>NC_141545.1:29078102-29378102 GCF_021556685.1 Rattus norvegicus | reverse complement strand
GATGGTGCACACTCTGGAGGAAGAGGTAGGCAGCCTGGCCTACGCACTAAGTTCTAAGGCTGTCAGGATTATATAGTGAGTCCCTGACAATAAAAAGAAAAACAAAACAAAACAAAACAAAAAAAAACCTTCTCTGTGTTTGGGTGCACCTGTGTGAGAGCCAGAGGCCAATGCATGTCTTCCTTACTCATTCTTTTTTTTTTTTTTTTTCTTTTTTTTTCGGGGCTGGGGACCGAACCCAGGGCCTTGCGCTCGCTAGGCAAGCGCTCTACCGCTGAACTAAATCCCCAACCCCATTCCTTACTCATTCTTAAAAAAAAAAAGGGGGCTGGGGATTTAGCTCAGTGGTTAGAGTGCTTACCTAGGAAGCACAAGGCCCTGGGTTCGGTCCCCAGCTCCGAAAAAAAGAACCAAAAAAAAAAAAAAAAAAAAAAAACCCATCTAGTTTATGTATTTATGAGTTGGGGGCACATGTGTGTCATGGTGCACATGTGGAGATCAGAGAACGACCCATGGGAATTGGTTCTTTCCTTCCACCATATGGGTCCCAGAGATCTAACCCAGCTCATGAGGCCAGGCAGCAAGCACCTTCACCCACCTAGTCCTCTCGACAGCCCACCTATATTACCTTCATGTAACCCTGGCTAGCCTTGGAACCTGCCGATGACTCATCCTCGTGCTGAGACCACAGACATACATCACCACTCCAGATTTCAATATTTTTAAATGATAGGTATTGTTTCAAGGCAGGCAAAGTTGAGGTGCACAAAAACAATCTTAGCTGCCAGTAAAAATAATTAAAATTTCGAGTAAACCCTTTTTCACGTGTATGTGAAGAATTACTGCCACCTCATGGAGATTCTGTATAAAGTCCCACTCTGGGCACATGAGCTTTTCTTGTGACCTCTGGGTAAAACCACCATAGTAGACGTCTTGGATCTTAGATGCCCTGGAACTGGAGTTTGGATGTAGATGCTGGGAACAAAACTTTGGTTTTTTTTTTTGTTTGTTTGTTTGTTTTTCTTTTCTTTTTTCTTTTTTTCGGAGCTGGGGACTGAACCCAGGGCCTTGCGCTTGCTAAGCAAGCGCTCTACCACTGAGCTAAATCCCCAACCCCCAAAACTTTGTTTTTAATAAGAACAGTAAGTGCTCTTAACTGTTGAGGCCTCTCTCCAGCTTCACAAATAATTTTTTTAATTACAAATAAACAGCCTGGGTGACTGGAGAGGTGGCTCAGAGGTTAAGAGTGCTAGCTGCTTTTCCAAAGGTCCTGAGTTTGATTCCCAGCTAACCACATGGTGGCTCACGACCATCTTTAATGAGATCTGATGCCCTCTTCTGGTCTTCAGGCATAGGTATACATGCAGGAGACTGCTGTCTATACATAATACATAATAATCTAGTCAGCTTGTTTGCCCCAGGTGTGACTGTCTCTGCCTCCCAAGTGCCCTGATTATAGGCAGGCTGCCTTGAGCACCCCGCTTTTACTTTGGTCCTAGGGATCCAAATGCCAGTCCTCCGGCTTATAAGCACGTCCAGTTCCTCGTCTCTTCTTTCTTTTTTTGAGACAGGGTTTCTCTGTGTAGCTCTGGTGTCCTGGAACTCACTCTGTAGACCAGGCTGACCTCGGACCCATACAGATCCCAAGTGCTGGGATTAAAGGCATGGGCTACCACCGCTTGGCTACTTGCTTGTTTGTTTTTTTTTTCTTTGTTTGTTTTTTAAAATTTTATTTATTTTATTTATATGATTACAGTGTAGCTGTCTTCACACCAGAATCCCATTCTGCTATTCTGTCCAGTTATAGGCTGTCAGCATCTTTACTTGGTCAAGTTTTAAATTGAGGAGCAAGGTCACAAGCATCACTCGGTGTATGTGAAGGTTTTCTCGTCCCTAGCCAGGGGATCTATTGCTGGCAACTCTTATAAAGAACAACATTTAATCGAGGCTGGCTTACAGGTTCAGAGATTCAGTCCATTATCATCAAGGTGGGAGCATGGCAGCATCCAGGCAGACATAAGGCTGGAGGAGCTGAGAGTTCCACCTCTTGTTCCAAAGGCAGCTAGGAGAAGACTGGCTTCCAGCTTCCAGTCCCTTGGGAACCCCTCTCTTTTAAAGTATTCATGGCATGATTCTATGAAAGGAGGACAAGGGTCTTAATGCCCATGCCCACAGTGACACACTTCCTCCAACAAGGCCACACCTTCTAATAGTGCCACTCCCTGGGCCAAGTATATTCAAGCTATCATTGGGGCCAATATTTACCATCACACTATATAGCAACAGATCAAACCTCAATAATTTTTGTCTTCATTCTGGCTGTCCTGGAACTCTCTCTGTAGACCAGGCTGGCCTCGAACTCAGAAATTTGCCTATTCTTCCTCCTGAGTGCTGGGATTAAAGGCATGTGCCACCATGCCCAGCTCTATTTATTTATTTGACTGATTGATTGATTGACTATTTAAAGATAGTATCTTGCCTGGTGCTGGTGGTGCAGCCTTAAATTCCAGGACTTGGGAGGTAGAGGCAGAAGGATCTCTGAGTTTGAGGCCAGCCTGGTCTACAGAGTGAGTTCCAGCCAAGGCTACTTGCACAGAAGAATCCTGTTCGTGTGGTGGGAGGGAGCCGGAGTCTCATATAACCTAGACTAGCCTCAAACTCACTATATAGTCCAGGTAGATGTCAAACTTGTGATTCCCCCTCACCTCAGGCTCCTAAGTGCTGGGATTGTAGGCATACACTCAATGTCTAGTCTTTGTTTTCGTCCTTCTTTGTAGTGGAGAATAAACCCAAGGGCTCTCAGGTGTAAGTGTCATAGACCTGGGAGTCTGGGATTATGTTTTAATCCACACCTCAACTTCTAGCAGGGCAGAGAGTCGTCCTAAGATCCTCCCACCCTGTCCCTGTGCCTCCAGCCCAGCTTCTTTACTGGCTTTGTCTTGAATCTGACTCTTGGCCACCAAGCCTCAGTTTACCTCAGTGGCCTACCATGAGCATTATTTTCCTCAGGCTCCTCCTCTTCCATGGAGTCATGCCACGGATACTTTAAAAGAGGGGGGATTTCCGATGGACTGTAGAAAGCACCTGCTCTTTAGAGGGCCCAGCTTTGGTACCCAGATGGCTCACAACCACCTGTAACTCCAGTTCCAGGGGATTAAACACCCTCTTCTGGCCTCTGAGTGCACCAGGCACAGACCTGGTACACAAACTCATGTGCAAGCAAAACAGTTATGCACATAAGTAAAAGTAAATCTTTAAAAGAGGGGGAGAGGGATCTGTGGGGCTGGAGAGATGGCTCAGCTGTGAAAAGCACTGCCTGCTTTTCCAGAGGACCCAGGTTCAGTTCCCAGGACCCACATGGCAGCTCACAACTATCTGTAACTCCAATTCCAGGGGATCTGACACTTTCTTCTGGTCTCTACAGATACCAAACACACATCAAGTACACAGACATACATGCAGATGAAGACACTCATACACATACAATAAAAAATAAAAATTAAGTATTTAAAAGGAGGGCCCTGGATAGATGGATCAGCAGTCAATAGTACTTGTTATTCTTCCAGAGGACTGGGTCAGATTTGCAGCACCCAGATGATGGCTCCCAACTTCCTGTAATTCCAGTTCCATGGGATCAAATGCCCTTTTCTGGCTTTCAAATGCACCAGGCATGTACACAGTATATAGGTACACATGCAAGCCATGTGCATAAAAGAAAAATTAAAAATAAGATATAAGGAGGGAGCTCCCGACACACCCTTCATTCTTCTTCATTACTTGACCCAGTTAGAAGGCCAGGGGCTGGAGAGATGGCTCAGTGGTTAAGAGCCCTGACTGCTCTTCCAGAGGTCCTGAGTTCAATTCCCAGCAACCACACGGCGGCTCCTGACCATTTACAGTGTCAACTGCTGCCCTCTTCTGGCATGCAAGTGTACACGCACATGGAGCACGCATAAATAACTATTTAAATATAATTGCATAAATAAGGGGAGTGCCGATGGGACTTAGAATCACCAAGTCTGTCCGGATTGGTTAATCGAAGTGACCTACTGTCACTTGGGTGGCTGGAATCCTGGACTTTTTTTATTCATCAAAACGAAAATTTCAATGCCAGGCCATGGTGGCATACTCGGGAGGGGCAAAGGCAGACGCAGATGGATCTCTGAGTCCGAGATCAGCCTGGTCTACAGAGTGAGTTGCAGAACAGCCACAGGCAAACCCTGTCTTTAAAAAAAAATTTGAGCGCCGGCATTTATCCCCATGTGACTGAGGATGCAATGTGACCTTAGGCTCCTCCCATCATACCTTCCCCTCCGTGATGGGCTGGTTGTACCTTCAAACTGTAAGCCAAAACAGATCTTTTCTTGAGTTGTTTCTGTGAGGTCTTTTGTCGTAGCAAGAAGAAAAATAACTGATTCAGTAAGGGACCAACTCCTTGGGACTCAGTAAACAATAAGGAAGCTTGGACCCTTTAGTATAGGAGGTAGCTTTAATTGCAGCACACAGGAAGCTGAGGCAGAAGGATTATGAATCTGAGGCTAGCCCGGGTGTTGTGGAAACTCCTGTGGACTCTGGTGGGGTTTTGTCTTTTACAGTCTATTGTAACGCTAAATGCTGGCCCCCTCAAAGACCTGGAGTCAGCACGCAACCCTGTGACCTTGCCCCCAGTTAATTGTGATTGGTAAACAAAGCCGCCAACAGCCAATAGCTGGGCAGAAGAGACATAGGTGGAGTTTAGATTTCCGGGGCTTGGGACCCTGAGGAGGAAGAACCGGAAGGAGAGCGTGGCCCTGAGAGCTGGCCAATTGGAGCTAAGAGCAGCCCAGGTGAAACATAGTGAGTAATAACTCGGGGTTATCGGTGGGAAAGTGGATTCTAACAGCATGGAGGGTGGGCAGCTGCCCAGCTGTTGTGCTGCTTAAGGCGTGTTAAATATAAAGGCTGTGTTTTTTATCCGGGAATTCAATAACTAAAGGTGGGATAGAAGCCCTGGGCTAGGAATTTTTAATTTCTACTACACATGTCTACATGTTTACCCTTCCTTATGTGGGAGACACAAGTCAAAGTACCATTCCAAGCCAAGTCCAATTTGGGGAGTCAGTGAGTTTATTGGGATTAACTACAGAGCAGGATGACGGGGTGCTGACAGACGGACAAAGCAGCCACAATGCCCAAGTCTCACCCCAGCATGGGCAGGGAGGATGACAACCCCCTCACAGCTTCGAAGACAGAATCCTGGCTTCTGTTAACCTTCCAGTGTCCCAGCACTTCCCAAGAGCATGCGGGCCACATGTAACGAGGGCAGAATGACATACAGCCGTCTGAAGTCAGGTGAGGGGCCCAGGATGCTCACCACGCCCTCCTCCTGTGAATGAATGTCAGCAGCCCTTGGAATCAACAAAGTCCAACTTGGAGATGACTGGTAAGTAGTTGAAGTGATCTTGATAAAATGTCTGCTGTTATGTTTAGAAGACAGCCTCTACAGAGAAGCGCGCGCGCGCGCACACACACACACACACACACACACACACACACACACAGACAAACAGATAAAAACACAGAAGGGGGACAGAGACACAGAGAAGCACACACACAGAGAGACAGAGAGAGAGAGAGAGAGAGAGAGAGAGAGAGAGAAACAGATAAAAATACACAGAAGGGGGACAGAGACACAGAGAAGCGCACGCGCACACACACACACACACACACACAGAGAGAGAGAGAGAGAGAGAGAGAGAGAGAGAGAGAGAGAGAGAGAGAGAGAGAAAATACACAGAAGGGGGACAGAGACACAGAGAAGCACACACACACACACACACACAGAAAGAGAGAGAGAGAGAGAGAGAGAGAGAGAGAGAGAAACAGATAAAAATATACAGAAGGGGGACAGAGACAGAGAAGCAGAGAGAGAGAGAGAGAGAATCTGAGAGAGAGAGACAAACAGATAAAAAATACACAGAAGGGGGACAGAGACACAGAGAAGCACACACACACACACACACACACACACAGAGTCTGAGAGAGAGAGAGAGAGAGACAAACAGACAAATATATACAAAGAGGCGGGGAAGAGACACAGAGAAGCACAGAGACACAGAGAGAGTGTGTGTCTGAGACAAATAGACAAACAGATAAAATATACAAAGGGGGGGGGGAGACAGAGACACAGAGAAGCACAGAGATACATATATAGAGAAATTTTATAGAGCTGTAACTACTGTTGGGAAGCCCCTGCCCCCAAGAACACTAGCCCACCCTCATCTGCTTGGTCCCCTGGGTGCACCTGGGAGGAGAAGCATGTGTGCTTTGAGGAGCAGGTGTGGGCAACCACCCTACTTTTCTTCCCTCTGCCTCACCCTGGTGTTTCGGGCTGATGATGGCTTTATTACTGTTTTCAGTCAGATATAATTCTAGCACTTTCTATAATCTCGATCTTTTCATTGATACTAGATCTTCATACAAAGAATTTGTATATAGGATGATTAGACACCCACCAGCACACATCCCCGGGCAATTAGGACGTTTGAAATGCAGCACAGCAATCTACATCCTTCGTTTATTACTTCGGAAAGTGTTTTTGTGATTTTTCTTTGGGGCGGGGATGGGGGTGGGGGGGATGTGTTTACAAAACCAACAACAATTCTCATTTCGAGTTGCAAAACACGAAGCCATTTTGAACGGAGACAGATGGCGGCTAAATGAAGTTTAATTAAAGAATGAGAGCTTTGAAGCAAATCGCTTTACAAAGCGCGGCAAGCTCAGATTCTTGAGTGCTTGCCTAAGTAGCATCTGGAAGCTTTCTGCAGACAAATACCCAGGAAAGGTGTTCTGAGGGAGAAGACCAAGCAAAGGTCAGGCTGGAACCAGGAAGTAGGGTGGGGGTGGGACATGAGACCGGGACTTAGAGATGCTGTGGTGGGGGTGAGGAGGTGGGCAGGGGGCGGGGGTAGGGGACTGGTGGAGCAGGGAGAGGATTGGGAACAGGGACGGAAGGGGGACAGTTAGTCAAGTTTTTAGATGGAGCCAGGCATGGAGACACACCTAATCCCAGCGTTTCTGAAGTCAAAGCAAGAGGATCAAAAAGTTCTTGGGCCGCACAGCTTTAATCCCAGCACTGGGGAGGCAGAGGTAGGCGGATCTCTGTCTGAGTTTGAGGCGAGGCTGGTCTACTTCCAGCCAAGGCTTCACAGAGAAACCCCCTGTCTCAACTCTCTCTCTCTCTCTCTCTCTCTCTCTCTCTCTCTCTCTCTGCCATCTTTAGCAACATGAGTTAGAGGCTAGACTGTGTCTACAACCTTGTCTCAAAAAACAAAAGGCTTTGCATTGGAGGGGTATCCCCTCCTCCTTTTAAAATTTGGGGGCTTTGTTTTGAGATAGGGTCTCATGTAGCCCCACTGGTCTCCCACTCCTCATCCTCTTTCCTTCTCCAGAACTGGAATTATAGTTGTGCCCCACCCACTGAGCCCACTTTTTTGCAGTGCTGGGGGTGGGGGGGATTTAGGGCTTGCTACGGGCTAAGCAAAAGCACTCCACCGCCTGAGCTGCATCCTCCCAGCCCGTTTTGTTTTGAGACAGGGGCTCCACAGCCCAGACCCACTGAATTGCAGCGATCTCGGCGGGAATAGTTGGCTTTGTATTTAACTCAGAACCTCGGGTTTCCCAGCGCTAGCTCCACCCCACCCTGGGGCTCCAACCACCTACTCTGACCTAGTTGCCTTGGGTCATCGTGGGGGCGGGTCTAGACCACAGACTGGCGGCGCCAGTGGCTGCTCCCAGTATAAGGGCGCCAGGTACCCAAGGCTCTGTCCAAAAACCTAGGTTCCAGCCACGGATAAAGGGTGGCTGTGAGGCTCAGCTAGAAGACTGATGGGGGACGGCGAGGGTGGAGGGTCGACAGCCGGAATAGCTAGCTTAGTGTAACAGTGACAGAAATCCTGAAAATCTTTTTCCTTTTTTTTTTTTATGTGGGGGGAATGAAACCCAGGCTTTGGTTATATAGTATCCTGAGCCCCTCATGGGGTTAGGTGTGGGTTGTAGAGTGGGTGGGTGAAGCCCTCCTCTAAGGGATTTGTTTATTGAGACAGGGTCTCACTATGTAGCCTCGGCTGGCCTCAAACTCACTATGTAAGATCAGCTTCAGTCTCAGACTCAAGAGATTTCTGCCTGCTGCAGCATTTGGAGTTGATCTAAGGGTTTTTTTTTTTTGTTGTTGTTGTTTTTTTTTGTTTTTTTACATTTAAAAAAAGATTTATTTTTATTACACTAAATTGTGTGTGTGTAGAAAAGTACAGTCACCTGTGGGGCTGGTCACAGGCGGTTATGAGCCATGGGACATGGGTGTAGGGAATTGGCACTTTTGTAAAAGCAGGACACAGCTAAATGGCTGGGTAGACCAACGGTCTGCCTGTCCAGCCCCAGGTTTCTGTTATTGTTTTGTTTTGTTTTGTTTTTGGTTTTCCAGTGCACGGTTTGTGTAGACCAAGCTGGCCTCGAACTCAGAGATTCACCACACCCAAATTCTGTATTTGTTTCTGTGAAAGGGCGTTATGTAGCCCAGGCTAGCCTAACTTGCTATGGTAAGGAGAACGGCCTTGAACTGGTGCCACACGTATCGGACTCTGTATTTTGAAGCAGGGTCTCATAATGAGCTCATCAGGTTTTCAGGGTGTGTCTTGGGCTGGCTTTCAACTCAAGATCCTCCTGCCTCAGCAGCAGGTATTATAGGTACACCACGGACCAGCCATCCTCATTCCTGTAAATAGGTCAGTGGTCCATGATGGAGCCTTGGAGCTTGAAGAGAGCTTGCAGTGTGTGGTACTGAAAGCCCAAAACTCCAGCATCTGGGAGGTGGACGCCAGAAGGCCTCAAGTTCAAGGTCAGCCCCGACCATAATGAGGCCCTGTCCCTGAGCCCCCACCTCCATTGTAGAGGAGTGAGTATCCGGGTGTGGTGTCTCCATTCCTTCTTTTCCATCTATGAGATGTAGAAAAGGCCAACTAGGAGCTGACTGGCGTGTGGTGGTGGTGGTTGGGTACCAGCAGAGAGGGGTGGGAGGAGGGGACAGCCCACAGGGTGTGCCAACTTTGTGGCTTGTAACATCCTTCCGGGAGGAAGCTAGTCCAGATGTCTGGAGCAGGGCCTTCCGTCTGGGATGCACAGAGCCATCCCACAGGCCTGGGAGAAACATCTGGACTGGTCTGTCATATGTCAAGCCAGAGCTCATTCTGACGGGAGAATTATTAGAGCCAGGTCCTGGGGTCATCCTGATCTCCTTTCCAATAAGCAGCATGCAATGCTCAGACAGGGTAGGAAGACAGGGAACCTGAAAGGGATACAGGAAGAGGAAGGGCTCCTGCGGCAGGGTGGGGGTGGGGTGTATCCATTGAAAGCTCTTGCAGAGGCTGAGTGTCACGAATTCCAGTCGACATTTACTATTGCAGACATAAAGATGATATGGTATTTCTCCTTTCTAGGACGTGTTGTTTTAGCACATGGTTTCAGAAAAAAGAAGAAGCTATGTGGCAGCAACAGTGGCGTTGGTGACAGTGGTGGTGGTCTCTAATTTTAGGCCTGAGGAGAGGGCTCGGCTGTTAAGAACATCGACTGTACAGGTGGTGATGGCTTATGCCCTGAATCCCACCACTTGGGAGGCAGAGGCAGGTGGATCCCTGAGTTCAAGACCAGCTTGGACTACAGAGTGAGTTCCAGGACAGACAGGACTACACAGAAACCCAGTCTCAAAAAGGAATGATGGGAGGCTGGAGAGATGGCTCAGCGGTTAAGAGCACCCGACTGCTCTTCCAGAGGTCATGAGTTCAAATCCCAGCAACCACATGGTGGCTCACAACCATCTGTAAAGAGATCTGATGCCCTCTTCTGGTGTATCTGAAGACAGCTACAGTGTGCTCATATATAATAAATGAATAAATCTTTAAAAAAAAAAAAAAGAGGGGTTGGGGATTTAGCTCAGTGGTAGAGCGCTTGTCTAGCAAGCGCAAGGCCCTGGGTTCGGTCCCCAGCTCCGAAAAAAAGAAAAGAAAAGAAAAGAAAAAAAAAAAAAGCACCGACTTGCTCTTCCAGAGGTCCTGAGTTCAATTCCCAGCAACCACATGGTGGCTCACAACCATCTGTAATGGAATCCAATGCCCTCTTCTGGTATGTCTGAAGACAGCTACAATGTACTGATAAGTAATAAATGAATAAATCTTAAAAAAAAAAAAAAGGAATAATGGGAGGAGGAGGGAGGAGGGAAGAGGGAGGAAAAGAGATGGAAATTCATGGTTTCATGCAGAATAAGCTGGTGTTGAAACTCTGTGGTATATATATTTGAAGGTGGGGACCAGGCATGCAGACTTGCTTGGACGTGTGTTTGGGTTTTTGTTTTGTTTTGTTTTGTTTTTTAAATCACACTTAATAACCAGGTGGTGGCACACACCTTTAATCTCAGCATTTGGGAAGCAGAGGCAGGAGGATCTCTGTGAATTCAAGGGCCACACAGAGAGACTTTGTCTTGAAATTGCTCCCCGCACCCCCCTCCCAAAAAAAAGAAAGAAAAAATAGAACAAGAAAAACCACACCTAATGTGTTTTCCCACCTGACAGCATGTGTGTAGAGGTCAGAGGGTATGGGAGTTGGTTTTCTCCTTCGCTCGTGTGATCCCTGGGAGTGAACTCAGGTTTGTCAGGCTTTTCCAGCAAGAGCCACCCCTACCCACGAAGGTTCCCTTTTCACCTTACTTTTGGAGACGGGATCCCTTGGCGACCCCAGAGCTCACTGATTCACATAGGCTAGAGGTCAGCAAGCTCGGGGGAATCTTCCGGTTTCCAACCTCCCATTGCTGGGTTTCTAGGTATAGAACGCCACACACACTGTATAGCTTTTTCCATGGATATTGGGGATCTGAAGTCACATCAACCTGCTCACAGAGGACTCCCCAGCCTCAAACAGGAACTCGGGATCCTCCTTTCTCCACTTCATGAGCGCCAGGGTTACAGATGTGCACACCACACCACACAACACCACACCCGGTGTTGGTGTGGAGCCCATGGCTTTTGTGCATGCCAGACAAGGACCCATGGCTCCTCTTGTGGCCACAGTCCCTTGGCAGTAAAGAAGATAACTTCTGTCCCTGGACAGCATAACCCAGCACTCAGGGCACCTGACTCAGTCTCTGGATGAGACCGCACCACCCACTGGGGCCACACCACCAAACGTGTACACGTAACCAGGAAAAAAAAAAAGGCGACACATTTGTTCTTTTTCGTTTTCTTTACTTATTTAAAAAGGCCTTGGCGGCAGGAATATAGTGTAAAAATCATTGGAAAAACTAAAAGGCATCGATACATATCCGAATATACTTTGTACATAAATTACATTTTCCTTTAGTCTTTTGAGTTGAGGTCCTGATTCGGCTCTGAGGTCTAATAATCAAGGGGGCCTGGAAGCTGCACGTTTAGTCCGGAATAGTCCACCATGTACACTGGCCACTGCTAGAGAGAGGGGGAGGGGGGATAGAGGGACCACGTTAGGACTCCAGGTGACACGGAGGAACTCCCAGAATAATCAGCGCGCTTGCTTTGAGGGTGAGCTCAAACGTTAACTTAGTACGAAGACACTGAGGCCTGGAGAGGGAAAGAGATCTGTCCGAGGTCATGCAGGTAGAACGTGGTGATTGTCCCCACCTGTGTTCCAGGGGCTCAATATATGGACTGGAGCCCATTGAGGGCTTCACCCAGCTTCACCCCACAGACACTGTCTCACCTCTTGGGGTGGAGGGAGGGAGTAGTCAATAAGAGGAAAATGGAGGGAAAAAAAAATCAGTCTTTCTTTCCTCCATTTCGTTTTCTTGAGGCAGTCTCACATGGCCCAGGCTAGCCTCAAACTTTCTACATAGCTGAGGCTGACCTTGAACTTATGACCTCCTGCCTCTACTTCTTCCCGTGTTAGGATCATAGGCATGTACTACCAGGTCCGGTTTATGCGGTGCTGGGAATAGAACCCAGGGCTTTGTGCATGCAAGGCAAGTACCCTGCTGACTAAGCCACACCCTTAACCCCCTGTTTAGCAGTTTTCTTTGAGATGGGGTCTCATATAGCCTCGAGCTGGCCTTGAATTTCTGATCTTCCCCCCCCCCTCCGCTACTGGGACTAAGGGCATAAGACACTACACCCAGTTTTGTTTTGTTTTGTTTTGTTTTACATGAGTATTCCTTTGAATCAGGAAAGGGCCAAACGAAGCAATGTGGCCGACAGGTGATGGAGGGCGAGTTCTGTCATGTGACCATCTACCCTCGGGCTCCTTGTTTACACACACTGCAGGTGACACCCACACTTCAAGCACCGTGCCAATTGCACAGAGCCTCGGTCTATCTTGTGGGCAAGACCAGTGGATGTGCCTGCACCTCTCGGGTTGGCTGAGTCCCTCTCAGAGCCCAGTGCCTCCCAGTTCCTGGAGCTGTGGATGGCCCTGCCCGAGGGAGGGGCAAAGGCCACACAGAATTAGGGTGAAGTTCAGATCCGCGTGACTTTACCACGAGGGAGATCTGGTTGGTGGACGCCACAGACTCTGGATTAGAGGACGAGGAGGATGAAGAAGAGGAAGAGGAGGAGACTGAGTTGCCTTCAGAGACCCGCTTTCTCTTGCGCTTGGGAATGTTGTCTTTGGCTGGTGGAAGAAACAGTTGCTGAGGCCTGATGCCAGGGGCCGTCCCGTGTTGGCCTCCTGAGCTCCAGGGAGAAAGCCCTGCTTTTAGATTTTTAGTGTTTAACTCATTTGATGTCCTGGGAAAAGAACCCAGGGTTTTGTATACATTGAGCCACGCCCCCAGCCCCTCCCTGGGGGATTCTAGGCAGGGGCTCTACCACTGAGCTATGCCCCCAGCCCTCCCTGGGGGATTCTAGGCAGGTGCTCTACCACTGAGCCACGCCCCCAGCCTCTCACTGGGGGATTCTAGGCAGGGACTCTACCTATCTCTGAACTACAGCTATATTTTGATGCCCCTGGCCTGGTATCCTAGGCTCAGTGGGAGAGCCTCACCTGTCTAGCCTTATTTCTTAAGCAGATCAGCTGTCCCACTTCTGGCTCCTGTTCATCTACCTATCTGTCTTGCTGATAAAACACCCCTCACCCACCTCAACAGGCTCCAGCTATTTCCACAGCCTCATCTAGAATTGAGTCTTCAGTATGGCTGCCTACCCGAGACTTTTAAAAGTCCTCAGCATCTGCTCTGCTACCTAGGTATTTTAGTTTGGTTTGTTGAGGCAGGGTGGACGGACGTCTCATGCTGGCCTCTAAGTCAGTCACTGTGTAGTTGAACCTGCCTGGCCTTGACTTCTAATCCTCCAGCCTTCCACCTCCCCAGTACTGTGCTTAGAGGTTTGTAGCCAATTTACACAGTACTGGGGAATCTTTGTAGGGCTTCACACATACTCTCCCAACTAATCCACACCCCAGCCTTACCTATTTTTTAAGAAATTGTGTGTGTGTGTGTGTGTGTGTGTGTGTGTGTGTGTGTGTGTGTGTGTGTGTGTGTTTGTGTGTGTGATGTCAGAGGCCAACTTGCAGGAGTGGCTGGCCCTCTTTCTATCCTGTGGGTCCTAGGAATTGAACTCAGATCATCGGGTTTAGCAGCAAGCACCTTTAGCCACTGAGTCATCCCAAGGTTGTGCCTGCCTGTGCTCTTTCTTTTCCTTCCTTCCTTCCTTCCTTCCTTCTTTCCTTCCTTCCTTCCTTCCTGTCCCCATGAAGGAGAAGGCTGGCCTCTTCTCTGTCTCTCAACTCACCTGGCACCTTGGCATTGTTGCAGACGTCCCCAAAAGGTCTGAAAAAGACAGAAGCCAGGCCACAAATTAGAAAGTTTCTCCTCAAACAAACCCTGGTAGCATACATTTTCTGGTGGTTAGCAGTAAGACCGGAGCTTCATAATGCGGAGCTCTCATGTTGACTGGAGACCTCTTGAATACAGGAAAAATGATGCTTGAAGAGTTTTAGACTCATTCTTTGGCATTATAAAGATTACTGAGTGGAGAGTGACCACCTATCCCTTTTAATTAATTTATTTATTTTTAATGTACACTGTCGCTGTCTTCAGACACAGAGAAGAGGGCATCGGATCCCATTACAGATGGTTGTGAGCCACCATGTGGTTGGTGGGAATTGAACTCAGGACCTCTGGAAGAGCAGTCAGTGCTCTCAACCGCTGAGCCATCTCTCCAGCCCAGATCCCTGCTTTTAGATTTTGATTTCTACATATAACTTTGTTGCAGTTTTTGGACTTTTCATATTTTCAGTTTTGAAATGCAAAATTTCTCTTTTTTTTAAAGCTTTATTCATTTACTATATATAAGTACACTGTAGCTGTCTTCAGACACACCAGAAGAGGGCATCAGATCCCATTACATATGGTTGTGAGCCACCATGTGGTTGCTGGGAATTGAACTCAGGACCTCTGGAAGAGCAGTCAGTGCTCTTAACCACCGAGCCATCTCTCTAGCCCTCTAATTTTTATTAAAAAAGAAAAGAAAAGAAAGTTTCTCCTCATCTGCCGCTTTGGCTATAGGAAGGTCAACTTTGGTTATAGTTCAAGCAATAGTTTTATACTCTACACGAAGTTCAGTGGTCCATGTGTTAAATGTGCGGTCCTCAATTGGGCACATTACTGGGGGTGGTAGCCCTTTAAGAGGAGGGACTTGGTAGGTTGTGTGGTCTGTCCTCAGTGGGGTCCTGGTACAATTGCTTCCTCTCTCTGCTCCATGGCTCTCATGAGGTGAGCAGCTCACTAAACACATACTTCTACCAAGATGCACTTCAAGTGACCAGGGCACAAGATCTCTGAACCTCTTTTGAGACAGTCTTGCCATAGACCAAGGCTGGTCCATGTTCCTTCTGCTTTTTCCTGACCAGGATTATAGGAATACATTAGCTCATGACTAATCCAGGTATGGAGGATGTGGCAGCAGGAAAATTAGGAGGTTAGGGTCAACCTCAGCTACATAGTATGTTCTAGGCTAGCCTGGGCTACTGGATTCTGTTTAAAACAACATTTGGAGTTGGTTTTCTGACTTGGGATCCTCTCTCCGACAGAGTCCTGCTGACCCGCTGACCTACTAACCAGCTGACCTGCTGACCCACTGACCCGCTGACCCACTGACCGAGTCCTGGACCACTGTGGTGCCCTCTCCTTCACCTCTCGCCCTTCTGTCCCCACAGAGCACTCACTGGAGCTGGTTGATGATAACCATCCGTACGTGGTCTCTGGCCTTCAGGATCTTCTCCAGCCGATGGATGTCGTAGGTGTTGGGGTTCCGGAAGGGGATGTCATCTGGGAGGCCTTTCACCTCCACGGCATCCGGGCTGTCCCGGATCAGCTTGTACGGGACCAGCACAGGCCGATTCAGTCCCAGGGCCTCACCTGAAGAACACAGGTCAGGGCCAGAGAAAGGTGGTCCCATGTCAAATGGTGGAATACTCTGGGGAAAGGATTATGACTCTGACAGCCCAACTCAGCAGTCATCCCGCCCCAGAGACAGCAACACCAGCCACATATGCTATGACAGTTAATATTGGTCATCAATAGATTCTAGAATTATCCAGAAGACATACCTCTGGGCATATCTGTGAGCAAATTTCTAAATTGACCCGTCTAAATGTGGATGGCACCATCCCATAGGCTGGGGTCCAGAAATGGACAGAGCGAGCTCTGGGTACCAGCACCATCTCTGCTTCCTGACTATGGATATGATATGACCAGGGGCTTCACTCTACTGCCCTATGGTCTATAGTTCTAATCTAATCTGTAAGCCCTTCTTCCTTCCTTAAGTTGGGTACTTTGTCACAGCTATTAGAAAACAGTAACCAATACACATGCCACCAGCCACCGGGAGCTACCCTGCAGACACATCCCAGCCACTTGGGAGCACTGACCGTATTTCTCATTGAAGAGCTCCTTCACCTGCTCTCGGAGGATCACCTTCTTCCCGAGCTTGTTAGAGTCGTCCTCATCTGTAGGGAGACAGTAGGCCTGCTTTGTAGTCTCTGTGGTATCTGCTTTGGCCTCAGGGGTAAGTATACCATCCCCACGGAGCTCACTTCCGCTCCCACTCATCCACCAACACACCCACCCACTCACTCCCTCACCTCCCATTCACCCATCGGTCTACCCACTCATCTTCCCATCCACCTGAATTTCTTCCCATTCACCCATCAGTCCACTCACTCACCTTCCCGTCCACCTTAATTTCCAAAGCAGCACCCCCACCACAGCCCAGGCATAGAGCACCCCAAGAGGAGCTAACAGTCTATCAGTCGTAGCCCCAGAAACAAGTGTGACAGGTGGGACGCTCAGGAGGTGTCACGAGGTATCACCCAGGGACACTTCCTTTCTTTCTTGTTTCGTGTTCATGTTTCCATTTCTCTAGGACAAGGTCTTACGCTGCTGCCCGTGCCGGCCCTGCACACAGTCATTCTTTTTTTTTTTTTTTTTTTTTTTTTTTTGGTTCTTTTTTTCGGAGCTGGGGACCGAACCCAGGGCCTTGCGCTTCCTAGGTAAGCGCTCTACCACTGAGCTAAATCCCCAGCCCCGCACACAGTCATTCTACATCAGCCTTCTAGTGTTGGGATTAGAGGGACGCTCCTCCTGTCCTGCTTGGTGCTGGGGATGGGACCAGATGTACAGTGTGCTGTGTGCTACTGAGCTATGGCTCAGCTCCCTTGGTGTTTTTTATTTTTTTTTAAAGATTTATTTATTTATTTATATATAAATACACTGTCACTGTCTTCAGACACACCAGAAGAGGGCATCGGATCCCATTACAGATGGTTGTGAGCCATCATGTGGTTGCTGGGATTTGAACTCAGGGCCTCTGGGAGAGTAGTCAGTGTTCTTAACCGCTGAGCCATCTCTCTATCTCTCCAGCCCAGCTCCCTTGTTAGAGGATGAGTTTTAGACTGATGTGGAGACAGGGCTGGCCCTAGATAGAGGGCCCGCACTTCTAACATATCTTTGTTTAAGACGTTTTATTTTTGGAAGGCAATAGATTAGTCCCCGTGAGGGAGAAGGCTGGCCTCTCCTGCCTGTCACTCACCTGGCACCTTGGGGTCATTGCAGACTTCCGTAAAGGGTCTGAAAAAGACAGAAGGCAGGCTGAAGTGAGAAGGTGTCCCCTCCTCATCTGCTCCATAGCCAAGATGCAGCTGCTGGGGCTACAGTCTGGTCAGTTCAAGCCGGAGTTCTCCACCCTAAGTGGGGCTCAATGGTCCATGTGTTAAATGTGTGGTCCTCGACCTGGCGCATTATTGGAGGTGGTAGCCCTTTGAGAGGAGGGGCTTAGTGGCCTGCCCTCAGTGGAGATAGTAGTACAATTGCTTCCTCCTCCTCCCTTCTCTTCCCACCTCCCCTCTTCCCTGCCTCTCCTCCCTTTGCCTCTGCTCCCTGGCTCTCATGAGGTGAACGGCCCCTTCCACCATGCATCTGCTCCCACCAAAGCCCGGACGAGATCCCTGAACCTCTTTCCCAGCACTCGGGATATAGAAGCTTGAACATTAGGAGTTCAAGGTCAACCTCAGCTACATAGTGTGTTCCGGGCTAGCCTGGACTACATGAGATGCTGTCTCAAAACAACATTTGGAGATGATTTTCTGACTCAGGATCCTCTCTCTGACAGAGTCCTGCTGACCCGCTGACCTACTGACCAGCTGATCTGCTGACCCACTGACCCGCTGACCGAGTCCTGGACCACTGTGGTGCCCTCTCCTTCACCTCTCGCCCTTCTGTCCCCACAGAGCACTCACTGGAGCTGGTTGATGATAACCATCCGTACGTGGTCTCTGGCCTTCAGGATCTTCTCCAGCCGATGGATGTCGTAGGTGTTGGGGTTCCGGAAGGGGATGTCATCTGGGAGGCCTTTCACCTCCACGGCATCCGGGCTGTCCCGGATCAGCTTGTACGGGACCAGCACAGGCCGATTCAGTCCCAGGGCCTCACCTGAAGAACACAGGTCAGGGCCAGAGAAAGGTGGTCCCATGTCAAATGGTGGAATACTCTGGGGAAAGGATTATGACTCTGACAGCCCAACTCAGCAGTCATCCCGCCCCAGAGACAGCAACACCAGCCACATATGCTATGACAGTTAATATTGGTCATCAATAGATTCTAGAATTATCCAGAAGACATACCTCTGGGCATATCTGTGAGCAAAAATGTCTAGGTTGACTTAATTTACCTGGACTCACTCTAGGGGGTGGCACATCTCACAGGCTGGTGTCCAAAACTGAATGAAATGACAGTGTGAGCTGGGTACCAGCACGAATCTCTCCGCTTCCTGACTACGGATATGATATGACCAAGGGCCTCACTCTCCTGCCCCTATGGGCTATAGTTCTAATCTATAAACCCTTCTTCCTTCCTTAAGTTGGGTACTTTGTCACAGCTATTAGAAAACAGTAACCAATACAAATGCCACCAGCCACCGGGAGCTACCCTGCAGACACATCCCAGCCACTTGGGAGCACTGACCGTATTTCT
Source organism: Rattus norvegicus (assembly GCF_021556685.1). Lineage (NCBI taxonomy): Eukaryota > Metazoa > Chordata > Mammalia > Rodentia > Muridae > Rattus > Rattus norvegicus. The sequence goes on along the minus strand of NC_141545.1, from coordinate 29,359,582 downwards.
CATTGAAGAGCTCCTTCACCTGCTCTCGGAGGATCACCTTCTCCCCCAGTCTGTTGGCATCATCCTCATCTGTAGGGAGACAATCGGCCTGCTGTGTAGCCGCTGCAGTCCTGCTGCCTCTATGACAGCTGTTACGGTCTCAGCAGTATACCATTCCGCACACCTGCTCACGTTTGCTCCCATTTGTCCACCGACACACCCACCCACTCACGTCCCATTCATCTCTCCATTCACCTGAATTTCCAAAGCAGCACCCCCACCATAGTCCAGCCATGGAGCACCCAGAGGAGCCAACAGTGCAGGGGATATCAGTCCTAACCCAGACTTAAGTGTGACGAGACACTCGGGAGGTGACACAGGAGATTGCAACACTTGCTGGCCTTGAATGTAAGCATCTTGTGCCAGCCTTCTGAGTGTTGGGATTAGAGGGACACTCTACCATGTCGTGCTTGGTGCTGGGGATGGGACCAGAGTATTCAATGTGCTTTGGGCCACTGAGCTACAGTTCAGCTCACTGTTCTAAAAGATGGTTTTTAGAGTGACATGGCTGGCCCTGGATAGAAGGTCTGCACTTTTAGCATCTTTTGTATGTATGTATGTATGTATGTATGTATGTATGTATGTGTGTGTGTGTGTGTGTGTGTGTGTGTGTGTGTCTGTCTGTCTGTCTGTCTGTCTGTCTGCCTCTGCTTCCCAGTGCTGGGTTTAACAGTGTTCATGCCCAGTTATTGTCACATTATTTATGTGACACCGTATGTGTGCAGTGTCTGAAGAGGCCAGGAGATGATGGATCCCCTGCAACTGACCTGATGGGAAGTTATGAAGTGCTTGGTGCAGGATATAGTCATGTATTCTTTTAATGCCAGCACTGGGGGCAGAGGCAGGTGGCTCTCTGTGAGTTTGAGGTCAGCGTGGTCTACATAGCAAGTTTCAGGCCAGCCAGACCATACAGGGAGACTATGCCAAAGAAGAACCGTATCCCTGCAAAAACATAGGAGGTGGGTGAGGTTAGGGGTGGAGCAAGATGGGTGAGTTAAGGCATCTGCTGGCAGGGCTGGAGAGATGGCTTAGGGGTTAAGAGCACCGACTGCTCTTCCAGAGGTCCTGAGTTCAAATCCCAGCACCCACATGGTGGCTCACAACCATCTGTAATGGGATCTGATGCCCTCTTCTGGTGTGTCTGAAGACAGCTACAGTGTACTCATATACAATAAATAAATAAATAAATATTAAAAAAAAGACACCTGCTGACAAACCTGATAGCCTGAGTTCAAACTCCAGGGCCTATATATGAATATCGGAGAACTGACCCCCCAGTTGTCCTCTGACACAAGCACCCATACGCGCATACACAGTGGCTAAGAACAAGAAACTCTTACCATCCACTGTTCAAATTTCCTGTCACCTCAAGAAATTCTATTCTGTGGGTTTCATTTCTTAGATATCTGAAATCAGTCCCCTTAAATTTGAAGAGTGAATGTCTTTTTCTTTTTTTCCTTTTGGTTTTTTTTTTGAGACAGGGTTTCTTAGTATAACCAGCCCTCACTATCCTGGACTCACTTTGTAGATCAGGCTAGCCTTCCTCTGCCTCCCATGTGTTGGGATTATAAGCGTGCCACCTGGCTGCACAGGTCCTCTTTTTGGGTGGGGCGGGGAAGTCATGGTCTAACGTAGCCTAGACTGGTCTTGAACTCCTGATCCTCCTGCCTTAGCTTCCCGAGTGCTGGGAACTGAATCCAGGCCTTCATGTAAGTCAAGCTTCCTACCAATGGAGCTACAGCCTGACCTGACCCCACTACTACTGTTTTTGTTTTTTTGCTGTTGTTATTTGAGCCCCTTTGCCTCCTCAGTGCTGGGATTACAGACACAAAGCTCGACATATCCTAGTTTTTGGCCTCCTTTCTGATGGCCCATCCACCAAGCTGTCATTTTTTTTTTTCTTTTTCTTTTTTTTTGGAGCTGGGGACCGAACCCAGTACCTTGTGTTTGCTAGGCAAGCGCTCTACCACTGAGCTAAATCCCCAACACCCCAAGCTGTCATCTTACTCTTTCAAATCCACCATGTTAGCCTGAAGGATAACCATATTTGTCTCCAGGATTACTTACGCCTGCAAGCATACGCTCATGTACACACACACACACACACACACACACACACACACACACACACACACACACACACTATCTCTCTCTCTCTCTCTCTCTCTCTCTCTCTCTCTCTCTCAACACACCTGGCTCAGCAGCCATGCTGGGGCCGCTACACTGCCCAATCTCAGGGTGAAGTTCAAGGGCCTTGAATGACTTGGGGCCACCTCCTGCAGGAAGCAGGGGCTCCTCTCAAGAGAGTTTGTGGCGGAAGGAGGGACAGCAAGTTACAGGGAACAAAAAGCCATATCCTTCTTCCTGCCTCCAGCTTTCGTACAACCTCCCTCCTATGAATTACATGATTAAATACAGGAACGAAGATCAGCCACCACCAAGTACAAGTTCACTGTCTCCCCCCAACCCCCAACTGGGCCTCAATCCCATGAACCTCCAGGCCCAGCTTTCCTGGTGCTGGGCATGTTCCACTGGAAGGTTTTTTTTTTTTTTAAAGATAGATTTATTTATTTATTATATGTAAGAAGTAACAGTCGCTGTCTTCAGACACACCAGAAGAGGGCATCATCTCATTACAGATGGCTGTGAGCCACCATGTGGTTGCCGAGAATTGAACTCAAGACCTCTGGAAGAGCAGTCGGTGCTCTTAACGGCTGAGCCATCTCTCCAGCCCCACCCCCCCTTTTAATTAATATTGTTTGCATGTGGGCCATGTAGGCACATGGAGCTCAAAAGACAACTAAAGAGCTTTTCCTTTTCTGTTTGTGTTTGTTTCTCTGTGTAGCCCTGGCTGACCTGGAACTCTGAGACCCGCCTGCCTGTCTTCCCAGTGCTGGGATCATAGGCGGTCTTCACAGGCTTGTTTGTTTGTGGTTTTTTTTTTTTTTTCCTTTTCTTTTTTTTTTTCTTCTTTTTTTCGGAGCTGGGGACTGAACCCAGGGCCTTGCGCTTCCTAGGCAAGCGCTCTACCACTGAGCTAAATCCCCAACCCCTGTTTGTGTTTTTGAGACAGAGTGGCACCATGTAACTCTTGCTGTTCTTCAATTTGCTGGGAATCACCAGGCTGGCCTGGAACTCAGAGATCCGCCTGTCTCTGCCTCCTTGTGCTGAATGACATGTGTGGAATCATGCTTGACTCGGAGAACAACCCGTGGGAGTCTGTTTCCTATTATACACCATGTGGGTTCCAGGGACTGAACTCAAGTTGTCCAGCTTGGAGTCCTGTGCCCCTAGCTGAGCCAAGTCTTTAAAAGATTTATTTATTTACGTAATGTGAGTACACTGTCACTGACTTAAGACACACAAGAAAGCATCGGATCTCTTTACAGATGGTTGTGAGCCACCATGTGGTTGCTGGGATTTGAACTCAGGACCTCTGGAGGAGCAGTCAGTGCTCTTAACTGCGGAGCTGTCTCTCCAGCCCCGAGCCAGGGTTTCAAATAGCTCACTACTTGAGTCTCAAATTCAGTACATAGCCAAAGATGATCTCAAAAGATGGCCTGATCTCTTGCCTGGACTACCAAGTGCGAGGGACCGCAGAGGTGTGCCACCATGCTTAGCTCCTAACTTGTTCAGACAGCGGCACAGACAGAGACCCCTGCATCTGTGCCCCTGGGACCCCTCTGACCTGGCTGCCAGCTGTCTTGTTGCGGTCTCCTTGGTCTGGTGGTTTTTCCAGCTTCATGTCCTGTAGTGAGAATTTTGGTTTCTTTAAAAAAAAAAAATGCAGAAATATTGTAAGAACGTGTTTTTGTTTCAGTCCCACATGTGGGAGATGGGGCTGCTTCAGACTGACCACAGCGGCTGACGGTGATTTGCCCAGTGCTCTGGCAGGGGCGTGGTTTTGTCAGCTGCAGCGGGTTTCTGGTAAGTGTGTGATGTTTGGAAATCTGGGTATTTTTTTTGGAGGCTGCAAATGCTAGGTCTACCTGAGAGAGTGGGCCGCTGCTGGTTAAGTAGTTGTGCACAAAGGAGGAACGAGAGGACGTTAGGTGTCCTGATGGTGAAGATCAAACCCAGGGAACTTGACATCCCTGATCGGCAGGAAGTCGTCTAAAGATATCATCAGGCCCCTTTGCTACCCCTGACTACGAGATGATTTCTTTCTCTCTCTCTCTCTCTCCCCCCCACCAGGTGTTAGGGGGTTGAAAGGGTGAAAGACAGAGGCGTGGAGAGAGATAAAAGAGGAAAGAACCCACAAGGCAGCCAATAGTCTGGCTTCGGTGTCCCCATCCCCAACTCTCAATTACCTTGTCATCTAACCTTCCCTCAACACCCTGCAAAGTCCGAGTGTCCAAGAACCACAGAGCTGAGTCCCACCTGCGCCCCACCCTTGCTGTTCTGATGTGGCTCAAAGACAATGTGGCTGGTGGCCACTCCAAGCCGATGTCACACCTACTCAAATGAAGGTGTCGGTGACTCTGATCAACTCGGGTGGTCTTCAGAGGTTAATTAATTTTTGTGTGTGTTTGTGCATTCACGCCTGTGTACCAACGAAGCCCTTCCTCAGGATGCTTACTTTTTTGAAAGACTGTCTTATTTGGAACTGGCCAGGAAGGCTACACCACTTGCTCCTCTCTGCTCCTGCAGAGCTGGGAGTTTAAGTGGACACCACCATAGCTGGTCTTTTCTCAGTGGGTTTGCTAACTTAGCCATCCCGAGTCCTTCTGCTTCATATGTTTACGAAAGGGTTTCTGGAATCTTATTGAAAAATCTGAGGCTCCTTCAACCTCATGGGCTGGCAGAGCCTCTCTCTCTCTCTCTCTCTCTCTCTCTCTCTCTCTCTCTCAATGATCCTGAGAACACAGAAGTTTCTTTCCAACCACACACGGACACACGGGGTGCAGGACATTAAGTCTTTGGTTTTCTTTTTTGAGACAGGGTTTCTCTGTGTAGCCCTGGCCATCCTGGAGCTCACTCTGTAGATCAGCCTGATTTTGTCTCTCCAGCGCTGGCAGGCACAGTGGCTCTGGCTGAGTTTCCACAGACTAGGAAATGGTCAGGGATTCCCAGACACTTGGCTCCACAGGCCCTTTTGTAATAAAGGAGGAAGCATAATGCCAGATCTGAGCCCAGCAGTGTGGCATCTGCCCACAGCGGCCTTCCTGCCCCACCCTAGCAGAGGCCAGGGCATCTCAGGAAGACAGAAAGGCAGTCATTATTGGAGCCATCCTGACAGAGCAGCAGAGGAAGTGTGGTTGGTGCTGGGATTGTAGTGTCTTTAGACACCAAGAAAGGGGTCTGGAGAGATGGCTCAGTGGTTAAGAGCACTGACGGCTCTTCCATAGGTCCTGAGTTCAAATCCCAGCAACCACATGGTGGCTTACAACCATCTATAATGGGGTCTGATGCCTTCTGAAGATACACTCATATATATAAAATAAATAAGTAAATAATTAAAAAAAAAAGACACCAAGAAAGGACAGTACTATTTTGAACTCTCAAGACCAAGACAGAGCTGGAAGGGTAGAGAAGGAGGAAAGCAGGGGACTGGAGGACTGAGGCCAGGAAAATATTCCTCAGGCCTTGGGGAATGGAATACCAAAGGGCAGAGAGGACCCTGAGGAAAGGAAGGCTGAGAAATAGTAAGTCAGCCTACCTAAAATTGTAGATTGTTAAGGTAGGCTTATCCATGACCAGAGATAGTAAGTTAACTTATCTATGTGGTCATGCATGGTGAGCTAACTTACCCAAGATAACACACTCAATTAACTTATCTAAGATCATATAGACGGCAAGTTAACTTATCCATAATCGAAGATCATAGTTGACTTACCTAATAGCACAGCTCAGAAATGGCAAACTAAGTTCCTAAAGGGGCAAAAGAGGCCATTTCTGTTCCTCTAATGTCTCCCCCTACCCTGCTCCTTGATTGTCAACATCAACGCCAGGCCTACCTCAGATCCAGGAAGTCCTCCTTACTTTCAAGGAGACAGACAGCACTGAGAGGCCTTCAGTGCTATCACCCAGGCCTTTTGCTACCTCTGTGTGGCAGGCAGGCCTTTCCCCTCCACTGAGCCTTTCAAACTGGGCCGCAGACAATGCTAGAGAAATGGATAGTCACTTTCCTCAGTGTAAATCATTGTTATAAAAGCTTAGAGAGGGCTGGAGAGACGGCTCAGCGGTTAAGAGCACTGACTGCTCTTCCAGAGGTCCTGAGTTCAAATCCCAGCAACCACATGGTGGCTCACAACCATCTGTAATGAGATCTGGTGCCCTCTTCTGGCCTACAGGCATATGTGTAGGCAGGATGCTGTATACATAATAAATGCATTTTTTTAAGATTTATTTATTATATATGAATACAATGAAGCTATCTTCAGATTCACCAGAAGAGGGCATCAGATATCATTATAGATGGTTGTGAGCCACCATGTGGTTGCTAGGATTTGAACTCAGGACCTCTGGAAGAGCAGTCAGTGCTCTTAACCACTGAGCCATCTCTCTAGCCCATAATAAATGAATCTTAAAAAAAGAAAAAAAGAAAAAGCTTAGAGAATATTAAGTTTGCCAGGCAGTGGTAGAAGGTGGCTCATAACCATCTATAAAGGGATAATATGTCCTCACCTGGCATCATACAGACAGAACATACTCATATTTTTAAAAAAAATACATAATACATAAATTTAAAAGATAAGAAAATATATACACAAGTAAAATTCAGCTACAGGCCCAGCGCCCCTGCTAGGCAGCTCAGAGAAGACCCTGGCTGACAGCCATTGATTAAGCCATGAGCCTTTCACCAGGACAAGCATTAATTCTGCTGGGTAGGCAGGGTGACCTTGGTTAACAGCTACCTTGGTCTGCGTTGAGGTAAGTGTGACAATATTTTTACACTGTAAATCTTCCCATTTGTTCAGAAATGTCTAAAAATTGCAGGTTCTGTCTCGATAAAAACACGGTGAATTGCCCAAGGTGTAACTTGAGGGAAGGAATCTGAAAGCATTTCTCAGATGAGGGCAGGGATAGCTTAAACCTCCACAGAGCCACAAGAGACATTTGTCCTGGGAGGCTTTTTCCTCAGGAACACAATATTATTAAAGAAATTAAAAATGTCTCCCCCTGTTCTCTCTCCATGCTTGGAGTTAATTCTCACGGGGTGGGGGCTTCATTTGCCGTAACAATTTCTCAAAATTGAACTTGAACTGGGAGGTTGACTGTGGGGTGTCCTAAATTAAACTGGGATTTGGCTGTAGCCCCTTGGAGTGCTCAAGTTTCTGGGTAGCGGGTAGCCAACACAGAGACCTGCCAGGCTTACATCTGGAAGACGTAATCCAGGCTGCAGAGCCAGCTCTCTAAGCCTCTGGCTGAGACCTGTCTGGCCTTGGGCTCCACACTAAAGACCACACAATCCTGCTTCTGTTTTATACATGAGGGCACTGATGCTCAAAAGAGCTGGGGCTGGAGAGATGGCTCAGCGGTTAAGAGCACTGACTGCTCTTCCAGAGGTCCTGAGTTCAAATCCCAGCAGCCACATGGTGGCTCACAACCATCTGTAATGAGATCCGATGCCCTCCTCCGGTGTGTCTGAAGACAGCTACAGTGTATTCATATACATTAAATAAATAATATAAAAAATTAAAGAAAGAGCTGGCTTGCTGGAGCCACACAGGCTTCCTGTAGCTCTGCCCTGCCTGTGCGGACCCCGGTGCACCCCACTTTTCCCTGAAAGCGCACTGAAGCTGCACCCTGGTGTCAGAGGTTAACAGTGCTGCTATTGTGTGTCTGGAAGTGGGTGTCTGCTCCTCTGGCACTGGAGTTACAGGCAACTGTGAGCCATCTCTGAGCCACCTCTGGTCCCTATGATCCAGTCACTTATAGCCCAGGCTAGCCTCAAACTTACTTATGTAACTGAAGCTCGCCTTGCACTATTCCCAGGTGCTGGGAAGACAGATGCACGTCACTACATCTTGCGGGGAAAATGACTGGCTGTTTGGAAGTCACAAGTAGGCAGCAAAGGGGAGAGGATCCGTCACCTCTTGTGCCGTGGGAACGGCTCTTCTCTTCCTCCTTTGCAGCAAACCACGGAAGAATATTCTCTCTGTTAAGTGACTCTCTAACCTCAGCTTGAATGCCTCTAGTGACAGGGAGCTCACTACTTACAAAACTTCTCCCTCACCCCAGGCTTCTCAGACCTAGGCTTTTAGGTTATTTTTCCATCTTTATTTTACCCCCTTCCTCATCAGCCAGTCCACCGCTTTCTACTTCTAGATTTTTTTTTCCTTTTTTTTCGGAGCTGAGGTCCGAACCCAGGGCCTTGTGATTGCTAGGGAAGTGCTCTACCACTGAGCTAAATCACCAACCCCTCTACTTCTAGATCTTAATATCTCACCTCTCCCTCTCCCTCTCCCCCCCTTCCTTCCTGGTTCTTGGCTCCAGCTTTCCCTTCAGTAGGCCACCTGCCCCAGGTAGAAGCTGGTCACCATAGCTACCACCAGAACATTCAAATCTGGCATCATCTGGGAAACAAAAGGTCTGAGGTCTGAAAACAAAACCCACATCCAACCTGGTGGCATGGACCTGTAATCTCACAGGATCCCAGGGAGAGGACTGTAAATTCAAGGCTAGCCTGGGCTACACAGTGAGACATTGTCAAAGACACACACAGAGCTGGGTGATGGTGGCTCACACCTGTAGTCCCAGCACTTGAGAGGCAGAGGCAGGTGGATCTGACTGAGTTCAAAGCCAGCCTGGCCTACAGATCCAGTTCTGTGACAGAGAAACCCAGTCTCAAACAAAGATAGACAGACAAACAGGAAGAAAGATTTCAAGCTGGCTGGGGATGTGATCCTATTGGCAGAGTGCTTGCCTAGCATGCACGAAGTCCTGGGTTTCATCCCGGGCCCCGCACAAAACGGCATGGTGTGCACACTTGTGACCCCAGCACTTTGGATGTAGAATGGGGGTGGAAGAGTCGGAGTTTAAGGTCGTCCTTGATGTCCAGTGAGTTCAAGGCCAGCCTGGGACACCTGCGACATTCCGTTTCAAACAACCATAAGGAAGCAAACTCAAGATCCTGGAGTCCAAGTTCATGGCTGTCTCCTCGCTCTGCATGGAAAATGTCACCTCCCTACTCCGGATGGGAGTCTGGCTTGGCACGGGAGAGAAAGACTCCACCCACCTGCAGGTCACCACTGTATGGATTTGGAGAAACTAATTTGCACCCACTTTTGGAGGATTCCCACAGCACCCGCTGTTCTCAGAGTCCATATAGCCCTGCCTTTCTCTTTTCCCTCCACAATACTTATTAGTCCTTCCCTCAGCATCTCGCATTGTTCCCGTGATTCCTCTGGGATTATGCCTCCATCAGTCTCTCCCCACAGGGACCTCCCCAGCTGGGGGACCCTTCCAGATACAGAAGAGACTGGACTGCGCCTGGTCCCAGCACCTTTCCTTGACATAAGCTAAACTCAAATGAGACAATGCCGCCATCTGAAGGACTATAGGCAAACTGGTAGAGCATTTTCTTAATTGGTGATTGAGGGGGGAGGGCCCCGCCCACTGTGGTACTTCTGAGGTGTTTATGAAAGCAGGCTGAGCAAGTCAGCGGGGAAAGGCAGTAAAAGTGTTCCTCCAGGTTCCTGCCCTGTCTTCCCTCAGTGATGGAGGGTGTCCTGGAATTAAAAGCCAAAACAACCCCTTTCTGCCCGAAGGTGTTTTTTAATCACGGTGTTTATCATAGCAACAGAAAGTCTCAGACAAGAGTGGACTAGCCTGACATAATATAACACATGTCTGTTATCCCAGCACCATGAGGTGGACGCAGGGGGATCCTAAGTTTAAGATGAGTCTCGGTTAAAACACCAAGTTCTGGGTTGGCCTGGTCTACTCCACAAAAAAGCAACTGGGATTGGGGTGGGGGTAAAGAGATGGCTCAGGGGTTAAGAGGGTTGGCTGCTCTTGCAAAAGAACAAGGTTTGGTTCCTAGGGTTCACTGTAGCTTTCAATCATCTCTATGTCCAGTTCCCTGACCTCCACAGACACCAGGCACACAGGCAGTGCACACACACACACACACACACACACACACACACACACACACACACAAAACAGTCAAACAGATAAACAGCTCCCCCAAAACACTGCAGCGATAACCACAAGAAACGGACAAAAGCCACGCCTAGGGAGATAAAACTCAGTGAGTAAAGAAAGCTCAGCGAGTGAAATGCTTTTCTGGAAAACATGAAGACCTGAACCCCCACATCCTTGCAAAAAGCAGGGTCAGGAACCAGCCAAGTAGCTTGCCTGGTGAAGACATCTACTTGCTTCTAAGGCCGAAGACCTGAGTCTACACACACACGGGAGAGACAGCTCAGTGGTTCAGACCTGAGAGGACCTGAGTACAGTTGTACAGTTACCAGGGCCAGAGCAGCTCACAGCTGTAACTCCAGCTGCAGGGGATCTGGTGACATCTTCTGGGCTCTGAAGGCATTGCGCTCACAAACAGGTTTTTTTTTTTGTTCTTTTTTTTTTTTTTTTTTAAAGATTTATTTATTTATTATATATAAGTACACTGTAGCTGTCTTCAGATACACCAGAAGAGGGCATCGGATCTCTTTACAGATGGTTGTGAGCCACCATGTGGTTGCTGGGAATTGAACTCATGACCTCTGGAAGAGCAGTCGGGTGCTCTTAACCGCTGAGCCATCTCTCCAGCCCTTGTTCGTTTGTTTTTGTTTTGTTCCTTCCTTCCTTTCTTTTTTTTTTTTTTTCCTTTTCTTTTTTTGGGAGGTGGGGACTGAACCCAGGGCCTTGCGCTTGGTAGGCAAGCGCTCTACCACTGAGCTAAATGCCCAGCCCCCCTTCCTTTCTTTCTTAAAAGCTATGAGTGATAGTGTGAGATTGTAATCCCATCACTGGAGAGGCAGGGACAGGAGGATGTCTGGGACTAGCTGGTCGGCCTAGCTTCAGGCCAGTGAGAGATACTATCTTAAAAAAAATAATAACAACAATAACAAAAACAACAATAAAAATGCCAGCTCCATTTGTTCTATGGCCTCTGCACATGCATGTGTGCACACCCACCCATTCCCCACTTTCATTCACACACACACACACACACACAACACACACACACACACACACACACACACACACACAATTTCAAAGTTCTAAAACCAGAGCCAGATGCCTTTAATCCTAGCACTCAGGAGCCAGAGGCAAGTAGATAGATCTCTGTGAGTTCGAGGCCAGCCTGGTCTACAGATCAAGTTCCAGGAAAGCCAGAGCTACACAGAAAAACCTTGTCTGGAAAAACATAAAAAACAAACGAAAAATCCTAAAGCCAAACCCTATCAATCAAGTAAATAAACCAGTTTGTAAACCGGGCGATTGCAGACGGGACCCATGTCATTGCACCTAGTGGTCAGGAGGGGGCGACAGAGAGACACGCAGCAGGATCAGCGCTTTAGAACAGTAAAAGTAAGACTTGGCTCCCGCAATAGGGAAGTCCTTTCCTTTCAAATATCAGCCAGGCTAGGCAAATGCTCTGCGACTTCGAGAAATTTCCTTAAACTCTAGTCTGTGTTTCCTCCTAGGAAAAGGTAACCAACCCCAGAGTGGTGGCCCACAACTGTAACCTCAACGCTCTGGAGGCTGAGGCAGGAAGGTCACAAATTTGAGGCCAGTCTAGAATACATATCAGGAGGCTGTCCCCAAAACGAGTGGGTTTGGAGGTCAGGGAGAGACAGGGGAGCTGTAGGGGGATTGACTGACTTATTTACTCTCTGGGTTCCCAGCCACACTTCCTGGATCCCAGAGGGACAGGCGCAGCAGCACCCAGCAGTGACATCAGCTTAGATGTGTCAGGGTTGGCCACTGGCTAGCGTCTGACTTTAGGCTCTCAGCCTGGGTCCAAGAGGCCCGCATTTACAAACTAAGTCAAGAGCTGGGGTGGGAGGTGGAGGGGAGGAGCTTGCTACGGGACCAGGCACACAGGCTGGGCCACGGTCAGTCTAAAGGGAGGGACTTTCTAGATCTCTGACTGGTGGAAAGGCAGCCTCTGTGTTCATGAGTACTGACTGCGTTGTTGTCCCCAGCTTCCTTCCTGAGGAAGTACTCATTTCCCCCATGGTCTGACTGCCAGCTCTGGCTCAGCCTCTGGCCTCACCCAGGTCTCTTTCCACAGTGGGCACAGGATCCTAGAGTCCACCCCATGAGCTGCTGCAGCAGGTAAAATGAGTCCAGGGGCTTTTATTGTTTTGTTTAAAAAATTATTTTTTCAAGATAGGATCTTGGGGGCTAAGGATATACCTGATCTGATAGGTTCTTGCCTAGAATGCATAAGACCCCAGCAACTCATAAATCAGGCTTGGTGAAATACATGTAATCGGAGCAAGCTTGACATAGCCACGCCCCCAGTCCCTCCCTGGGGATTCCAGGCAGGGGCTCTACCACTGAGCCACGCCCCCAGCCCCTCCCTGGGGGATTCTATAGAAGTTCTCTATTTGGTTTTTGAAACTATGTTTCTCTGTATAGACCAAGCAAACCTCAAACTCACAGAGATCCACCAGCCTCTGCCTCCTGAGTACTGTGTGCCGCTGTGCTCAGCTTTCTTCATTTGAGAAGGTCTCTCACTGGCCTGGAACTTGTTCAATAAACCGGGCAGGCTACTCAGTGAGTTCTAGCAATTCGAAAAGCTCCACTTCCCTGGCACGGGATGACAAACTGCACCACTACACACAGCTGTGGTTTGGCTTTTTTTTTCCCTACCCCATGCACCCCTACACAAAGCTTTATATGTGGGTTCCTGGGATCAAACTCAGGTCCTCTTGTTTGCATAGCAAGTACTTTATAGACTATATTATCTTCCCAGGTCCCCAAACCCTCACATATCCCCTCCAAGCCCCCTGCACCCCATGACAACATTCAAATACACTTGGCATCCATTTCCCCCACGCCCTGAGTTAGCTGGGTCTCCTGGAGGTTGTGGGGACCCTGGCACCACTGCAACCTCTGACTGTGGCTCCCATGCTGTCTTAATGGGCTCTCTGGGCCTTAACACCAGGGGATCTGCGGGAACAGCAGAGCAGTACCCAGGTCTGGTCCTGAACCAGGCAGTATCTCACGATGGACTTGGCTTTGAGTTCCCAGAACTGTGCATGGAGCCCTGTCCCCAACACCAAGTACCTCCCAAACCCACACGAGTGCCACTTACCAGGCTTTGGGATGAGTCCTTGAAATGGCCTAGAAGGGAAACAGAAGTGAGCTTCAGGGAAAAGGGATGGGGACAAGATTACCACTAGGTACGTCGTGATACTAGTTTGCCAAGGAATCAGTAACAAACGCCCAAGGCTCTTTTCAGACATTAGCATTTGTTCGACTCTGAGAGAGGGTCTCACGTAAGCCCAGACTAGCCTTGAATCCCTATGCTGTAGCCAAGGTTGACTTTGAACTTCTGATCCTGCCTCTACCTGCTGAGTGCTGACATTACAGGTGTGCACCACTACTCCTGGCTTATGAGGCGCCGGAGACGGAACTCAGAGCTTCGTGTGTTCTAGACACACCGTGAAACCAACCAGGTCACATCCCTAGCTTGTTTTGTCTTTTGCTCTAAAGGGTCTAATTATGTAGCCTGGGCTAACTTTAACTCATAAGCTTCTTGTGTCTGTTTCCTGTGTGGTGGGATGAGAGGCTCGTTTTGGGATCTGTACCGTTGTGAGTGTGTGCACTGGGGGCGGGGGGGGGGGGGAGGAGAAGGTATTTCTTGTTTATGTGCACACACGCAAGCCAAAGGTCGACCTCCAGGGTCTTCCTTAATCAGCCGCCTACACTTCTTTGTTTCTTTTTTGAGAAAAGGGTTTTCCCCAAACACAGAGCAAGTCATTTAGCTAGACTGGCTAGCCAGCAAGGCCCTGGGGGCCTTCCTCTCTTTCCCATAGGTCATGGCGGCGTAACAAGTACATGTAACCTGCTTACACGCCCAGAGTTTTGCATGGGTACTGAGGTGCATCCAAACGTAGGTCCTCATACTTGCTCAGTAAACACTTCCCCACAAAATGGACTCCTGCGCCCACAGTCTACATTTCCACCAGATGTCCAGGCCATGTAGGTACATGGGACTTTTGCTCCATCAGGGGGCTGGGTTTGCCTAAGGGGCTGCTGTGGGGCATACAGTTAGAAGAGTGCCCAGTCAATATGAGGGATCCCCTATATCTGGTTTGGTCTATAAGTGCTTCTCCAACACCCCTGCTATAGAACTTCTGGAGCCGGTTCCCAGTCCCAGCCAGTCTAGTCCGAGTTCGTCCTCATCAAGTACCTGGTGACGGTGAACTTGATCTTGTCAGCCACAGAGAGGATCCTTTCCAGGTTCTGGGAGCCAAAGGTGCAGGGCTTGCGGAATGGGATCCCGGGGGGCAGGCCTTCGATGATTACCGAGCCTGGATTGCTTTTGATTCGCTTGTAGGGCACCTGCACTGGGTATTTGATGCCCAGAGCTTCACCTGGATACGAGAAAGACAGTTGGACCAGTCAAGAGCAAGGGGTAGAACAGGGTGTAAAGCAGGAGGGTGGGGGCTCCTCTCCCAGAGGGCACAGGCCCTTTGTGGAAGACCGGAGAAGCTGTACATGGATAGAACTCGGAGGTGAATAGATATCCTATGCAGAGAGTTTCTGGTGGGAATCCACGCTGGGTGGGCCTCGAATACATGGTTCCTGGTGCTGGGTTTAAGGCAGCCAGGGCTGTCTGCTTTCCAGGGACCACTGTCTAACTGGTCTCAGGTCTCTTCCCTTCTTCCTTTCCCTCCACTTCTTCTGAGACGTGGTCTTATTTTGTAGCCTTGGCTGGCCCGGGACTTCCTATGTAGACCAGGCTGGACTCAAACAAAGATCCATCAGCCTCTGCCTCTTAAGTTCTGGGGTTAAAGGCATGCACCATCACGCCTGGGTCTTCTATATGCAAAGTTGATTAATTAATTAAATGTGTATGGGTCTTTGGTCTGCATGTGTGTCTGTGTACCATGTGCACGGCCTGGTGCTTTTAGAGTCCAAAAAGGTGTATCAGATCCCAGGACTAGAGTTACAAGCCCTTGTGAGTGACCACGTGGGTGGTGAAAATCAAATGTAGCCAATGCTCCTCTTTTATTTATTTATTTATTTTTTATTTTTTTCGGAGCTGGGGACCGAACCCAGGGCCTTGTGCTTGCTAGGCAAGCACTCTACCACTGAGCTAAATCCCCAGCCCCGCCAATGCTCCTCTTTTTTTTTTCTTTTTTTTTTTTTAAAGATTTATTTATTTATTATATACATGAGTACACTGTAGCTGTCTTCAGACACACCAGAAGAGGGCATCAGATCCCATTACAGATGGTTGTGAGCCACCATGTGGTTGCTGGGAATTGAACTCAGGACCTCTGGAAGAGCAGTCAGTGCTCTTAACCTCTGAGCCATCTCTCCAGCCCGCCAATGCTCCTCTTAATGGCTGAGCTATCCCTCCACCCTCACCAGCCATTCTCTCTCTCTCTTTTAAAGATTTATTTATTTGATATGAGTACACTGCAGCTGTCTTCAGACACACCAGAAGAGGGCATCAGATCTCATTACAGATGGTTGTGAGTCACCATGTGGTTGCTGGGATTTGAACTCAGGACCTCTGGAAGAGCAGTCAGTGCTCTTAACCGCTGAGCCATCTCTCCAGCCCCTCAACCTCACCAGCAATTCTTAAGGTTTTTTTTGTTGTTGTTTTGTTTTTTTGAGGCAGGGTCTCATGTAGTTCAGACTGACTTCCAACATGCTATGTAGCTAAGAAGGGCTTTAAATTCCTTCCTCCCTCCCTCCCTCCCTTTCTCCCTTCCTTTTTTGATTAAAGGTGTGTACCACCAGGGGCTGGAGAGATGGCTAAGCGGTCCCAGAGGTCTTGAGTTCAATTCCCAGCTATCACATGGTGTCTCACAACCATCTGTAATGGGATCTGATGCCCTCTTCTGGTGTGTCTGAAGACAGCTACAGTGCACTCACATACATAAAATAAATAAATCTTTAAAAAAAAAAAAGTGTGTGCTACCACCTCCCGTCTGGTTTTGAACTTCTGATGACAGGTATCTACCATCGTACCCAGTTTATGTTGTGTCATGGATGGAGCCCAGGGCTTCACATGCTAAGCAAGCAGTTTATCAACTGAGCCACACCCCAGCCTCTATTAGAGTTTTAAATGACATCTTCGCGCGCGCGCGCGCGTGTGTGTGTGTGTGTGTGTGTGTATACATCCCGAGGTGCACACGGTAGAGGCAAGAGGGAGACACTGCAGTTGTCGGCTCTCTCCTTTCATTACGTGGGGTCCAGGAATCGAACCCCTGTCATCAGGCTTGGCAGTAAACACCCTATGCCCTGTAGCCACCTCGCCAGCCTGCATCCACACACACTTTCTATTTGTCTCTCAACAAAATCGTACTCTGTAGTTCATGCTGGGCCCGGAACTCAGAGCAATCCTTCTGCCTCAAGCGATGAGGTTACAGGTGCACACCACCAGCCACATCCCACTAGGGTCTGCTTTCCGTGACACCCTGCCTCCAGTGCATGGCACATAGTAGATGTTCAAGAAATATCACAGATCTGGTGGAGATGACTCGGCACGCAAAGGTGGCTGCCGTCAAACCGGGCAAATCGAATTTCATTCCTAGGACCCACGTAGTGGAAGGAAGAAAACAATCCTGCAAATCTGACCGTGTTTGTGATAGGGAACGTTCGTACCCACTTACATGCCTGTACGCACAATAAATAGACTTAAAAAAAAAAAAAAAAGAGAGCGAAGAAATACCTAAAAGATAGATCAACCTCTTTGCCAAACGTGAAGTTGGCACAGGTAGGGAACTGTCCATGCCCACCTCTCCCTCCACCTGACCCCTGCCTGTAACTCACCGTATTTCTTGTTAAACAGGTCTTGGACTTGTTCCCTAAGCGTGTTGGCGATGTCGATCCGAGAGAGTCTGGTGTTGTAATTTTCTGCGAAGTGAATACAATTACGGACAGAGGCGATTACATTAAAAGGCACTTGGTGACTTTTACAGGAAAATGATTTCCTAATTACAGGGAGCTCCTTGTCTGGCAATTAGCAGATCTTTGGAGTGGGCCCCTCAGAGTCCTTCAGAGCCAGTCTTCGTTGAGACTCCGTGTGTGTGTGTGTGTGTGTGTGTGTGTGTGTGTGTGTGTGTGTGTGTGTGTGTGTTTTGATTTCCTGGAAGGACTCACACTGTTTCGACAACAGCAATGAAATGAAATTAAGCTAATTGTTGACATTTGAAAACTAACAAACGAATAAACAAGCCCAGAGGTGAGACACCGCCGAGAGGGGGTTTCTGTGTCCTTAGCTGTGTGGGAGTTGCAGTGAAGTCTTCCAAGAGTTCATAAGAGAGAGGGCCAGATGGGAGTGTCCACACCATCAGTAGCTATTGATTATTTGGTGGCACGAGAGATGAAGCCTTGCAGATCACACAGAAATACTCTACCACTGAGCCACGCCCCCAGCCCCTCACTGGGGGACTCTAGGCAGGGGCTCTACCACTGAGCCACGCCCCCAGCCCCTCACTGGGGGATTCTAGGCAGGGGCTCTACCACTGAGCCACGCCCCCAGCCCCTCACTGGGGGATTCTAGGCAGGGGCTCTACCACTGAGCCACGCCCCAGCCCCTCACTGGGGGATTCTAGGCAGGTGCTCTACCACTGAGCCACGCCCCCAGCCCCTCCCTGGGGGATTCTAGGCAGGGGCTCTACCACTGAGCCACGCCCCCGGCCCCTCACTGGGGGATTCTAGGCAGGTGCTCTCCCGCTGAGCCACGCCCCCCGGCCCCTCACTGGGGGATTCTAGGCAGGGGCTCTACCACTGAGCCACGCCCCCAGCCCCTCACTGGGGGATTCTAGGCAGGGGCTCTACCACTGAGCCACGCCCCCAGCCCCTCCCTGGGGGATTCTAGGCAGGTGCTCTACCACTGAGCCACGCCCCCAGCCCCTCCCTGGGGGATTCTAGGCAGGGGCTCTACCATTCTGAAGTAGCTTTGATTAAGGACTGCAATGTATCAGCATGTTACAACTGCATGCACCCTTGACCTCAGAGAGGTTACCTCCTGCCCTGGCCTTAGGAGAGAAAGGGTATGGACCGCAGGGGAAAGAGGAAATGACCTCTGGTGCTTCATATGCATTCCTGGTGACATTCTCAGCCTGCCAAGGGTCTGGCTGTAGGAATCTACAGAGGGTGAGAAACGCCTAACAATTTCCCCTTCCTGTAGAATGTGGGAGGAGTGAGGGGCTGAGGTGAATGACAGCCAGTCCCCGGATTTGGTTCCTACCTCTGTGAGCTCCTCTATCTCCAGCATTGGCCACTGCTGCCTCTCTGAACTCCTTAGAAGTATGGCGACCATAAAAGGGTCACTTGGTGACAGTCATCCTGGGGGATTCACCCCAGCCATGCCCTCTAGTTCTCTAAGTGCAGCACTCATAGGATGTGCTAGGATCTCAGTTGCATCCCTACAACAGGGATGCTGTCTGGCCTCCCACACAAGGAGCACGCTCTGTGGTCCAGCTACAAGCCCTCCTATAGCATTTCCCCATGTCCCACCGCTTGCCTTCCTGCCCACCTTTCTGGCTCTCCACGGCCCCCATCCACTCCTCAATTTCAAAGCAGTAAGAACTACGTTGTGGGATATTTGATCACACTTCAAACTCTTGAGACTGTTATTTACTGGAAAAACTTAGTAGTTGGTGTGTGGCCTAGCCTTAGCATATACCTTGAATCCGAGAGCTTTCTGCTTGAATATTCGAAACAGGATGAAATAAGGTTAACCACAGGTCAAGGGGCGGAGCAAGCAACCAGTTGTCAGGAAGTGAACATAGAGAAAACCACAGAGAGTGAGGGCGTCGGGAGGACTGAGAGAGAGAGGCACAGGCAGTAAAAGAGACCATCTTTTACTCATTTTCAATTTATGTGCACTATTTTATGAGCACCGAAGGGATAAATAATACCTCTTTATTTTATGTGCATTGGTGTTTTGCCTGCATGTGTGTCTGTGTAAGGGTCTCAGATTCCCTGAAACTGGAGTTACAGACAGTTGTAAGCCACCATGCGGGTGCTGGGAATTGAACTCAGGACCTCTGGAAGAGCGGCCAGTGCTCTTAACCATTGAGCCATCTCTCTAAATCCTTCAAGGAGGATTTTTGAGAAGGTGCGAGAGAGGGCATTTGTGCTAGGACATCGGCTGAGGAGGAAGGTCAGCTGGCTGCTTTCTCTGCCTCTCTGAGGCAGCAGGCTTTCACCACAGCCTCTGGCTCCCAGGTCTTCACTGGTAAAATCAAACCATTAAGATTTTTTTTTTTTACAAGAAAAAGCACACATCACAGCTGGTCGATGGACGAGTATAGAAAGGTAGACTGCTACAGTCAGAGTAGACAGTGCAGGAGCCCAGTGCCTGGCTGTCCCCCTATTGGCAGCCGGACTCTTAACTCAGAGACACCAGTCTGGCTACAGCGCCCAGTCGGGTACCCTGGAGCCATGGGTGGAATCCAGTCTCATTCCACTTCCACGGTCTCCCTTCCCCCTCTAAAGCTTCTCAAGGTCACGACCCTGGAATGCCTAAACTTACCTTGAAGGCCCTGTCTCTTCGGGGTCTCGTCCACAAGAGGGTCCCAGGAGTCCCTCTCTGGGGGTGGGGTGGGGAGAGAAGGCAGGTGAGGAGGGAGCACCTGGGGTCCCAGGTGGCATTGAGGGGGCAAACCCGACAGGGGCAGTGGGGAAATGCCTAGGGTAGGGGTAGCACTGGGGCATCAGGCGGGGGATGGAGAGACTTGATGACCTCCCACACCCACCTGTGTCTCCCCCATGCCCAGGTACCTTGAGTGTCCATAACAGGTTCTTTGACACCGTCAGTGAGTAGTTCGGGTCTAGAAAACATAACCGGTGCCATCAGTGAGGTTTGTCCAAGCACCCCAGGGCTGTGTAGCCAGCACCTCCGGGCCTCAGTGTACAGATCTGTGCAATGGGCTTCCATAACCCCGACCAACATAGAATTAAGGCCCTTGGTAGACTGCAGGAGTCATCCTGTAGACAGGAGCTGTCAATAGCTCTGAGCACTGAGAATTTCTCCAAATCCTGGACTAGCGGATGCCCTGTTTTGGACTTCATCCAATCCCTACTGCCTAGCACACACAGCATGTATGTGTGGGTGAATGACTATCAGGAAAATGATGTGTATGTTTGTACACACACATGTGGAAAGGTGCATTAGAGGTCAACGGTCAACTTCTGGTATCTTAGTATATATGACCTGGAACATACTCTGTAGACCAGGCTGGCCTCTGTCTGAGTGCTGGGATGAAAGGTGTGCACACCACTGCCTGGCCACTTTAACTTTTTGTAAGTTCTTTATTTTTCTTTTTTCTTTTTTTTTTTTTTTCCCGGAGCTGGGGACCGAACCCAGGACCTTGCGCTTGCTAGGCAAGCGCTCTATCACTGAGCTAAATCCCCAACCCCAAGTTCTTTATTTTTTTAATTATGTGTTACGTGTGTGACTGTGTGTATGTGTGTGTGTGTGTGTAAGAGAGAGAGAGAGAGAGAGAGAGAGAGAGTGTGTGTGTGTGTGTGTGTGTGTGTGTGTGTGTGTGTAGTGCCTGCAGAAGCAAGACAAGGGCACTGGAACCACTGGAGCTGAAGTTAAGAGGGGGTTCTGAGAATCAAACTCAGGACCTCTTACCTCAGGTTAAGGACAGCAAGAGTCAGTTCTCTCCTTATACCACGTGGACCCAGGACTGAATGTAAGACTTCAAGCCTGGGGCTGGAGAGATGGCTCAGTGGTTAAGAGCACTGACTGCTCTTCCAGAGGTCCTGAGTTCAAATCCCAGCAACCACATGGTGGCTCACAACCATCTGTAATGGGATCCGATACCCTCTTCTGGCATGTCTGAAGACAGCTACAGTGTACTCATATACAAAAATAAATAAATAAATCTTAAAAAATCCAAAAAAACAAAAAAGACTGCAAGCCTGGAGGCAAGCCACCTGCCAAGTCATTTGTGATGGTTTGTATGTGCTCAGCCCAGGAAATGGCACTATTAGGAGGTGTGGCCTTGTTGGAGTAGGTGTGTCACTGTGGGCATGGGCTTTAATACCCTCCTCCTAGCTGCCTGGAAACCAGTCTTCTCTTTGCGTCCGGTACAAGATGTAGAACTAACTCTCAGCTCCTCCTGTACCATGACTGCCTAGACGCTGCCATGTTCCCGCCTTGATGATACTGGACTGAACCTGTGAACCTGTGAGCCAGCCCCAATTAAAGGTTGTCCTTATAAGAGTTGTCTTGGTCATGGTGTCTGTTCACAGCAGCAAAACACTAAGACACTATGTATCCTTGGCTAGGCTGGAACACCCACCCTTACCTCTTAATGACAAACTGGATACTGTTGCTGGCTTCCAGAATCTTCCTCAGCTTGGCAATCCCAAAGCAGTTGGGTCTTCGAAGAGAGATGCCTTCAGGCAGTCCCAGTACGAAGAGCTCCTCTGGGTGCATCAGGAACTTGGAGTAGGGCACCTTGACTGGCTCTGAGGTACCAATGGCTTTGGCTGCAAATACATGGCTGCCGTAAGGCAACCTGGAACCCCAATCCCTGCCCCCATCTCTCTGGGCAAGCTGCAGGTGGCAGGGCTTTAGAGACAGCACTCAGCCAAACCCTATAAACTTGCCAGAGGAGAGAAAACTACACCTAGCTGTCGGGCAGAATAAAAGTCAGGATTTATCTGGAGGCATACAGCCCAGGAATGCGAACCCCCAAAGCCACTCTTCACCCATGCCTTCATAGCGTAGAAACCTGAGTGTAGCTGGGATGTGACTGCTGCTCTTGCTGACTGCCCTAGAAACCCCTAAACCGTCACACAGCTCCGTGGTATTCCCAGATCTAGGACGAACCATGTCTGAGGCTCGCTGACTCTGAGTAGCCTGGTGCCTTGAGCTGGCTGAATCATGGCTGTAGCCAATGCCAGATTTCCTTGTTTGTAAAATGGGTCTTAGGGTGCGGGGACTGAGTGAGGAAGGTGTGAGAGAGCGTGTGAGAAGCTAGCCCCGGGCAAACTCAAGGAGATGAAGAAAATAGGCTTCTTTAATCTTTTGCTCTTTCCTGGAATCTTCCTTGTTTTATTGTAAGGCTGGGGATGGAATCCAGGGCATTATAAGTGCTAAAAAGCACTTTACATCTGAGCCTTGCCCCCAGCCCCTCACTGGGGGATTCTAGGTAAGGGCTCCACCACTGAGCCACACCCCCAGTCCCTCACTGGAGGATTCTAGGCAGGGGCCCTACCACTGAGTCATGCTCCCAGCCCCTCACTGGGGGATTCTAGGCAGGGGCTCTACTACTGAGCCATGCCCCCAGCCCCTCACTGGAGGATTCTAGGCAGGGGCTCTTCCACTGAGCCACGCCCCCAGCCCCTCACTGGGAGATTCTAGGCAGGGGTTCTACCACTGAGCCACATCCCCAGTCCCTGACTGGGGGTTCTAGGCAGGGGCTCTCCCACTACACAACATCTCTACCTCTCATGAGAAGGTCATACATATTGGCTCCCTACCTTAGAGCCATGCCCCTGGTGGATTCTAAGAAAATACTGTACTACTGAGTCACACCCCCACTTTTCTGGATTCCAAATTTCTAGGAAGGCCTGCTGTAGCTACCCACCAGGCCTGTTGCTGAGGCTGACTGAAAGCACATGAGCCAGGGAATAATCTGGAGGGAGAGTGTGGACCAACAGGTCAGCAGGGTGGGATCCTTTGCCGGAGGCTGTTGCCATGGGGGAACTATATGGACCAATCACTTAAGTGTTCCCATCCTAATGGTGGCTCCCAGCTCTGTGTCTGTCTCTGTCCTAGAGGCATGTCTTCTCTACTCACCATATTTTGTGTTGAACAGCATTTCCACCTGCTTCCGGAGGGGCCTGATCACATCACCAGGGCTCTCTGGAAGGCAAAGGCAGTGGGTTGAGTTTCCTGGGTACAGAAACTTGGTGCTTAACTTACACCCCAGCTCTGGAGGTATCAGAAATGACCTTGTAGTGAGACTCTGGAACGGAACAAGGAAAAAGGCGGCTCTACCCACGCTTGTACTTTCTGCACTTTGCATACCTAGGTAGTGGGTGCAAAGCAAGCCTGTAATTTGCATACACTGCCACCAGGGGGCAGTAAACGCTTCCTAATTACAGGTATCTGCTGCATAGCGAGCTGGGTTCTACAAAGGGGCATTCATCTCTGACAAGAGGCTGTTTTATTCTAGAAAGTAGACACGCTAGTGATAAACTGTATACTTTTACCACCTACACCATATTTTGCTCAGCAGAGAGAGGAAAAGCGGTTTTCAGTTTTTCTTGGAGTATTTTCTATACAGAAAGCCAGTTTTACATACTGAGGCCTAAGAATCCTTCTTAGGCATGGAAGGCAGCTAGATACCTATATGTAAGCCCAAGCTAGAACTTTATTCTGAGAGATGCCTGTCAGTTCTAACACACTCTAGAACTTTCTTCCACCTGGTACAGCTCACATGGGTCTCCCAACCCAAATAAATTCAGGGTGTTGGAGAGAGATGGAGTAGAAGGGAGAATTTCTTATAAGGCTAGAGTAGACACGGAGAGAGAATTATGGGAGACAGGCAGGGCCTCACCTTCTGCCGGCCTCTCTTCTTGCCACGGTTCCTCACTGGGGCCTTTGTCTATGAGAAAACAGAGACCGTTAGGAAACACTGCCCAGGGAGCTCAACTAGGGGAGTAAAAGCCAGGCTAGAGAGCCTCAACTCTGAGGGTGAATAGATTGTCCCCAAAGGGGATCAGGACACACATATGCCATTCAAACAGAAACTTATAATCACCGTCCACGGACCCCTGCAGGAACCAGCCTCCAATCACCATTGTGCTCTAGACACCAGGAAAGAATAAGAACAGGGTCCATTCTCCTGGTGTGATGTAAAAAGGTGACACACCAGGATTCGGTGTGGGGAGGCCCACTCCTGTGATCTTAGGAATGCGGAGTCTGAGGTTGGAGGCTTCTGAGTTTGAGGCCAGCCTGAGCTGCACAGTGAGACGTTTAAAAAAAGAAGAAGAAGAAGGAGCTGGAGATTAAGAGCACTGACTGCGGGGCTGGGTGGGGATTTAGCTCAGTGGTAGAGCGCTTACCTAGGAAGCGCAAGGCCCTGGGTTCAGTCCCCAGCTCCGAAAAAAAAAAAAAAAAAAAGAACCAAAAAAAAAAAAAAAAAAAAAAGCACTGACTGCTCTTCCAGAGGTCCTGAGTTCAAATCCCAGCAACCACATGGTGGCCCACAACCATCTGTAATTGGATCTGATGCCCTCTTCTGGTGTGTCTGAAGACAGCTACAATGTACTTATATATAATAAATAAATAAATCTTAAAAAAAAAAAAAAAAAAAGCCAAGAGTCTGCAGCACAACTCAGAACCAGTGCACTTGTCAAGCACGCATTGGGCCTGGAGGCCTAGCACCAAAAAAAAAAAAAAAAAATACATTACAGACAGGAGCACACTCTTGTATGATAACAGTAAAAAGGCCGTGTATTATGGCAAAAATCCCACAGAGGAGGGCTATGGATTGCAGGACAGCCTGGTCTATGTAGCAAGAACTTGTCTCAAAAATCCATGGCGATGCACGCCAGCTGGGATGGTTGGTTTTAATGGCTGACTCGACACAAAAAAAAGTGCTTTTCCACGCACGGCCGTCTCTCCGACCTCTGTTCTTTGGTATTTTGAATCGCCAAGGTTAGACAACTTCAATAAGGATTCCCTTAAATCTAATCGGCCTGTGGCCATGTCTAGGGAGGACTTATACTGATTATGTCAATCAAACGTGGGTGGGAGGAGCCAGACTGAAAGGGCGTGGCCACAACCCCTGGGTCTGGGTCCTCATCTGTGAAGCAGCAAGCAATAAGCAGGAATCCCTTCTCTCCGCTCCTGACTACAGATGTGAGTGATGCTGACAGAGGCTGAAAGGCCTGACCCCCTGCAATGACGAACTGCAGACTGTAACCGGGCCTCAGTGTGAGTCAAATAAACCCTTCCCTCCCCCATGTCGCCTTTTATCAATGTGATAAATCTCAGAATTAAAAAAAAAAAAGAAACACACGCACGCACGCACGCACGGCTGAGGGAGGATGCAGCTCAATTGGAGAGCGCTTGCTTGGGATGTGTAAGGGTTTGGTACATAGCACACCACAGGGTTATCTGTCTAAGATAAAGGAGAACTTCCCGGGGCTGGGGAGATAGCTAAGCGATTAAGAGTTTACTGCTCTATGAGGAGCGGAGCTCAGTTTCCAGCACCTCTATCAGTGGGCTCAGAATTGTTTGTAACTCCAGCTCCAGGGAATCTGACATTCTCAACTTTTAACACCCAAAACGGGGCTGGAGAGATGGCTCAGTGATTAAGAGCACTGTATTGCTCTTCCAGAGCACCTGAGTTCAAATCCCAGCAAACACATGGTGGCTCACGGCCATCTGTGATGAGATCGGATATATAATATATATATCTGATATATAATAAAGGCATATATATATATGTATATATATATCTTATATATAATAAGGGCTTTTTTATTATTAAAAAAAAATCCCAACAACTCTTGGGCCCTCATTATTTTGAGAGGTCTATTCTCATAGACCTCTGGCTGGTCTTGATTCTTTTTTTTTTTTTTTTTTTGGTTCTTTTTTTCGGAGCTGGGGACTGAACCCAGGGCCTTGCGCTTCCTAGGCAAGCGCTCTACCACTGAGCTAAATCCCCAACCCCGGTTTTGATTCTTTTTTTTTTTTTTTTTAAATATTCTTTTTTTTTTTTTTTTAAAGATTTTATTTATTTTATCTATGTGAGTAGCTGTCTTCAGATACACCAGAAGAGGGCATCAGATCTCTTTACAGATGGTTGTGAGCCACCATGTGGTTGCTGGGAATTGAACTCATGACCTCTGGAAGAGCAGTCGGGTGCTCTTAACCGCTGAGCCATCTCTCCAGCCCCCCGGTTTTGATTCTTTATGACCAAAGCTCACTTACTAATCCTCTTCACCTCTTCCCAGGCTCTGGGATTATGAGGCGTGTGCTATGACACCCAGTGTATGTGATGCTGGGGACGGAGCCCAGGACCTCATACAGGCTCACGCAAGCGAGCAAACAACCAGATTCCTAGCACCTTTGAAAAAGAAGCTTTGGGGTTGGGGATTTAGCTCAGTGGTAGAGCGCTTGCCTAGGAAGCGCAAGGCCCTGGGTTCGGTCCCCAGCTCCGAAAAAAATGAACCAAAAAAAAAAAAAAAAAAGAAAAAGAAGCTTTAATTGAATTTATTGTATTTGTTTACATGTGTGTGTGAGGAGGGCATATGCATGCCAGGTAATCGTGTGGTGGTCACAGGACAACTTCGGGGTGTCTATCTCGTTATATCCTGGGAGTCTGAGGGACTAAACTAAGGTCATCAAGCCTGTGTGACAGGTGCTTTAACCGGCTGAACTGACCCTAACCCCCATTTTTGGTATTTTGAAACAGGGTCTCCTGTAGCCTAGGGTGGCCTAGAACTTGCTATGCAGGGAAGGATGACCTTGAACTTCTGATCTTCCCGTCTCTATCCCAGCAAGTGCTGGGATTAATGCTCCACGATGTTTAGCTTGTTCAGAGAGTTATGTTCATGTGTTAATTTTTCACACCCGGTGATGCGAGGCATGGAACCCCGCCCCTCGAACAAGGTATACGCTAGTGGTTGGCGCCTGACTACCTGGATATCCTGAAACTTGCTCTGCAGACCTGACTTGCTTTGAACGCCTCAAAATCTGCCTGTCTCTGCCCCCTGAGTGCTGGGATTAAAGGCGTGTGCCACCACTGCCCAGTTCCCCAAAACATCCAATCAAGTACAAATATTTCAGAATCCAAGTCACAGACGTGGATGGTCCCACACACCCCATGTGTTATCTTCTCCAACAAAGGCAAGGGCTTCCTGACCCACTTGTCCCTCCCCGTGGCTCCCCAAGGTAGTAGGTTCCCAGTACGGCCAGCCCCAGCCCACCTCTTACCAGCCGGCATTTCCATCCCATAACCGGAATCTTCTGAGGGTAGATGCCCAGGTAGTGAGTCAGTCATCTCCTCAGAGGTAGGTGAAGGATCTGAAAGGAAACTATGAATCAAGGAGGGCGAGTTTTACATGTCCCGCCCATCATGGTCCCTTAGCGATCTCCATGGGACAGCCAGGCAGGGGTACAGATCAAGATTCTAAAAGATAGCCACGCCGTCAGAGGTGGTACAGCCTATGACCTGATGACCTGAGTTCTCAGGAAGGTGAAATAGGATTGAAAGCCTTAGGGTCTCCCTGGGCTACAGAATGGATTCAGGGAGTTGATGATATCCTATCAGAATTGAGAGCCTATCTCAAAATAAAAAGTGAAAAGAGCCCCTGCCCAGAATTCCCCAGTGAGGGGCTGGGGGCGTGGCTCAGTGGTAGAGCCCCTGCCTAGAATCCCCAGTAAGGGGCTGGGGGTGTGGCTCAGTGGTAGAGCCCCTGTCCAGAATCCCCCAGGGAGGGGCTGGGGGCGTGGCTCAGTGGGAGAGTCCCTGCCTAGAATCCCCCAGTGAGGGCCTGGGGGCGTGTCTCTGGAGCAGAGCACTTGTCCTAATGGTGTCTCAGGCAGCAGAGCAGCACAGCTTCTGCCAACATGTCCAGCCAGAACAGGAACCCCGGCAGTCCTTGGACGTGTGTCCCTTACCTGAGACAGTAACCTGAATAATGTCCAGCTCCTCGGGCTCGATTTTGATAGGCCTCAACATTCCTATCTCTCCTGAGGTTCCTGCAAAGAGAACAAGAAGGACCCAGTCAGGCAAGGGCACGGACATGCCTATATAGAGGCGAGACTTTCTAGAACATTCTCACATCTGCGAATTGATAGTGAACAACCAGGAAAAGTCATTGGACCCTTGGCTCCTGCCCAGACCCAAGAAAGCCTAGATGAGCCCTTGGACAAACTCAAGCCAAGCCAGGCTCCTCTAATGTAAAGAGCTAACAGGTCCGTGGGCTGAAGATATGGTGCTTATCTGCAGACCCAGGGTAGGCAATAGTGATGCCAGGATTTGGTTGCTATCTCCTCCCGTCCCCAGAGAGTTCCCAGCATGCTCTGCTGCTTCCAGTGCGAGGCTTGGGGCAGGGCCAATGGGTAGAGAATTATCCCAATTATTATTGTGGGTTCACAGCCTGGGCTGGTTTCCGTCTGGCCAACCCCCAGTCCTGCGGCCACAGAATATACACATGGGAGTCCCGCTGCTTCTCACCTGGCCCACAGTCTTCAGAGACGCTGCTCATGTCTGACCTGAGGAGAGGAAGGTGCAGAAATGACCCTGTGTTGACACTGTCCTGAGACACTCTGCCCAGTACAGCTCTGTCCACATTTCAAAAACCAGTCCCCAAATCAGAGTGTGGCAGACCCTGGTTACGACCTCAGGACAGAGACAGACACAGGAGGTCTGCTTCGAGTCCAAGAGAGTCTGCCTCAGAAAACCAAACTAAGAGGGTGGAGAGAGGGCTCAGCAGTTAGAGGCTTGCTGCTCACGCAGAAAAACCAGGTATAGTTCTCAGCACCCACACAGTGGGCTCACAACATCCCTAACTCTAGCTCTGGTGTACCCAATGCCCTCTTTTGGGTCCTTGGGCATCTGCACTCATAGGGTGTATAAACACACACCACATACACACACATATGCAAGTAGAATAAAAATAATCCTAAATCAGGTATGGTGGCTCACGACTTTAATCCCAACACTTGAGAGGCAAAGGCAGGAGGATCTCTGTGATCCAGAGACCAGAGCCAGGCCTACATAGGAAGTTCCAGGACAGTCAGAGCTAAGTACTGAGAACCGGCCTCAAAAGGTGTCACAAATAAATAAGAACACCACGCATCCTGGACCCATGCTTTCCCAGAATGCGGCTCACTACCCTATGTTAGCATCAGGCACAGCTTCCCAAGGCCCTGGCTCCTGCCTCCTCCCGGCCATGTCCCCACTGTCAACTCCATCTTCCCAGCCAGCATGCATTCCAAACCTCAGGGCCCGGCTGGGTGAGTTTGGGGGGGTCTGAAGGCTTAGGAAAATAGCTGGATGGTATTTAGAGGGGGATTAGAGACTGCAGGAATTCTGAAAGCAAGACCTGGGACGTGGGCATTCTAGAATAAATGACTGCCCTCATTTAATAAACAAAGAACGAGGAGGGGGGTGGAATCCACAGGTCTGTCCACCCTAGGTGGGTGCTCTACCACTGAGCCACGCCCCCAGCCCCTCACTGGGGGATTCTAGGCAGGTGCTCTACCACTGAGCCATGCCCCCAGCCCCTCCCTGGGGGATTCTAGGCAG
This sequence comes from Rattus norvegicus, assembly GCF_021556685.1. Classification (NCBI taxonomy): domain Eukaryota; kingdom Metazoa; phylum Chordata; class Mammalia; order Rodentia; family Muridae; genus Rattus; species Rattus norvegicus. Next base: position 29,330,159 of record NC_141545.1, on the reverse strand, counting down.
GGGCTCTACCACTGAGCCACGCCCCCAGGCCCTCACTGGGGGATTTTAGGCAGGGGCTCTAATGCTGAACCATACCTGCAATCTACATGGCCAGATCTTGTCCCTCTCCGTTCACAGCATTGGTTGGGGATTAGGGTCAGTGAGTGGGCTGTGCGTTGTACACAGGACAAGCAGTGTGAGGAACCAAGGAAGGTCCCCAAGGTAACTGACACTTGAAATACCTAGTCCTCCGTGTTCTCTTGTCCCACTTTGTCTCTCACTGGCCTGGAAGACATATATTTGGAGTCCTCATGCAGAAACCATGTGCCCGAGCGGAGTGACGGGGACCAGCCAGGCCTCAGCCCTTCTTATACTGTGCAGAACAATGGCCTAACCCAGAGCAGAGGAAGGACCTTACCAAGCAGTCCCAGCCAGGTCCAGCATGCTGTCCCTACAGACTTCTGTGGCAGTGTCTTCTGGTGGGCTAGCTGGCTCCAGCTTCATGGGGTCTTTGGTAAACTTGTTCCCTGTGAGAAGAATGGGGCTTCAGACAACGGCTCTTCAGTCAAATGTGGTCGGCACACACCTGCAATCCCAATATTCAGGAGCTAGCTTGGGCTACAACAGTAACCCCTAAAGACAGCCTCTGGTTGGTAGGAGACACCTGGGCAGTGGCTTCTCTGGGACATTGCTCGGGGCATTCCTGGGAGGGCGGGGTATGCATTTGGTCTCTTCTTTGGGGCTGTGTCTGAAACAGCCAGGAATTCATCTGTCTATACTCTGCCCTCATTCTAGAAGGACATCCCTGCCCTCTACCAGGACATGGTAATGTAGGAGCCTCGGGGGGAAAGGTCACACCGCTACCAGGTTTGTCCCATAGGGTCATTTTCTCATTTAATAAAACCATGAACTAGAAGGTAGGTATCACCTTAAAAAAAAAAAAAAAAAAAAAAAGAACAACAACAACAAACAAAACACAGGATTTCTCTGGGTAGCCCCGGCTGTCCAGGAACTTATTTTTCGGACCAGGCTGGTCTCAAATCCAGTGATCCTCCTGCCTCTGCCTCCCAAGTGCTAGGTTAAAGGCAGGCACCACCACTGCCCTGCTACCTAACTCCTTTATCATCTCCATTTCACAGATGGGGAAACTGAGGTCTACAGGCAATGCCCAAGGCTAGAAAGCTGCCAGGTAGCGGAGCTGTTAATAGGGCTCAGGCTCAGGCACATCATACCCCCAAGGATCTGTGAGGCTTCTGGTGGCTGAGGCATAATTGATATCTTCTCTCTATAAGGCATGACCTGCTGTCATGGCAGACACTTTGGAACCACAGTGTCTAAGGGAATCGCCAAAGCCTCACTTCTCTAGCAGCTCAGAAGCTTTGTCTGTGGAGTGGGATCAGACCCGTGTCTGCACGTGGCTGAGGGTGAATACAGTGCAGATGCCTGCAATCTCAGAGAACGAATATAGAACCCCAGCCTCCACAGAAAAAGATGCCATGATGTGCGCTCATATCGGAGATTAGGGGGGCAATGACACAATCAGTGAGCAATCTGTCCCCCAAAAGAATAACGTAGAGAGCGATTGAGGAAGGCACCCAGTGTTAACTTCTGGCCTCCACATGGAAATAAACACACACACAGGCACATGTATGCACACACACACACACACACACACACACACAAGGGCACACAAATATTTACATGTACACACACAAACCTGTGCACTCATGTGCTCTCACGTGCACAAACACACACACACACACAAACACACACACAGGCACATGTACGCATACATACACAAGGGCACATGCATACACACACACACAGAAACACACACACACGCGCACACACACAGAGGCACATGCATGCACACATACATAAGGGCACATGCATACATACACATACACATGGGCACATGCATACACGCACATACCCATGGGCACATGCATGCGCACACATATACACATGTATGTACACACAAGGACAAACATACACAAGGGCACATGCATATATATATATATACACACACACACAGGAACATGCATGCACACATACACAAGGGCACATGCATACATACACATAGGCACATACATGCACACACATATACACATGTATGTACACACAAGGACAAACATACACAAGGGCACATGCATATATATATACACACACACAGGAACATGCATGGACACATACACAAGGGCACATGCATACACACACATACACATGGGCACATGCATACATACACATACACATAGGCACATACATGCACACACATATACACATGTATGTACACACAAGGACAAACATACACAAGGGCACATGCATACACACACACACACACACACACACACACACACACACACACACACACACCACACACACCCCAACATAAACAAAAGAACAGGTAGTTCCGAAAGGAACCTGGCTATGTGTTTAGCAAATGGTATTACTGTTTTCTCCAAGGAGACTCTAAACTCTGTAGGGTTCCAGACTCTCAGTCATCGGGATCCCAGAGACCACATAAAACCCCAAGATGTAGAACAGTATGGACTAAAGGTAACAGGGTCAGCTCAAGCAATGTCCAACTCCAGAACACACCTGCTGGTACCCACTTACCTGTGAAAATGCGCTCATCGAACATCCTGGGAAGAGAGGAGAGAGAGCATGAGAAAGGTGCAGGCCGGTCCCTTCAGAGATGCCACAGGTGCCACCAGTGTGGCTCTTAGAGCCACAGACTAGGGCACAGGGATTGACCACCCATTCGGGCAAGAGTCACCTTGCCAACCTGATGTGACTGAGAATCACCACGGAAACAAACCTCTGGACAAGTCCATGAAGGGGTTTCTAGATTGGGTTGATTGAGGAGGGAATATCTACCCTAAATGTGGGTGGCACATCCGATGGGCTGGGGTCCTGGACTGAATCAAAAGAAGAAAGACAGCTGAGAGTCAGTGTTCACCTCCTGATTGGGAATGCACTGCGACCTGCCACCCCACACTCCCGTGCCAACCTTTCCGCCATGATGGACTGCACCTTCAAACTGGGAGCCCAAGCCTTTCCTCCTTAAAAAGCTTTTGTCCAGGGTTCTGCTATGGCAACGAGGAAATGTAACTATTACAGAGGGAATCTGTAATCTCAGAATGTGTTTCTGCTTAGCCAGGGATGGCATGGCCCATGACCTATCTGGTTACTATGCCAACAAGGGGCCGGCTCTCAACCTGATTTTGGCGCAGCGGACAATTCAAGCTCCTGTCTCGCTACCACTCCAGCCACGAAAGTCCTGTTTAAGTTTTCTGTTGTGCTTTGCTTTTATGGAGACAGGGTTTCATGGAGCCCAGGCTGAACTTGAACTCCCTCTGTATCCAAGGATGACCTTGACTCCTGATCCCCCCAAACCCCCCTTCTACGTGCTGGAACTACAGGCCTGTAACACTGTGCCTGGATTTTGCAGTGCTGGGGATGGAATCCAGGGCTTTATGGATGCCAGGCAGGTGCTCTACTCACTGAACCACCTGTGTCTCTAAGGGCCAGGCTCAGCAAAAAGCACCTGGGAGCCACTGGACAGGTCATAGTCATGGAAGCTGACCTGAGAGCTCCCACAGGGGCATTCTCAGAAGGTAGAGGCCTCAAGCAAGGGCAGACACTAGGATATCATATAGACATTTGGAAGCAAGGCCCTGGTAGTGATGTGCTTGTTCATCCACACAGGCTTCTACCTCATGGGATCCAGAGACCTTGAACCCTGTGACAGCGTCAGGTCACTGATGGACCGACTGCAAGGGAAGAGGGCCGGGGATGGCTCATGGTCTGAAACATCCAAACCCACGGACAGGAATGACAGGCATGGAGGTGCTCACCTGTGATCCCAGCATTTGGGAGGCTAAGGCAGGATAATCAGGGGGTCGAGACTAACAATAGGGGCTGGAGAGATGGCTCAGTGGTTAAGAGGACTGGCTACTCTTCCAGAGGTCCTGAGTTCAAATCCCAGCAACCACAGGGTGGCTCACAACCATCTGTAATGGGATTTGATGCCCTCTTCTGGTGTCTGAAGACAGCTACAGTGTACTCATATATAAGTGGTTAATTTTCCAAGGGTTCACGTGACACAAAGTAGGGTCACCTGAGGCCCACATCAGACTGCCCAGTGGACGTGTCTGTGAGGAATCATGTAAACTTATGTTCAGCCCACGGTGGGTTGTGCCATCACTGGGCGAGCTCTTGGGCTGTATAAGAAAGCTCAGCACAAGCAAGGGCTGAGCCAGGCAGTGAGTTAGCAAGCAGCATTCTTCCATGATTGCTGCTGAGGTTCTGCACTCACTGCTTTCCTCAAGGATGGACCATGACCCGGAAGTGGAAATAAACCCTTTCTCCTGCCCCAAAGCTGCTTCCTTCCGGTCGTCGCGTTTATCGAGGCAGCTACAGGATGAAACTAGGGGAGATGAGTATATAACTGGTTTGTGTGTGTGTGTGTGTGTGTGTGTGTGTGTGTGTGTGTGTGTGTGATAGAGGGGGAGGGACAGACAGACAGAGAGACAGACAGAAAGAGAGAGAAACAGACACTAGGGTCAGAGTGCCTGATCTGAATGTGTGGAAATGTCACAAAACTGACTATTTAGACGATTAGTCTGACATAACTTGGGAGGCCACCGAATGCAGAGCACAGGAAGGCACACCTGTAATCCCAGCACTCATGGAAAAAGTATTATAAATCCATGGTCATTCTGTGCTGCACAGTGAGCTCAGGAAACAAGACAAAAAGCCCCCAGAACCAAAAAGCCAGAGGTGGTGTTGCAGGCCTGTGATCTCGGCACAAGGGAGGTAGAGCCAGGTAGGTCTGATACGTTTGAGGCCAGCCTGACCTACGTATTAAGTTCCAGGATACTTAGAACTACGGAGCAGAATCCTGCCTCCAAAACGAACAAGCAAATAAATTTAAAACGAAATGAAACCAAAAAAGCCAGTAAGGGTAGACAAACTCAGGTGTCTAGATTAAGCTCGGGGCCTGAAGCCTAAATGGGACTTCCTATTCTTCCTCTGAGAGAACAAGGGTCCCCTGCTATTCCTGAAGCTCTGGGAGCTCACACACATCTGGAGACCACAAGGCCTGAAAACAGCCAGAGAGCAATGCTGGTGGGACCTAGCTTCCTGTCTGGGGGCCCTGCTTCCCCTCTCAGCCCCACTCACTGACCCAGCAGCTGCGGAATTAACAAGGCTACCATTCTTTAGGAAGTACAGAGGTGGGGGAGGTAGAGTCAGACTAGGATGGGTCTCATATAATTTTCGGAGATGTGGAGGCAAGCCAAATTCCCTCATAAGGTGCCCAGGGCTGGAGGGCACACTTTACTGTCCCAAAGCACTGTCCTGGGTTCTAGAATCATCTGCTTCTCTTTTTGCTTTTGTGGTTCTGAGGATGAAAAATCCACCGTTTCATGTATGTAGGCAATTGCTCTACCACTGAACCACACTCCAGCCACTCCCTGGGGGATTCTAGGCAGGGGGTCTACCACTGAACCACACTCCAGCCCCTCCCTGGGGGATTCTAGGCAGGGGCTCTACCACTGAGCCACGCCCCCAGCCCCTCCCTGGGGGATTCTAGGCAGGGGCTCTACCACTGAGCCACACCCCCAGCCCCTCACTGGGGGATTCTAGGCAGGGGCTCTACCACTGAGCCACGCCCCCAGCCCCTCCCCGGGGGATTCTAGGCAGGGGCTCTACCACTGAGCCACGCCCCCAGTCCTTCCCTGGGGGATTCTAGGCAGGGGCTCTACCACCGAGCCACGCCCCCAACCCCTCCCCGGGGGATTCTAGGCAGGGGCTCTACCACTGAGCCACGCCCCCAGTCCCACCCTGGGGAATTCTAGGCAGTTCTTCTTGTGAACCCAAGCCAATTCACACCTCTTGATAATGAAGTGAATGCTGTGCCGCTCCTCCAGAATTCTCTTCAGCTTCGGCACTCCATAAGTGCAGGGCCGCTTGAAGGGGATCTTGTCTGGGATACCCACAATCTCCACAGCCTCAGGGTCACAGGCAATCTTCCTGTAGGGCACAGGAACCATATGGTCCAGGCCCAGGGCTTCCGCTGGAAGGGCAAGAACAAAGGTGAGTGCAAGGGACAAGGCACAGGATACAGTGTCGGCCGCAGCCCGCCTAACACTGTGTCTGTTGGCTGTGCTTCTTTCAACATTTTAAGACAAAGTCTCACTATATAGCCCTGGCTGACTCAGAACTCACTATGTAGACCAGGTTAGCCTCAAACTCAGAGACCTGTCTTGATTCCCAGAGGCAGGCATTCAAGAACAGTGCCTCATCTATTGTCCCCTGTCATCCCCTCCCCCTCGCAATACGCACAGGGTTTCTCTGTGTAGCCCTGGCTGTCCTGGAAGTCACTCTGTAGACCAGGCTGGCCTCAAACTTTACAGATCCAGCTGCCTCATGAGTGCCAGGCTTAAAGGAATATGTCACCACAGCCTGGCCCAGCATCCTTTTTCAAACATTTAAAAAAGTTTACTCTTTATTTATTGGGAGTCATTGCTAAGGGCCACGCCTGAGTGTGGAGGTCAGGAGACAACTTGCAGGAGTTGGTTCTCTCCTTCCACCCTGTGGGTTCCAGAGCATAAGGCTTGGCCGCAAGCACCGTTACCAACTGAGCCATCTCGCTGCCCCTCCTGTATCTTCTTGTTCTATTTCCCCAGACTGGCATCAAATTCACAGCAATCCTCCTGGCTCAGCCTTCCAAGCGTTGGGCTTACAGACCATCACACCAAGCTCTGAATATTGCTTGCTTTCTTTGGGCAAGCTAGTCCTAGCTTTGGACCTTTTCTGGTCTCCTCAGGGCTGTGTTGTAACCCAGAGCTCCCCTTCAGCCACTCGCTGGCCAAGTCAGGGCTGGGCACACCAGTCCTGGCTGCTTTAGAAACAGCTCATTGTTTTCTTTTTGACGTGTCCTAGGTCTGTCTGTAGGCAGCGTTGGCAGCCAGCGCTACACTGTGAAGTCTCACTTAGCTCGTTGTCAAATTAAACCCTGGAAATCTCAGCAGCTGTCAAGTCATTTCTCCCCCACCCCCACCTCCTGTCTGAGGAGCCACCCTCCGTGCCTTCAGGGCTTGGGCAATCGCTTTGTGGAGTTCATGTGGACTCACGGCTATGCAGAGACAGCCTGGAGAAAGCTCTTGTTCTGAGAGGGGGCTCTCTTTGGAGTCAGGATCCTCCTGCCTCACCTCTCCAGAGCTGGGATCTCAGGTGAGCATCACCATGCCTGGTTTATATGAGGCTGGGGATGGAACCCTGGGATTCATGCGTGCTAAGCAAGCACTCTGCCAAGAGAGCCATATTCCAACCTCTTTTAGCTTTCCTGATAGGGTATTTAAAGCCCAGGCAGGCTGTGTCATCTTAATCCTCCGCTTCTAGAAATGGTGGGATTCCAAGTGTGTACCACCATGTCCAGTGTATCTCTCTCTGTCTCTGTCTCTCTCTCTGTCTCCCTGTCTCTGTCTCTCTCACTGTGTCTGTGTATCTGTCTGTCTTGTTCTCTCTCTCTGTCTCTCCTTCTCTCTCCCCCTCTCTTTGTCTCCCTGTCTTTGTCTCTGTCTGTGTGTGTGTGTGTCTGTGTATCTGTCTGTCTGTCTCGTTCTCTCTCTCCCTCTGTCTCCCTGTCTTTGTCTCTCTGTCTGTCTCTGTCTTTCTGTGTGTCTGTGTATCTGTCTGTCTGTCTGGTTCTCTCTGTCTCTCTCCTCCTTCTCTCTTTCTCCCTCTCTCTTTGTCTCTCTCTCTCTGTCTCTCCCTCTCTCTCTCTCTCTCTCTCCTCCTCTCCCCCATATGCACCCTACCCTGTCACTGGCCTATCACAAGCATATATGATATATGGTAGCGCCAGGGGCTGGAGCTGAAGGCCAGCAGATGTCAGCTCTGACCCAGGCTTCCTCCTCTAGCTCATATCCAGAGCTTTTCCACATCGCCTCCTTACACCCCAGGAGGGTCACCTGATTATGTCAGGAGACTCCTGAACAGACAGCCAACTAGGTCACCCCAAACCCTACACAGGGGGCCCAGGCCACCAGTCCTAGTCCACTCAGCAAGGGCACCATCCCAGGAAGGCACCTGATTTTCTAGCCTGAGACCTTAGCCTCCTCTAAGGCACCTTTGCATCCTCGCCAAGCCCTGTGGACTCCTGGACCCTCATGCCAACCGCTGTAGGTGGCCATATTTAAGTTCTCACAATTATATGCACGTGCACTTCCATAGCCGTGTGATCTTGCACATAAATGCCCACAGCTGTATGCACGTGCATACAAGCACACACTGCTGGTGAGAACACAAAAGCCCTCGCAACCGTGGATTACTAGGGAAACCGATAATGTAAACACACAGGGGCCTCTTTTCAGTGCAGGAGATAAAATACCTGGTTTCCCGCCCAGAAGGCAGGGAGTGGATTTTGTTAATGACTGGGTGACCTTTGTCTAGAGAGACTGACCAAGTGCCCCAGAATGATAATCCCAGACTCTTCCCTCCCTGGACAGTTACCTGTCCTTAGGGGAGATGTCACATGTACATTATGGCCTGCTGACCTCTAGGCTATCGGTCAGAGACCACACTAGATTCTAGGCCTCTTAGCAATAGGACCCACCCTCAGGGTCACATGTACTTCGTAAAAGAGTTTCTATGTAGTCACACCTTAAGTTTTCGAGTGCCTCTGGAATTGGACCGATTTGAGTGGTTTTGCCTGGAGACCTTTCCCGACTTGTATTGTTTTACCCACCTGGGGTCCCATCAGAGGAGTCAGAGAAAGGTTTGAAGGAGCTGAAGGGGTTTGCAACACCATAAAAACAACAATACCAACCACCAGAGCTCCCAGGGACCAAACCACTACCCAAAGAGCAGACCTACAGCTCCAGCTGCATACGTAGCAGAGGGTGGCCTTGTTGGGCACCAATGCGAGGAGAAGCCCTTGGTTCTGCCAAGGCTGGACCCCCACAGTGTAGGGGAATGTCAGGGCGGGGAGGCAGGAAGGGGTAGGTGGTTGGGGAGAGGAAACACCCTCATAGAAGAAGGGGAGGGCGATGGGATGGGGTTTATGGACAGGAAAATGGGAAAGGGAATAATAACATTTGAAATGTAAAAAAAAAAAAAAAAAAAATCCAATAAAAACCAAAAAACTGCCTGGCTTAGACTCCCTGAAATCTACTCCAGGCTGACAAAGTCAACCTGGTTTTCCTTCTCATCTCTTTACAAGTTTGCTTCCCTCTCTGACAACTGCAGGGACCCCTCATGTGTACGTAAGTGCCCACTGCTGTATGCACCTGTACACATGTGCCCTTTAGGCATTGGCTGCTGTGGCACTTGGACCTGAGGTCATCCTCCAGCAGAGAGAAGAACCTCATTGCCTATTCCACCGTGTCTCAAGATTTACTAAGGGAGGTGCTCTGTCCAGGGGACAAACTCCTCAATAGTTTACAAAACTCGGCTTTTGGGTCATCTCCTACAGGGTTTACCTCCCCGAAGTTTAAAAGATCTGTCAAACGGAGCACATTAAAGCCGGAAATCAAAGCAGGAAGCCCAGATGGGAGTTGAATACCTGGCAAACCCTGACAAGGGGGAGACGATGGAGGCAGGAGGATGGCTATGAATACAAAGCCAGCCTGGACTATCCAAAAAAAAAAAAAACCTGTCTGAAAAACCAAATGGAGATGTGACTCAGGAAGTGTCTGCCCAGCATGCACAAAGCCCCGAATTCCATCCTCAGCACTGAGTAAAACTGGGTATGGGGGTGCACACCTGTAATTGACCACTCAGGAAGTAGAGGCAGGAGGATCAGGAGCTCAAGGCTATCCTTGGCTACACTGAGAGTTTAGGGGTAGCCTAGGGAAACTGAGACCCTGTCTCAAAATAAATAAATAAGTAAATACATACTGAAAGAAAAGGGAAGGAAGGAGAGAAGGTAGGTAGGTAAGCTGGTCAGGTATATAATCAAGGTTTTGATGTGCGGAGGCAGTTTGGCCTAAACAGCGACTTCAAGGCTGGCCTAGGTTAGGGAGGAAGAACACGCCCCCAAGAAACCAAGAGGGGAGGAGAGACGGTCGGGTGGGAAAAGTCGCATTGCTGCAAAGCCCAATAACCTGAATTAGGTCCCCGGAACACACATGGGATGAGGAGAGAATGAACTGAGTCTGTCCCACCCTCAAGCTTACACACAGACACACGCAAAATCATTGTAAAACACTCACAACCAAAAACAACCAAAACAACCAAACCACCTTACACACAGACACACGCAAAATCATTGTAAAACACTCACAACCAAAAACAACAACCAAAACAACAAAACCACCAAAAAGACAAGGGCTCGCAGTGGCTCAGCAGGAGTAGGCCTTCAGCACCAGGCCTGACAACCTGATACCCTGGTACCCAATGACACAGAGAGAGACTCAAATCCTGAAAGCCGTCCTCTGACCTGCACATACATGTGATGGATGGATACACACACACACACACACACACACACACACACACACACACTCACTTTAAAAGTCTTAGCTCAGTAAAGTGCCTTGCACTTTGAATTCAGCGTCTTACAAACATACGGGTCCAATTTTGATGTGAAGAACCAGTGCAAAAAAGCCAGAAGAGGCCTGGGGGCGCATGCCTTTAATCCTAGTACTTGAGAGACAGAAGCAGGAAGGTCTTTTGAGTGCAGCAGCCTGATCTACAGGGTGAGTTCCAGGCCAGCCAGGGCTACACAGAGAGACCGTGTCTCAGCAAAGCAAAACAAGTGCTGGACAGATGGCTCAGCGATTAAGAGCACTGACCGCTCTTCCTGAGGTCCTGAGTTCAAATCCCAGCAACCACATGGTGGCTCACAACCATCTGTAATGGGATCCGATACCCTCTTCTGGTGTGTCTGAAGACAGCTACAGTGTGCTTATAAATAAATAAATAAATAAATAAATAAATAAATAAATAAATAAATAAATCTTAAAAAAAAAAACAAAGCCAGGAGAGATACCTTGTACTTGTAACCCCAACATAAGCAATATGGAGACAGATGGAGCCCCATGCTCGCTGGCCAGTCCACTAAACCTAATTAGTGAGTTCCAAGCCTGTAAGAGACCCTGTCACGAAGGAGTGAGGACAGGAGTGGGGATGGTTGCAGGATATTTGACCACACTGTGGATCCTGAGACTGTTGTTTACTGGAAAAGCTGAGGCTCGGTCTTAGCAAACACCTTCAATCCCAAACAATGAAGGTAAAGTTAATTTGTAGAAGGAAGCACCCATGTTCGAAAGTGATATCTAATTTGAGCGGCAGACAAAGTGATGAATCAGAGAAAGATTTGACAGAACAGGAGAAGAGGGGAGAGGAAAGAGAGGTTACTTAAGGGAGAGCAGTGCAGAAGGAAACTGGGGCAGTTTTACAGAGACAGGGTGTAGAGAAAGAACCAGCTAGACACAAGGGAAGACAGAAATGAACCAGAGAATGAAACGGACACAAAAAATTAGAACATATTGTCACAGGTAGTATGAGGCCAGGCAGAGCAATTCAGTCAGAAGCCAGTTTGAATCAGTCAACTTAGAGAGGAACAAGAACAGCGGAGCTGAACCAGCCAGCCAGAGCTCAGAAAGAACTAGAAAGGAGGAGCTTATTCAGCAGGAAGTCTCAGAGGCTGAAAACATTTTAAGCGAAGCTAAGATTGTATGGAGGCTAGAAGCTTCCAGGACTAGGTCTAAGTTGGCAGACGGAGGGAGGCAGGAAGCTTCTGCGATGACAATTACATTAGGCGAATAAAAGTTACTTTTACAGGGGACTTCCAGCAAGATGGCCGCCATTGATGATAGATGTGGGAGGGCCCGCCTCATGACCGGCAGTGTTACACCCCAGCCGGCAGTTCGGCAGTTCTCGGTACTATGAGAAAGCAAGGTGGGCGAGCCGTGAGAGCAAGTCAATAAACGGTGCGCCTCCATGGCCTCTGCTTCAGCTCCGTCAGCAATGGAGGGTGGCCGAGAGCTGAAAATAAAACCCTTTCTTCCCCAAGGTGTTCAGGGGCTAAAAGTGCCAAGACTGTCAGTCCATGCTTGATATCTGGAACCTACATAGAGGAAGGAGAGAGCTGACTCTTACTCTTACACTTTGACATGTATACACACACACACACACACACACACACACACACACACATCTACTAACTTATATATATTTTTTAATGTATATGAGCAATCTGTCATATACAGAAGAAGGCGTCAGATCCATTACAGATGGTTGTGTAACACATATGGTTGCTGGGAATTGAACCCAAGACCTCTAGAAGTGCAGCCAGTGCTCTTAACCGCTTAGCCATCTCTCCAGACCCAACTAATTTTTTTTTTTTTTTTTTTTTGGACAGGGCTGCCTCACTGGCCTAGAACCTTTAATATATTCCTGTAGTCTTATCTCCAGCACCATGTAAAACTGGATGTGGTGGTGCACACCTATAATCCTAGCCCTCAGGTAGAGGCAGGAGGATTACAAGTTGAACATCACTCTCATCTACACAGCCATGTCGAGGCTGCCGTAAGCTGCATGAGACTCTGTGTCAGCAACAACGCACACACAAAAGGTAGATGATGCTTAAAAAAGTGATGCCTGAGGGTCTCCTCTGGCTTGGACACACATGCGCATGTGCCTGCACACTCCTGTACAATTACACACATACACACACACACACACACACACGCAGACACAACAGAACAGACATGGCAGAGAACAACACGGGGTTGTGGGAACACTGGAAGCCAACAGAGGGCAATGTGTACCCCTGCCCGTCTCCCCGTGGGTGACTCAAGGTCTGGGGATCTGCCATCGTTCCGCCCCCACAAAGAATCTGCGAAGGAAATATTGACACAACCACCCTCTCCCCAGAAAGGGGAGAGCCCACGCCGGATGCCATCCACACTGACGCTGCGCGGGCGCCAGCATATGGCTCACGCTGTTGTGTTGGGGAACAGAGCGACTGCCACACATAATGAGATGCTCACCCGGTGGGCCGCACCGCCCACTCACCGTATCTGCTGTTAAACAGAATCTGCACGCACTCCCGCAGGGTGTTGATGTCCTCCATTTCCTTGATGAAGGGATCCCACTTCTCTATCAAAACACAGAAGGCCCAGTGAGGACTGATCCCTAAAATGGGGGCCGCCTCCTGTCAGAGCCCCCAGCTCCTGCCACTCTCCCTCCAAGAGCCTAGGGTGCCACTCTGAAGCACCGAGGCCTCCTACGCACTGTCACCTCAGCCCCTGTGAGATTTGGGGTGCTCAAGACAGCATCCCCTGTGCTCCTCCCTTCATTGGTCCCAGCGTCCACTTCTGCATCTCCCAAAGAGCTTTGTGGCTGACCTACCTCTCCCCAGACCACCCTACCTCAGGCAGACAAAAGCCTGGGAAAGCCACAATTCTTGAGAAAGGAGGAGCTCACTATGTAGACGAGGCCAGACTGGAACTTGACATCCTCCTGCCTCAGCCTCCTGAGTGCTGGGATGACAGGTCTGTGTCACCATGTCTAGTAAATTAGGCAGGGGCTAGACGAAGACACTGAGGCCCCTGTACGACCTGGATAAGTGACTTATTGTTCAGCTAAGCTCCCATCCCCTCATTGAGAAATTCTAGGCCCGGACTCTAGTGCTGAGGCCCGTTCCCAGCCCCATACTGGGGGACTCTTAAACAACACATGACTGTTCACCCACATTCCCAGCCCCCACGCCCATTTTTCTTTTCCTTTCTTTTTTGTCAGGGCCTTGCTGTACAGCCCAGGTTACCTCAAACAAGAGCTTCCTGCCTCAGCTCCACACATGGCTCCCTCTTCCTTTTTTTTGGAGAGAGTCTCACTGTGCAGGTCTGGCTGCCCTGTTCCTATGTGGCACAGACTGGCCTCGAACTTACAGAAATCCTCCTCTGCTTCCTGGATGCTGGACTAAAGGCATATACTTAGCCTTTTTTTTTTTTTTTTTTTGTTATTTCTTCTCTCACAAGGAGGAATATAATTCTTTCCCCTCTGAGAACTGGATTTCTCATGGATAAAATGGAGCAGCTCTGAGGTAATTTCTGAAGTGAGGTCATCATGAAAATACAGGCTTCCTCCCTCCTCAGTGGTGGATCGCTAACTCTGAGAACACCAGCTGCCGTGTTGTAAACCTGGCCAGCTGACCTGACTTAGAAGCTAGCCCGGGTGCTACGAGAGAGACCTTACACGTGGCTCTCCAGTTTCAGCCCGGCTGACACCATGTCGACGAGCTTGTGAGAGACACGACACCAAAACAACTTCCTCATCTGCTGTGATCATCAGTCCTGCTCATCAACCTGACAAGACTCAGAACGACCTCAAAAACCGACTTCTAGGTGTCTGTGAGGGAATTTCTAGATAGGGTGCATAAAAGTGAGGAGACTCACTGTGGGTGGTACCATCCCCTATGCTGAGACCCCAGAATTGTGTGTGTGTGTGTGTGTGTGTGTGTGTGTGTGTGTGTGTGTGTGTGTGTGTATAAATCAGGCTGAGCACCAGCAATCATCTCTTTTCTGTTCTTTGCATGACCACCCAGCACAGCACCAAGAAAAACTAACTCAACGACCTCGACCCACTGTGGGCGGTACCATCCCACATGCTGAAACCCCAGATTAATTTATACATATATAAATAAGCCTACCTGACAATAAGCCTACCTGACTTGTCGTGGACGATGGAGAAGAGGATACGCTTGGAAGCGTGGACATTCTGGATGAGAGGCCCAGCAGGCCCTGCAGGCGCCTGTCCTAAACAAGGGGGACAGAGGCATACATTTTAGAGGGGTCCCACCTACTCGAGAGAAACTAGAACTGAGCCCCACGATCATGAGGCCCGACCCCTAATGACAGCTCTTAGCTGCAATCTGTGTCAGAACTGGCTATCCAGAGGTGGGCGTCATGACAGAATCTTACCCCTTTAATTACACTTATTTGTCAACTTATAGAGATCAGAGGACAACTTGTGGGAGGCCGTTCCTCTCCTTTTATATATGGGTCCCAGGAACTGAACTGAGGTCGTCAGGCTTGGAGACAAACGCCTTTAGCTAAGCAAACACTCAACTGAGCCACATCCCAGCACCCAAATCTGAAATGTCTGGTTGAGGAATCTTGATCCCAAGTATCTTCAATAAAGGATACTCGGGCTCATATTCTCATTCCCATTTTACAAATGAGGAAACTGAGGCTCAGTGAGAGGCTTGCCCTGTCACGCACAGCTAGGATAGAGCCTACTTCTTCATACTCAGCTGTTCCTTGCACTTGCCTATCGAGCCCATGCAAGCAAGGTCTGTGGATGCCCAAGTTGAACTGGGTCCCCACAGAATGCAACTGGCTAAACCCCACCTGTGCCCAGAAATACCTCCTCCTTAGAGGTAACCACCCAGAGAGACATGTAGGTCCCCACTACAGCATTACCACAGCAATCAGAGAAATCTTGGGTGCTGGGGACATGGGGCTCAGGCACAGGCCAGCCCAAGCCCAGGTCGCTGGGGGTCAACGGGCAGGTTGGCACCTCCTGCTTGAGTTCCCGGATGGTGTGGTTGGGCATCGAAGTGCTGTACAGGAAGTTGGCCATGGAGGATGGGGTGGCGGTGGGGGTCAGGTCTTGGGGAGAGACCTTGGAGGCCTGGCCATGCAGACCACAGTCTCGGGACCCCTTGGGTAGCAGAGAGATACCGTTCATCTCCACCAGCGCCTTTGTGTCCTGCCCACCGTCATCAGGAGGCCTGAGTGGAAGAGAAGAGATGGGGACTTCTCTAAATACCTATTCTCGCTCTGTAAATCTCACCCATCAGAGACCAAGTAATGGGGTAGGATGGAAGCCAGGCCCACTTTGTGGGGACAATGAGCCTGATACCAAATGTCAACCACTGGATGACCCAGGCCCACACCAAGCCTGCCTCAGTGCTCCAAGCCACCAATCTCATCCTCCACCTGGCTCCCTCCCATCCCATCTGTCCCTCCTGCTCATGCATTGCTGGGGAAGATAGAGGCCCTGGCTATGCTGTTCCCATGGGATCCACCTTGAGCCCAGCCTCGAATTCACCTCCCATCAGCCTCTTAGGAATCTCATTCATGGCCCAAGATCACACGTAGGCCATTTTGTTTCCTCAGCTCAAGGCATTTACATTTAATACATGTTTTTGAGGCAGATTCTCATTTAAGCAAGGTAGCCTCAAACTCACTGTGGTGGTTTGAATATGTCTGGCCCATGGGAAGTGGCACTACTAGGAGGTGCGGCCTTGTTGGATAGGGGTGGCCTTGTTGGAGGAACTGCGTCACTGTGTAGAGAGGCTTTGAGTCCTCCTAGTCCTCAAGCTCTACCCAGTATGGAAGAGATTTCCTTCTGGCTGCCTCTGCATCAGGGCGTAGACCATTCACTTCTTTCTGGAACATCATATCTACCTGGGTGATGCCCTGCTTCCCACCATGATGATAATGGACTGAACCCCGTTAACTGTAAGCCAGCCCCGATTCAATGTCCTTTACAAGAGTTGCCTTGGTCGTGACGTTTCTTCACAGCAATGAAACCCTAACTAAGACAGACGCTGGCACTAGATTATTGCTATGATAGACCTGACTATGTTTTTGTTTGGAGGAATGTGGATTTGGTGGGGACTTTGGATTATGAAAGCAGTGGATTACTTTAAGTGGGGCTTAATGAGCTGTCCTCGTAGAAACATGGAAGACGGTGGTGCTGAGGGAGATTTGAACAGTGTGGGCCTGGCTCAAGAGGTTTCAGAAGAAGAGAACTTTAATGTGTGGCCTAGAGGATGTTCTTGTGATGATTTGATAAAGAATGTAGCTGGTTTTTGTCCTTGTCTGAATATCTGCGTGAGGCCAAGGTGAAGAGATTCAGATTAACTGCATCGACACAAGAAACCTCAAAAAGCCTGGTCTACACTTTGTCCTGTGGTTGACTCTTTTTTTTTTTTTTTTTTTTTGGTTTTTTTTTTTTTTTTTTTTTTTTTGGAGCTGGGGACCGAACCCAGGGCCTTGCGCTTCCTAGGCAAGCGCTCTGCCACTGAGCTAAATCCCCAACCCCCTGTGGTTGACTCTTATGAGGAAGATTTTTTTGATCAAGCATAGCAAGGTTAAAGAGGAAAAATATAAAATGTATGGTTTAAAATAAAATATATATAAAATATAAAATGTAAAGTTTAAAGGGGCACCAGGAAGCGGAATGTAGCTAAGCCCTGTGTTCAAGGATATTAAATAGAATTGAGGGAGTGGTAACTTCAGGCAAGAACCCACCCAGCTAAGCTTTATTGATACCTTTGCAGTTGAGCAAGGGACAGTTATATCACGTTAGGTGTTATTATAACCTGGTTATTGTTTTCATTTGGAGATATGCGTCTGTGTCAAATTGACAAGGGATGGATTGTGACCGCTCTTCTCCATTGCCAATGTGACTACATGTGGAATGAACTGTAGTTCAGAACTTATAAAGATCTTGTGAAAAGGGAAAAAAAAAAAAAAAAAAAAAAAAAAAAAAAAAAAGCTTAGGGCCAGGCATGGTACACATGCCTTTAATCCCAGCGCTGAGACAGAGTCATGCAGATCTCTGAGTTCAAGGTCAGTCTACAGAGCAAGTTCCAGGACAGACAACCTTAGGCATCGAAGGAGTTGGAAAACAGAAAGCTGGTGATAATGTAATAGAACAAGGGGGCCATGTCCCAACCCCAGCAAGCAGCTTCACCCATGTGGCTCTGTTTTGTTTTGTTTTGTTTTAAGATGTATTCATTTATTATATATAAGTACACTGTAGCTGTCTTCAGATACACCAGAAGAGGGCATCAGATCTCTTTACAGATGGTTGTGAGCCACCATGTGGTTGCTGGGAATTGAACTCAGGACCTCCGGAAGAGCAGTCGGGGCTCTTAACCACTGAGCCATCTCTCCAGCCCGTGGCTCTGGTTTTAGAGTCACAAATAGAGAGGGCTACTGGGACAATTAATGCTGGTTAGCCTAAGAAATTTAGTGGTGATTAAGAAGAGACCAGCATCACCGAGGTGAAATCTTCTGGGCAGTGTTTTCTGAAAGCACAAAGAAGCCGTGTCCCACAGAAAGACAAGGTTGCACATCACACTGCAGCTGTACTTGGTAATGTGTAAGAGTCACCCAGATGGTACTGGTTTTAAAGGCATGAAGGGGTCATGAAGAGCAGCAGAGGCTTGGCCCTCTGAGAGGCCAGGGAAGGTCAAGGGTGAAGGTGCAGCCTCAGTTGTAATTGACAGCCCAGGATAGAAGGGTCATGCAAAGAAGCTGAGACTTGGCACCAGGAAGAGAACTCATGACACACTATTGGCGAAGTCTTTTTGCAATGGAAGACGCTCCCCCCACCCTCTACCCCCTGCCACCCACACACACACACTGGGAATCCCAGTACCATGGGATGACCACCAAGAATAGCAACAACAATGGAGTAGAGCCAACCAGAGCCCACAGTGCTACAGAGGGTAGAGCTGGAGAAGCGATGCCAGCCCTTTGGAGGAGCCCAGAAGATCATGTGTGCGTCCCAGACATTGGAATAAGAAGCTGTACACTTGAAGTCGCCTTGGAAATCTCAAGACGTTAGAGATGCCAGAGCCATGGGATATCTGCAGAGGAAAGCTGCTAACGGGCAATGGAACCAGTCTAAGTGAAAGCAGGTTTTTTTTGTTTTTTTTTTTTTTTTTTTTTTTTTTTTTTTTTTTTTTTTGCAGTCAACAAAAATGAAAGGAGCTGGAGATCTGAAGTGCGCTTCGACATCAGACACAGACGTGCAGAGTTTGGACTTTGCCCAGCTGGTTTCCTGACTTACTTTGGTCCACTATTTCCTCACTATGACATCTGGAATGGTAATGTATATCTTGCTGATGTTGAAAGCATGTGGTCTGCTTTTTGATTTGGATTTTATAGGGGATTACAGAGGGTTTTACAGGGGATTGCACACATCTCAGAAGAGACTTTGAACCTTTAAACATTGCTGAGATTGTGATAGACTATGGAGATTTTTGAAGTTGGACTAAATGTTTTTATACTATGCTATGGTTTGGTACGGCCCACCCCCATAGAATTAATGTGTTTGGACAAGCATATGGGGTCAGGGATTGGAATGTAGGTGGACTCTGAGGTGTCCTAGTGCTCGTGCTCTGCCCAGGGTGGAAGCCAGTCTCTGCCTGCACGCTGCCATGTTTCCTGCCACGATAATGAACCAAACCTCTGAACCTGGAAGCCAGCCCCCAACTCAATGTTGTCCTTTAGAAGACTTGCCTCGTTTCCGGTGTCTCTTCACAGCAATGAAACCCTACGATACTCACTATGTAATGGCAGATGACCTTGGACTCCTGACCCTCTTACCTCTACTTCCCCAAAGTGCTGGGATGACAGACGAGCCATCCTGTGTGACAATATCAACTCTACTCATCATCATTTGTCCCTGACCCTACAAAGCCTTATGTGTGACACTGACACACTGATCCCTTGGGAAAATTTTAGTCAGCTCTTGACTCAGATCATACTGCATGACTGGTCTGTACTCTCGCTTCCTCCATCAGACCCAAAGCTTTCCGTAAAGGATTCCCTCAGGGTGTCTCCAGCTTTCTGCCTTCTGGCTGGCGATGGGGTGTGACAGGTTTGCTTGTCTTTTGTTTTTGAGAGACGGGTCTAGCTATGTGGCCCTTGCAGGCCTGGAATCTGACAGGGTGGCCTCAAACTCAGAGGTCCACCTGCCTCTCCCTCATAAGAGCTGAGGAGAAGGCATGCACCACCACGTGTTTTAATTATCAACTTGACATTATCTAAAATCACCTGGGAAGAGTCTCAAAGAGAGATTTAGATTAGGAGAGCCTGTGTGCATGTCTGTAGGAAGACTGTCTGGGTACACTAAGATGGGGAGGCCCAGTCCACTGTGGGCGGCATTATTCCCTAGTCTGGAGATTCTAAATTGTCTACGAATAGAGAAAGCAAGTGAAGGACTGGCAATGCATGACTGAATTCACCGATATTGGCTCTTGACTGTGGATGTAATGTGAGTAGCTGTTTCAAATTCCTGTTGACTTGACCTCCCTACAGTGATGGATTGTGACCTAGGACCGTGAGCCAAACAACCTCTATCTCCCTTAATGGGCTTTTGTCAAGGTATTTTTAACACAGCAGAAGGAAATGAAACCAGGACAAGGCTTACTCACCTCCTGAGCTTAAACCGAATTCGGTGACTATGCTCCAAAATGGCCATGAGTGCCTTGGGGTCATATTCTGCTGGTCTCCGGAAGGCCAGGCCCTCGGGCAGCCCCTGCACCGCCAGTAGCCCCGGCTCCCTGAGCAGCCTCTCATAGGGCAAAGGTACCACGGTGGCCCTGCCCATAGCCTCACCTGTCAGAGAGTGAACAGTGAGGCTCAGTACTGGCTGGGGCTTGGCTAGGCACACTGGGAGCCAGGCAATGTGAGGTGACTCCCCTTTGGAGGTGGGCTCTGGGTCCCCTGTTTCTGCAGGCACACCCGCTATAGAATGAACAACACCAGCCTATAGATACGTCCCACTGGCTTATCTTTTGGGAAGACAGCTATGGTTCCAGAATAACCAGGAGGCTGAACACAGGTGGAGAGATGGTAAGATGTGGCTGTCCAAGAAAGATGACCGGATACACTCATGATGGGGAATTGGGGGCTGGAAAGGGACTAGAATGGGGAAAGTCATGTCTTGGGGTTCTGCTTGGCTCTGGGGAGGGGGTGGGGGGGAATGAGGAAGTACCCACAGTGCAGGAGCTGAGCAGAAGTGAGCAGGGCTAGGCTTGAGGCTGGGTAGGGGAAGGGCAGGGCAAACATGGGTAAGGCACTGCCGGGCAGGGGTAAACTGGGTTTGGGTAGGCTGAGTGGAGCAGGGCATAACTGAAGGAGAGGGGATTGGGGTGGATAGGACTACACAGGGCAGGGTCGGACTAAAGTGGGTAGAGCAAAGTTAGGCAGGGCAAGGCTGGGTTGGGCGGACAGAGCAAGTGAAGTTGGATTAGAAATATGGCTGGGTTGAGGCAGGTTGAGCAAAGGTGGGCGGGACACAGCTGAGGGGGGTGGGGATGAGGGTGGGAGGGTGGGTGGGCCTAAGCACTGTAGGGTGTGGCTGGGTGAGGCACAGCTGGACAGGTGGGTGAGGCGACGCTGTGTACGGATAGGTCGCGGTGGCGCTAGGCCGATCTAGGCTGAGGTGGGCAAGGCTGTAGGGCCGAACTAGGTATGGCATGGATAGACAGGAATAGGCTGATTTGGCTGGAGCTGGGTGTGGCGGGGCTGGTCTGAGGCAGGTGGGGCTAACGTGGATTTGGCAGGGAAGGCCTGGGCTGAAAAGGATGAATAGCCCTGAGCGGAAGTGGGCAGGGCAGAGCTGGGGTGGGAGGAGCTAAATCAGTTCGGGCGGGACTGAGACCGGCAGAGCAGGTGGGGCTAGAACGGAAGTATGGCTGGTGAAGCTGGGCCAAGGTGGGTACGGTTACGCTAAAAGGGCCTAGGGTGCCTTCATAGGGCAAGGCTGGGCTGACCTGGATGTCGTGGGACTGGGCTAGAAGGAAGGGCTGGGCAGGGACGGGCAGGATGGAGTGGAGTTGGATTGAGCTGGGTAGAATGAGGGCGGGGCTGAGGTGGGTGGGGCCAGACAGAGTTAAGGTAGGTGGGGCTAAATAGGGTAGAGAGTGACTAGGCTGAAGTGGGTGGAGCTAAGCAGAGTGGTGTGTGAGGTGGGTAAGGTTTCTGTGGCTGAGCTGATGGGTAGGGTTCGAATAAGATGGGTGGGCAGAGCTGGATGGGACTGAAGTAGACAGGCGTGGGTAGGCTGGTCTCCCACCCACCCGTTTCCGGAATGGAATGAGGAAGGATCTTACTATAAAGAACATCAAACACTTCCTCTACCATCTTCTGCAGCAGGTACACATCCGAGCACTGCTCCAGAGAGGACCGCGGGATGCTCCGGCCACCACCTTCGCAGCGCTGCACCTTTTTAGGGTGTCCTGCTTCTGGATCGTTCCACAGGGGTCCCCCTGTGCGACAAGAGCACATGGGCCGTAGGTGTGTGTCAAGCAGGTACACATCCAAGCACCTTAAATAGTTAGCCTTAAACCTGCCACAATCTCAAAGGGACAGTCTAGAACGAATTAGCGACATCAGTGTTTCTCAATCTGTGGGTCCCAACCCTTCCTCCCCTTTGAGCACTGGTGGATAGGTTCACAGGGATGCCCTCAGACCATCAGAAAGCGACACGATTCACAACAATGGCAAAATTACAGTTCTGGAGCAGCCTAGTAATTTTACAGTTGGAGGTCAACCTTCCCAGCCCATCATGGGCAGCACCATTCTCTAGGAAATGGGACTCTAAGCTATGTGAAAAGGAGGAAGGTTAGATGGGAGCCAACAGTCTCCCTGCTCTTGACTGTGGATGTGATGTGACGAGTTGCCTGAACTTCTCTGAAACAGTAAGACTGCAACTAGGAATCATCAGACAAACCCTATCCACACCCTCCAGTTTCCCAGGGGGTTTTGTCATTTGGGGAGATATTTATGAAATATTGGGTTTGTTTGTTTTTTTAAGGCAGGGTCTCTATGTAGACTGGGGCAGTGCTGGGATTAAAGGTGTCCTTGAAGCTACATCAGAACAGGATGAGCAGAGAATGAACAAGATGAAGGGCCCTTCCAGCTTGGTGCTAGCTCTCCTTGGAGACCTTCCAAGCTTGAAATAAAATATCTGAATTCTGAATGCTATAAATAGTGACTTTCTGGCTGTGGAAAATAAAGTACACTGTCCCCAGGGAGGCTTGGGGTGGGAGGCTACAGGACCCTGCCACACGCACTACGTGAGCCCAGCCTCAGAGACTACAGTCTGGGGAGCATCTCTATGATCCAGCTATGTACATGCAGTGCTGGACTAGTCTGGGATGGCTAATCCTAGGGATAAGGCTCAGGAAACCATGAAAACTACCAACAAAACCATCAACAGCTAGTGCCTGGTTGTCCACAGGGACCCCCGGCATCCCTCCACCCCACCCCACAATCTATCTCCTTGACTTTGAAGAAGCGAGGATCGGAGAACTGGAGTCTTGGCCTTGAACTATGCACACTGTGGGGCTATCCCTGTTTGCTGTGGTGATATGAATAAGAATAAACCCACAAGCTCTTCTATTTGAATGCTCGGTCACTAGAGACTAGCGATGTTTGAGATGATTAGGAGGGGTGGCCTTGTGGGAGGAAGTGTGTCACTGGGGGTGGACTCTGAGGTCTCAGATGCTCATGCCAAACCCTGACTCTCTCTCTTCCTGCTGCCTACGGATCGTGATGTAGAGCTCTCAGCCACCTCTCCAGCACCGTGTCTATGTGCCAGGATGACAATGGACTGAACCTCTGAACCTTTAAGTCAGCTCAAATGAAATGTTTTCCTTATAAGAATTGCCTTGGTCACGTTGTGTCTTCGCACAGAAACAGAAACCCTGACAAAGACAGTCGTCAAATTGAGTAAATCTGGAATTAACTAAAACCCAAATGACAGGGCACATCTGCGAAGAAGTTTGTCCTTTCGTATTTATTTTATGGATGTGATTACACCAGACACACCAGAAGTAGGACATCGGATCCCATTACAGATGGTTGTGAACCACCCTGTGTTTGCTGGGAATTGAACTCAGGACCTCTGGAAGAGCAGTCAGTGCTCTTAACAGCTCAGCCATCTCTCCAGCCTGAGGGATTTTTTTTGTTTTTCTTAATTAAATCATTTGAAGTGGGAAGACTCGCACTTCTGATCTTTGAGGTGGAAATATAAACCTTTAATCCAGATCTTTTGAGGTGGGCAGATCCACCCTTTAATCTGGGCCACACCTTCAGCTGGCAGCTGATGTCAAGGACTTGGAAGAAGAAATCTAGCTGGCTCTCTGCCTGCTTGCTCCGGGGCTTGCTAGCAAGCCCATTCGTTCGGTGATATCAGAGCCCATTTCTTCCAGACTCCAGTGTACACTGAAGACCCACTGAGCCCTCCAGCCTTCTGTTAGTTTCTCACGCTGCATATCATGGGGGACATTTTCATGACCTTCTGGGAAAGGTAATGAGGTTTGAGGCCAATAGCCCAGCATGAAGTGCTGTTCAGTTCTGGGGATGGGACCCAGGGCCATCTACTGCTGGGCTACCATACTGGGCAGGCACTCTATGTCTGAGGGCCACCCTGACTCAGAGCTGTTCATACCTACAGCCCATGTATACTGAGCATTTCCGGGCCAAAACAAACAACGACACGTCACCCCACAAGGTTGATGTGAGCTAACAAGGGCAATACACTCACACATGCTAAATATCTTAGCTGAACAACTGTGTCTGGTCCCCATCCTCAAATATACTCAGTCGTAAGGTAGAACTGGGGCTGGGAATGTGGCCTGTTTGGCAGAATGCTTGCCTAGCAAGCATGCATTCCTGAGTTCCACCTCAGTACCACATACAGCAGAATGGGTGGTGAGTGTTGTCCTCTCCTGGGAAAGTGGAGCCAAGAGGACCAGGAGTTCAAGGCCAGCCTGGGTTACAGGAGAAACTGACTTAAAACATAGGAGGTTGGGGATTTAGCTCAGTGGTAGAGCGCTTGCCTAGGAAGCGCAAGGCCCTGGGTTCGGTCCCCAGCTCCAAGAAAAAAAAAAAAAAACATAAAGGGGTCAGCGAGACGGTTCAGCAGGTAAAGAAGCTTGCGACCAAGCTTGAAGACCTGAGTACAATTCCTAGTGGTGGAAAAGAAAACTGACTGTAGCAAGTCTCCTGATGTCTACATTCATGCCCCAGCATGTGCCTGCCTATATAAACAGAATATAACTTCAAAACAAAACAAAGAAAAAAGGACAATAATCAAAAGTAAGTGGACCAACAGCTGAGGGTTTAGTTCAGTACCAGTGCACTTGCTTCATAGGCATAAGGGTCCAGGTTCGATCCTCAGCACCATTGAAAAATAGAGTAGAATTGGGTGACTGTGCTAGGCCTCAGTGTTCCCATCAAAAAATGGGCGCATAGAGGTGGGTAGTTATGAGGCTCAGTGACAGGAGCTGCTGGACAGTTTTAACAAGTTCCCTTTGGAACAACCATGTGTCTTTAGGCTGGATTAAGCAGGGGGGACAGGGATGGGCCAGGACCCCTGTCCTTTAGAAAGAACAGGACCCTGGTCATGGAGAACATAGGGTACTCACGGCAGAACCTGAGGAAGTCTGACTGTAGCTCCTTCCGAGTATTCAAAAACACCCTTCCCTTCTCGGTGCCCATCACGAAGACGCTCTCATTGTGTACCGCCACGCAGGCCACCTCTGTGTTCAGCTTGGAGAGCGCTGAGCACTGTGGGGGAGGGGTGGATGTGTGAGCTAAATCAGACCAGCCTGGAACCCAGCCTAGCAGTATCTGTCTGTAATCCAGCACTTGGGAGGCTAAGACAGGAGGATTAAGCATCTGAAGCCAGCGCTAGCTACAGAGACAAGATGCACCTTCTAGACCACTCTGGTCCCTTTGCACTGGGACACAGAGTAGTGACTGCCTTCGACAAACTGTACAAATGCACCATGGCATTCTCAACACTATGGCAGCAGAACTTCAAATATCCTGGTTACAGGAAAAGAATCTCTATAAGCAGTGCTGTGGAGATGGCTCAGTGGATAAATTGCTTGCCTTCCAAGCACAAAGACCTGAGTTCGATTCCCAGCATTCACGTGAAAGTGCTGGGCATGAGTGTGAGGTTGGGGGCTGTTAGCGGGCAAAGCACTTGCAGCGAAGCGTAACGACAGGGTCTCTAGCACCTATATAAATGCTGGGCAGCTGGGGCAGCGCTCCTTCGTCCCACCAGCTGAGGTGTAAGCAGGAGACCCTGTGAGCAAGCTGGCTAAAGGGTTGTCCAGTTGGCAAGGGCTGGGTTCGAGGGCAACCTCTGCCTCAATATAGAAGATAGCGACACTGGCTTCCACATGCAGCATGATCAAGGAGTCACTGGCCTTCCAAGCATAGAGAGCCTCCTTTCTAGATTGTTGTTGCTGGGTGCTGCCAAAGGTGCAAACACACGTAACACATGCACGCACGCACGCACGCACACAGACAAACATGTAGTACACACACACACACACACACATGATACAAGCACATGGAACACACACCACACACATAATACACATGCACACAAACACATGTAATACACACAGGTGCAAGCACATGTAACACACCACACGCAAACACACGTGCAAACACGTAATACACGCACAGATGCAAGCACATGTAACACACACCACATACACACACATGTAGTACACACACATGCTACATATGCACACACACACAAATACATGTAATACACACACAGGTGCAAGCACATGTAACACACACGTAATAAGCACACACATAATATACACACAAACACATGTAATATACACGGGTGCAAGCACATGTAACACACACCACACAAACACACATGTGCAAACACATGTAATACACACACACGTGCAAACACATCTGTCATGTGTGTACCAGCCAGGTGTGGTGGCACACACTTGCAATCCCAGCACCAGGGAGGCTGACACAGGAGAATCCATGGGGCTTTCTATTTGATGAGTTCAAACCAGAGATCCTGTCTCAAAACTAAAACAAGGTGATCTCACCTTATCTCAGAAGCTAAGCAGGGCTGGGCCCGGTTAGTACTGGAGACACCCAGGAAGTATTAGGTGCTGTAGGCTTAGCTGGCTCACATCTGTAATCTCAGCATTCAGGGAGGCTGAGGCAGGAGGATTGCCATGAGTTTGTGGCCAGCCTGGGCTACACAGTGAGTTTCGGATAAGCCTGAACTATAGAGCAAGGTCCTGTCCCAAACAAGGGGAATGGCACCTGAAGAGTTAAACCTGAAGTGGATCTGTGGCCTCTACATGAATGCAACACACCCCACCATCACCCGCGCACACACACACACACACACACACACACACACACACACAGAACTCAGTGGCTACACCAAACTGGCTTACTTGTGTGGCCCCAAGTTATAACCAAGACTACAGTATGTAAATCCCTCGAAAGCAAAATCCTGTCAGTAAACCCAGTGGCACACACTTGGCACTTTATGAATCCTGGCCTTGAGCTGGCGAGATGGTCCAGTGGTTAGATCCAGGTTCAATTCCCAGTACCCACATGGCAGCTCACAACCGTCTAAAGCAATGCTCTGGTCAATTCAACACCCTCACAGACATAACACGGGCAAACACTAGTTAGTATACATAAAATATAAGGAAATAAATGAATAAATGAATGAATGCTGGTTTTGAGCCATCACACGTCTTTAATCCCAGCTCTTGGCAGAGGCAGGTGGATCTCTTGAGTTCCAGGCCAGCCTGGTCTACAAAGTGAGGTCAGCCATGGCTACACAGAGAAACCCTGTCTCAAAAAAAAACAAAGAATTGCCATAAATAAACCAGTCTTCGTGCCAATTACCATTTTAAGACGTTCTGTGCTGTGTGATCCTAGGACACGCTCTTCAACCTCTCCGGGCCATAATCTCACCTCTTATGCCAGTCTTAAGAAAACAGCAGTGCCTGGGGCGAACCGCTGAGAGTTTCAGGATGGCCTTACTGTGAGAGACTGACTCCAAATGACAAAATCCAGAGAGTGCAAAATATTGCTGTTGGCGTGGTCCATTAGTGCACATGGCAGTCACACCCACCACCACTGACAGGCTGGTGATGTTCAGGATACACGTGGTTCAGAACCATCTAGAAAGGAGGCTCTCTCTGCTTGGGAGACCAGTAACTCTGTACTTGATCGCGCTGTGTGACCTCCTCAAATACTAAAGAACGCCAGGCGGATCCACTCTTCTGTTTTCCCTTGCTTAGGTGTGAACAGGCAGGAGTGGTGCCAGGGTTCGAACCTAGAGCCTACTTCATGCTAAACACTCTCTTCATCAATGAGTTTAGCCTTGTCCTTTTAGGGTTTCACTTTGTAGCTCAGGCTGGTCTTGAACTCAAGATTTCCTATTGCAACCTCTTGACTGTGATTCCAGGTGTAAATGTATGTAAATTCATGCATATCCTGGTGTCTACATACATGTGCATGTGTGTGGAAGCCAGAAGATTGCTTTGGCAATTGTCCCTCAATTCCTTTATGTGAAAGGTAAGGTCACCTATGGACGTGAGCTTGCTAGACAGGCCTCCTTTACACTGGGATTACAAGTGTGGGCCACCAAGTCTGACTTTTTTATCTGGACAGAACCTCTCCCATCTTGCCCTTGGGCCCTCTTCCCACCTGGCCAGATACTCACCATGGAGTCTAAGGCAGACACCAGACTGTTGATGAGCTCGTCCTTGCGGGCAAAGGTGGAGTTCCAGCGCTCAGACCCACAGCCGTTGGTGGGGATGTCACAATGCTTCCCCAGCAAGGCCATGGTCACCTAGAGAGAACAGAGAGGACACAGTGGGTAGTAGACACGTGGTACAATTGGGTAGGCAGACTTGGCTCCCAGGGTCACCTGGACTTCACAAGTGGAAGAGAATGCCAGCTGGCCTTCCAGCCCATTATTCAAGGGCCTCAAAGGTATGGCAAAAAATTTGAACTTCCACAGGCCATGAGACAGCAGCTACTGCAGAAACATGCATTTATCTAAGTGAATAATGTATACGTATTTCCTCCTATTTGAATGAAACATTCTCAGAGACCTTAAACATTCCCTCCTAGAGGGAGGTTCCTGAGACTCAAAGACAAAGCAACTTACACAACTCAGGAAGCTCAGGAAACTCATGAGGCTCAGGAAGCTTACAAGACCCAGGAAACTCAGAAGCTCTCAAAGCTCTGGAAGCTCAGAGAGTCTTAAGAGTCACAAGACCCCTCCCAAAGATTATAAATGCAGAGCAATTTCATGTAAGAGAATGGGCAGGGATACGGGACACTTCTGTAGAGCTGTCTGCAGCTCATACAGAGTTCCAGAGATGCAACTTTTTGTGAGTGACATCAACCATGATGACATAGGCTTTTTGGTAATGCAGCTGCCTTTGAGTCACTGCCATTACAAGTAACCCCTCACCCATTGTGGTGGTTTGAATGAGAATAGTCTCCACAGGCTCATATGTTTGAATGCTTTATCCCCAGTTGGAGAACTGTTTGAGAAGGATTAGGGGGTGTGGTCTTATAGGAGTGGGTGTGGCTTACTACAGGAAGTGTGTCACTGGGGGTGGGCTTTGATGCTTTAAAAGCCCATGCCAGGCTGTATGTCTCTCTCTGCCTTCTACCCATAGATATGGATATATATAAAGCTCTCACCTACTTTCCCAGTGCCATGCCTTTCTGTTTCCTGCCAATGCTGACCATGGACTAACTAACCCTCTAAACTGCAAAAAAACCTTCTCTTAAATGGGTTTGTTTTCCTATACGTCGTCTTGGCCACGGTTTCTCCTCACAGCAATATAACAGTTACTATCTTAACTGTTCCGCGCTCTCATAAATAACCATTCACCAAACTAGTCTCCAATAGAATTCTTTCTTCCATCTATCGTTGGTGCCTTCCTGGGGTAGACATTTGGTCCTGTCTTGCCACAAAAAAGGCAAACAACAGCAACACAGCTAAGGGTTGTGTTCCAAGGAACAGAACCCAGAGATTCGATCCATCACCAAAGTGGGCCCAGCCCATTGTGGGTGGTGCCATCCCTGGGCTGGTGGTCCTGGGTTCTACAACAGAGCAAGCTAAGCAAGCCAGGGGAAGCAAGCCAGTAAGAAACATCCCTCCATGGCCTCTGTATCAGCTCCTGCTTCCTGACCTGCCTGAGTTCCAGTCCTGACTTCCTGTGGTGATCAACAGCCATGTGGAAGTGTGAGCTGAAGAAACTCTTTCCTTCCCCAACCTGCTTCTTGGTCCTGATGCTTGTGCAGGGATAGAAGACTAAGACAACCATGATACTAGTCTTCACTGCCTGAAGCCCAATACCAGGATGGGTCCTAACTGCCAGTGTTTTCCACAAACGCCCGTCACAGCCCTCTCCCGCTCACACCCTTCACGGCACCTACTGTACACGTGCTTTGAACAAGGCCTTAATTTCTAGCTCCGGCTGCTTGAACTCTGGATATTCCTTTCTCCGCCTGTCAAGAACTGAGATTACCAGCTTGTGTCCACATCCTTATAGCCAATCCTGTGGGAAAGGCACCTGACTGCCTCACCCACAGCTTAGCTGGGCATTGTCGCCCCCCTCCCCCCACATCAGCTCAGTACACGCCTCTGGGCTTGGTCACAAGCTCCCAGATCAAGGTCACGGCTGAAGCCTGAGTCTACTTCCTGGATGGGGCCATGGACTTGGAGCAGGTGCAGATGGGGCACAGGCTACTTCCTCAAACTAGGGATTCCCCAGGAAAGGACTTTGTACTGACGTACTGAGGCTTCTCACAGTTCCTCCTCGGAAGGCTTCTTTGGCTTGCACAAGTCTAAATCCAAAGACAAGGTTGCTGGTCGCTGGTAGCTGGCTCGAGGCTGTTCTTCCAGGGCTATCCCAAGAGACGGGAATGAGGTGGTCCCTACTTGCTGCCCAAGAAAGCACCAGTCCCTCACTAGCCTAAGTCAAAGGAGGCCACGGACAAAGACAGGATATGCTCTGGGCTTATTCCCCAGAGCCCTCTCAGGCCCCTGGCTGGGTGTGTCACCCAGCCATAGAGCTGTAGATTCCACACCCTGTTTGCCACCTGTCTGCCACCTGTCAGCAAGGATTCTAGACACTCACTGGGTGGGGTAGCAAACAGCCAGGTGGCAGGGCCTCTAGGCTGGCAGCCTAAAAAAGCACCAAGCCGAGGATGTCTACTGACACTACAACTAACGCCCAGACTGTAAACTCTGCAAGGGCCAAACTGCCTCTATCCACCATGGCTGACCCTCGGGGCCCAACTCATTGTCCGCAACTCATTGTGTGCAACGGGTCAAGCACGGAATCCCAGTCATCCTGGGAAACTCCAGACAGCAGCAGGTGCCGTAAGGTACCATACGGGGGTAAGACGATGAGGCCTCAGCAAAAAACACCACATCATTAAATCAGAAAAGGGGAGCAGCTCTGGGCCGGGCACTGGCTCTGTAAATGTTTTTGTATTTCCTCAGAGGAAGGGATGAGATGAGACCTACTCCCAATCTCAGAGTGCTCTTTCTCTGTTCTAACTACACCTAGGCCATGGCCTGGAAGCTTCTAACCTCCGTACAATCTAATCTTCCAAGTTGATTCAATTCAGCTTCTCTTGGCTTCTGACTGAACTGCCCTGATTGGCCATATACTTTTGGCAATCCACTCTAATCCTCTGGCTCCTTCTCTTTCTCTGGCTTGTTCTGTCTTTACCTGTGTCTGGCTTGGTCTCCCAGACACCCTTCCCAGTAAAACTGCCACACACACACACCCTTCTCCACCTTGCTACCTTAAGTAGCCTCTCTTTCCCATGTTGTGCATGAGTGGGGCGTGTCCTATCTCTCAGACCTTTCCCTGATTCGTTACTTTGTCTGCCTCTCAATTAGACATTACTTTCAAACATGGCTGCTTCATTCTACAAACTAACCTTACGCTTATTGTTAGGGGTTAAAGGTGCATACTAAAGGTGTGTCTGTATTCCAGCCAGATCTTACTGTAATCCAGGGCGTGTGTGCATTCCGGTCAGATCATATAGGTCTTCGGATGTGATCCCTTGCCAAAGTTGCTAGTAACCAAATTGCTAGATTAAAGTCCCTCTACAGGCTCAGATCTGCGCTTTGGACTACAGGAAGAAACTGGTTTTATGGGCAGTAAAATGGCACTTGCTTAGGATGGGCGTTTGATCTCCAGGGCCCACACCGTAGGAGAGAACTGACTCCTGCAAGTTGTCCTCTAACTGCATACACACATCAAAACAAATAAGTAAAAATGTGAGAAAAATAAATAAGTGGTTTTGCCAGGACCCACTGGCCCTCCCTGTTAACTCAGATGGCCAAGGCAGGATATACAAGTTCAAAGACAGCCTGGGCTACAGAGTCAATTCAAGTCATCCTGAGAAACTTAGTGAAATCCCATCTCTACCACCACCACCAACAACAAAAAGATTTAAAAAGAGAACTGTGTATATGGCCCAAGCATAGACCACATGCCTAGAATCCTCCAGTGAGGGGCTGGGGGCGTGGCTCAGTGGTAGAACCCCTGCTAGAATTCCCCCAGTGAGGGGCTGGGGGTGTGGCTCAGTGGTAGAGCCCCTGCCTAGAATCCCCCAGGGAGGGGCTGGGGGCGTGGCTCTACATTAGAGTATCTTCCGGAAAGTTCCCGAATTCCATCCCTAGCATCACAAAAATAAATCAATACATCAATAAGTAAGTCAAGCCAGGTGCACACACCTATAATTCCAAGCATTTGGGAGGTAGAGGCACAGTGATTGGGAATTCAAAGACATCATAGACTACACGGTGAGTGTGAGGCCAGCCTGCCTATGAGACCCTGTCTCATAACAAATCACAAGGGAAATAAAAAGCAGCTGGGTGTAACGGTACACGTCTTTAATCCCAGCACTCGGGAGGCAAGTGGTACATATCTCTTATCAGTTTGGGGCCAATGTGGTCTATCTAACAAGTTCCAGGCCAGCCAGAGCTCCACAAAAAAAGTAACTCAAAAAAGAAAGAAAACTCTGTATGGTTAAGAGACAGTGAGTATACGTCAGACCACTGAAGGATACCAGAGAGGGACCATGGTCAGGATGCTCTGAAAACAGAGACTGCTGGTGGCTTTGCCCTGGCCTTTCTGTGGCCCTAGGTCACCCCTGATGGGGTGCTGGTGGTTGTGGAGGGTCTGCTGGATAACTGTACTCACTCACAGCCAAGACATCCACTAGCCTGGGAGTCTGCAGCTTCCGATACAGCCCAGCCATACTCGATGGCTGCTAACGACTCCTCTGAGCCCTTGGGCCAGGCCCAGCCTCCCAGCTGCCCAGACCCAAATCAAATCAGGGCCAGGCAAGCAGCGGTAGCTGGCACTCTTGACCTCCAGCTCATTCCAGACTGCCTGGACTCCTCCTGGCCAAGGTCCTAATCTACTTAGGAGAGAACCAGGGACTCCGATCCGCGGACCGGGGAGACAGAAGGGAGCTGGGCTGTGGGGCCAGCCAAATCTAGCTAGCTCAGACTACAGGACCCTCCTAGGTCCAGGATAGGCCAGGCGAGGTACGTGGGAAATTGCATGCTTTAGGCAGGAGCCGAGGGAAACCTCAGGCCCAGAGAGGTTAGGAGCACAAATGTAAGGGGGGCAGGCAGGATGGCTTAGTGACGGCACCTGCCACCGAGTGCGCCAAGTTTGACCCATGGCATTTGCATGATAGGGGACAACCAACTCCTTAAAACTGACCTCTGATCTGCACATGCATCAACCATGGCGTGAACACACACACACACACACACACACACATACACACGCGCGCGCGCGCAGAACAATAATTTTTAAAAATTGATTTTTAATCAATAAATAAGCCAGGTAAAGTAAAAACTGTTTTGTTTTGTTTTTTTTTACTTGGTATTAAGAGATGAAAAACCGGAAGCATGGTAAGCAAATTAAGGGCCCAGAGGACAGGAGGGGAGGGGAAGGGATGAAAAAGAAAGAGAAGAGAGGGGAAGGGATAGGAAGGGAGAGGAGAAGAGGGAAGGGGATAGGAAGGGAGAAAAAGAGAGGGAAGGGCAGGGCAGGGGAGGAGACCAGACCAGTAGGTGAGAAGCCCCAGCCCAAAACAAGTATAGTAGCCACCAGAAGGGATGTGAAAGTCCAGTGTGGTGACTTATGATTATAATTCTAGCCCTCGGAAGGTTGAGGCACGGAGACTGTGAGGTACAGGTAGCCCTGGCTACACAGTGAGAGTGGATCTCAAGACACAAGGACAGGACAAGTAAGATGGCTTCCTTGTTGATATACCCGCCTGACACCAAGACTGACGATCTTGAGTTCCGTGCCCAGGACTCAACATGGCGGAAAGAGAGAACTGACTCCCGCACGTGGTCCTCTGACCTCCACACACGTGCAGCAACAGTGCAAACAGCAGTGTGTACATGTGTGTACACACACAGAATATTAAAAAAAAGTATCAAAGAAATCCAACACCCTTATTACCAAGGCAGGCGCTGTGGGAGCTGGGCTCACCTGCCCTCTCTCTTCTGCACTGGTCTCCAGGCCTAAGGGAGCCACCTGTTGCTTCTCCATTCACTCCCTCAGGCACACACTTGTTGGGCCAGCCTCACCCTAACAACCCCATCTTCCGTTTTATTTTACTATGGGTTTGTCTTCTGTCTGTTTGTTTTTCCAGACAGGTTTCTCGGTGTAGCCCTGGCTGTTCTGGAACTCGCTCTGACGACCAGACCGGCCTTGAACTTATAGAAACCTGCCTGCCTTTGCCTCCTGTGTGTACCCAGCTACTATGGGCTTTCTCCTTGTGACATAGTCAGCAAGCCCAGGATGACCCTGAACTCCTGATCTTTCTGCCTCCGCCTTCCAGGAACTAAGCCCTGCTGTCCTACTTTCTCTACAGAATCAATTGTGATCTGAAATGACCTGTTTGCATGCTTCCGGGTGGATTTCTTGAACTCCTTGAAGCCAATAGCTGTGTCACCGATGTTGACTGAATTCCCACAAGAGAGGTAAGCGCTGCTCACCTTTTCCTGGGTATTCAACACTTAAGGAACTAACAATGACTCAAGTTCAAGTGGGAGTCAGCGGTTCACAGCCCACGGGCAGAGTGGCGTTGCCTGGAGCTCCAGATAAAAGGTACAACTTGGACGGCTAGAGAGATGGTTCAGGGCTTATGGGGGCTTCCCGCTTTCACAGAAGACTCTCATATCCAACAGCTGACAACTGCCTGTAACTTCAGCTCCAGGACATCTGACACCCATCCTCTGGCCTTCCAGGGAATCACCACACATGTGGCACTGACACAGATACATATATGGAAGGATTTTTAATAAGTTGAGAGACCATTACAGAAAACCACAGCTGGTCCAAATGCAGGGATAAAATGATCCTGGGGTGGTCAACTGCAACAGATACAGGTCCAACATAACTCCTGCCCCTAGGGCTCAGGACACGTGGCGGAAGAAGGTTGTAAGAGGCGGGACCATGGAGGTGAGGTCACATCTCCTAGAACTGACAGGGAGGCCAGGCCCATGCTCCCTGAATGATTCGATGCCTAAACCAGACGACTCAACCAATGACGCCACACAAGCAACGACCCCACACAAGCAATGATCCCACACAAGCAATGACCCCAGACATGCCATCTAGAAAGAGGAGAATCTCACCAACCTCCATCCTAGCCAAAGAACTACAGGAATTAATGACTGCTGAGAGGGAGAAAACTAGTCTGTCCCAAGGATGAGGTTCTCATCCAATACTAAGGGGTCAGCCCTGACATCATACACACACACACACACACACACACACACACACACACACACACACGTAAATGGACTTAGCGGGTTGCATGCATATCTTTATATGTTTGTGTGTGTGCATGTATGTATGTATGCATGTATGTGTGTATGTATGCATGTGTATGTGTGTGCATGTATGTATGTATGCGTATGTATGTATGTACATGTATGTGTGTAGGCATGTGTATGTGTGTGTGTATGTATGTATGTATGTATGTATGTATGTAACAATAATAAAAGAAAAATAGCCACGGATTGTATTTATGTGTTTACACATGTATGTAACAATAACAATCACGAATTTGAAAGGAAGTAAACCAGGGACCCGAAGATGACATGAGAGGGGTTGAAAGAAAAGAGGAGAAAAAAATGATGTTAATACATCTTAAAAAATATTTTGGGGTTGGGGATTTAGCTCAGTGGTAGAGTGCTTGCCTAGCAAGCGCAAGGCCCTGGGTTCTGTCCCCAGCTCTGAAAAAAAAAAATATTTTAAAGGTGGTAGGGAGAGCTGGAGAGATGGCTCAGTGGTTAAGAGCGCTGACTGCTCTTCCAGAGGTCCTGAGTTCAATTCCCAGCAACCACATGGTGGCTCACAACCATCTGTAATGAGATCTGATGCCCTCTTCTGGTGTGTCTGAGGAGAGCGACAGTGTGCTCGATATATGAAATAAATAAAAACAAAAACCTTCGAGCTTTGGAAGCAGGTGGTAGTGGTAATAAACCTGTACCAACAGCACTGCAAAGGCTGAGGAGGACTGCCAAGAGTCCAAGGTCATCCTTGAGTCAGAACTAAAATTTTAAAAAAAGTAGAGATGTGGCTCGTCAGTAGCTTTCCCAACATGCATGAAGCTCTGGGTTCGAACCCAAGCCTACATACGCTGGGCATGGTAGAGCATACCTATAATCCCAGCACCTGAGAGGAAAAGGCAGGAGGAAGTTCATGGCCACCCGTAGCCACATAGCAACCAGAAGGGCTGGGCAGACGGCTCAGTAGGTAACACCACAAGCACAAGGAGCTGAGTTCAAATCCCCAGTGCCTACCTAAAAGGTTGAGTGTGACTTTGCTTGCTCTGACGCCAGTATTAGGACATTAACACGGATCCCAAGCACTCACTGGCCAGCAAGCCTAGCCAAAATAACTGCTTTCAGTTCTGTGAGAGACTCTGTGTCCAAGAGAGCAATGGAGAAAGACACGTGATGTCCTGCTGGGCTTCTGCACGTGGGTCTGGGCAGGTTAGCGAGCACACACACACACACACACACACACACACACACACACACACACCCCAAATAAATAAACGTGGCACAATGAAAATACAAAGTGCATCCCAACTGGAAGAGAACAAGGAAGACTAGTGATTGCAGAGCTCAGGGGCAGAGCCAGAGCTGAG
Organism: Rattus norvegicus; assembly: GCF_021556685.1. Taxonomy (NCBI): domain Eukaryota; kingdom Metazoa; phylum Chordata; class Mammalia; order Rodentia; family Muridae; genus Rattus; species Rattus norvegicus. The sequence continues at coordinate 29,293,377 of NC_141545.1, read as the reverse complement.
GACACCCAAGGGGCCCGAGGCCAAGACAGTCAACGCCAAGGAAGCACAGCCTTGGCAGATGGCCCCAGAGCTCACACTGCTCGGTCTGCCCTGGCCAGCAGAAGGGAGGGAGGGAGAGAGAGGCAATCTCAGAGTCCACCACTCTTTCCCAAGTTCTGGATCAACTAAGCCCGATTACGTGTCTCTAGACACTAGTCCTGTTTGTAAGCCAGGCATGGTGACACTCAACTCTTAATCCCAGCACCCAGGAGGAAGAAGCAGACAGATCTCTGTGAGTTCGAGTCCAGCTTGCGCTGCATGTCCAGTTCTAGGACAGTCAGGGTTACATGGAGAGACTCTGTCTCAAAAAGCAAACAAAGGGTTTTTTTTTTTTTTGTTTTTGTTTTTTTGATACTGTTCATGTAGCCCAGATTGGCCTATAACACTATATATCTAAGTACTACTATGCTGCTATAACTCATATCAAGCCTTGATCTTGGATTCCTGATTCTCTGCCTCCTCTTCCAGAGCTCTGAGATTATAGACCTGTTACACCTTGATTTATGTGCTGCTGGGAATAAAACCCAGGGCTTCCCGAGTTTAACCAATTTAACTACAGCAATTTGTTACTGTTTTGTTCTGTTCTGTTTTGTTTTGCTTTGCTTTGCTTTGAGACAGGGCTTCCTATGTAGCCCTGGTTGTCCTGGAACTCACTCTGGCATTAAAGGCATCTGTCACTTTTTTTTTTTTTTTTTGAAACAAGGTTTCTTCCTGTAGCCCTGGCTGTCCCGAAAAGACTCTGTAGATCAGGCTGGCCTCAAACTCAGAGATCTGCCTGCCTCTGCCTTCCCAGTGCTGGGATCAAAGGCCTGCGCCACCACCACCCCATATGCCATATTTTTACAAGGACATCTGACACTGGACAGGTAGTTTGAAGATGGTCAAAGCCAAATAACTCACGCCTTTCATCACAGTGCTGGGGCAGGAAGGGGCTCTGTGATCTTGAGGCCAGCCTGGTCTACACAGTGAGTTCCAGGCCACCTAGAACTACACAGTTGAGACTCTTTCTTGGAGGAAAAAAAAGGGGGGGGGGCCTTGAAGAACTGAATGACATGGTGTTGTGACGTAGCAAAATTTTGTCTCCCCAAAAACTTGTGAGTTGAAGGCTTGGTCCCTAGCTGAGGATGCCACAGCTAAAAGGGTTAGGAAGAAGTGGAGCTTAGTTGGTGGAAGTGGGTCACTGGAGCCTGGGCTTTGATGGACGAACCTTTCCTTTCCCCCTCCCTCCCCTCTCCCCCTCTCTTCTCTGTTTCCTCCCCCTACTCCTCCATCCCCAGGATGCCCACACCTCCCACTCCCAGGACCCTAATGCTCTGACCACGGAATGTGAGACCTTAGAAACTGTGGGTCAAAATAAACCTTCCCTCCTCTTAAACAGTTCCTCTGGGTATTCTGCCACAGTGTCAAACAACTGATTAACACACATGGCCCCGGGTCAAGGCATGCCAACGCCAACAAAGGTCAGAGGCAAGGAGTGATTCTCCCTAACCCATCAGAGGGAGCTGGGCTCTGTCTCCACAAAGGTGACAGTACAGACTCTCTTGTCTCAGGGTGCCTTCTTTATATAGGTTGAGCCTCCCTAATCTGGAAATGTGATATTCAGAATGCCGTAGAGTCTAATGCTGACCGATATGATGCCACAAGAGGGAAATCTATCCTGACCCCTTGCAGCAGCCCTGTGGGTAAAGAGTCATCCAAAAGTGCCTTCAAGATGGACACGATGACACACATTATCTTAGCACTCAGAAGGTAGAGGCTTGAGGCTCACCCTAAGCTCGAAGCCAGCATGGTCTACAGCATGAGTTCTAGACCCTCCATAGCTATAGAATGAGATTCTGGCTCCGAATAAACAAGCAAACAGGTAAAAAAAAAAATTGCTAGGCACGGGTGGGCTTGATCCAGCATTTTGGAGGTAGAGGCTGGACAGTTGGGAGTTCAAGGGCAGCTTGGGCTATATAAGGTTTGACTCAAAAATATCTACCAACAACCGGTGACTCATCTGGGTATGGTGGCATACTTCTATAAGCATAGCACTCAGGGGGATCAAGAGTTCAAAGCCAGGGGCGTGGGCAGATGGCTCGGTGGGAAATTGCGGGCTGTGAAAATCTAACACCCGAGTGTGGATTCCCAGCATCTACAGAAAACCCAGGTCTGTCAGCCCAGTTCTCCGAGGCTCGCTGGCCAGCCAGACTGGCAAAAAAAACAGCAGGCTCCAAGTTCAGTGAGAGACCCTGTCTCGAAGACAAGGAAGAGAAGCATCTGGGGTAGACATCCCGACATGAACCTCTGGACTCTGCACGCACCTACACAGGCGTGGAGATGCGCGCGCGTGCGCACACCCAAACGCAAACACCGCAGTTCAAATCCAGCCATACATACATAGCATGACCAAGGCCAGCACAGACTACACAAGACCCTGTCTAAGAAACACCAAAAATAAGAAAAAATAAACAAATAAAATAAAGCAATGGAAAACCCAATTACCAGCCAGCAAGATGGCTCAGCAGGTAGAGACTGGCACCGTGTGTCCCAACCTGAGCTCAGTCCTTGGGACCCACATGACAGAAGGCAGGAAGCACCTCCTGCAGTCTGTCCACGGCACATGCCTGCCCCCTCCTCACCCAGTAAACACGTAATAAGGGAAAAAAGGTGTTTTTAAATCATGGGGCTGGAGAGAAAGCTCAGTGATTAAGAGCAGTTACTGCATTCCAAAGGACCCTAGTTCAGTTCCCAGGACCAACCCTGGGTGGCTCACCACCTATTCTATTCTATTCTATTCTATTCTATTCTATTCTATTCTATTCTATTCTATTCTATTCTAGCTTCGATAGCCCCTGGCCTACCAAAGCCCCTACTTTCACATGCGCTTACCCACACATACGTACATGCATGATCAGAAATAATAAAAATAAATATTTTTTTAAATCAAATTACCTTCAGGCTACGTGCATAAGGTAGAGTTGCACCAGGAACGGATTTCTTGTTCAGACTTGAGTCCCGTCCCCAAGGTATTTTGTGATTAAACACGAATATCCCAAAGTCCAAGGGAATCCCAAATCTGAGATGCTTATGGTCTCAAGGCTTGAGCCTCTTGCTGCAGCCTCAGGACCATCCTGACAGACTTCTACATTGTTCAGCAGGCCCACCCCCTTGTCCTCAGGCTCCGGGACAGACACACAAGGCCTCCTAGAGGCTCAGAACTCCACAAATCACAGGTCTGCTACTAAATCCCTTAATTCCTTGCCCACTAGAAACCCCACAAGAGCCACTGGAGAGATCGAGATTCTTCTGAACCCGGGAAAGGTTCTCTGACTCAGTATCACTGTCCTGTGGACCAGAGGAGCAGGTGGTGGAACCAAGGCGGGGAAGAAAACTCACAAGGCAAACGCAAACGGCAAAATCAGGCACGCACGCCACCCAAACACAGCCTCCGCACCAGCCGCCACCATATGCTTGTGTTTCTCCAAAAAGAAGCCCGAGAGAACAAACAAAAGTCAGCGGCTCCCATACCAGCTGAGGGGGGAGAATGTTGTTTTCCCCCCAGCAACCCACAGTTCCATTTCCTGTCCTATGAGCTGCCCAGAGGGGAAGGAACTGCCCAGGGCCTTGGATTCCAGAACCCTGCCTGTGTTCTACCCATGTCTGGGAGAGAACCTTACAGTCTACAGGCCTCCCCTCCTAGCTCCAGTCTGCCCAGGCCTGAGTCCAGTCCCAGGGTTTGTTTATTTATTTATTTGGACGAGGTGGAGACAGGGTTTCTTTGACAGCCTGCCTCTGCCTCCTCAATGCTGCCACCACTGTGCCTGGCTCCCTGAGATCTCCAGCAATACCTGTGGGGCTGGGGAGGCTCAGTGAGTGGAGTGTTGGCCTACGTGGGATAACCCAGTACCCCATAAACCAAAAGTGGTGGCCCAGGCCTAAATTTCTATCATTGGGGTGGAAGCAGGAGAAACAGATATTCAAGGTCATCCTCAGCTACATAGCAAGCTCAGCATCAGCCTGAGGTACACAGAGAGGCTCTGCCTCAAACAATTTAGGTTGTCAGAGATGCGGCTTGGTGGTAGAACAGTTGCCTAGTGTTCCCGAGGACCTGAGTTTGAGTCTCAGCACCACAAGTTTGTCTCCTGGCAAATTTCATAAGGGACGTAGCCCGTTTCCGGTCGGTAACCAGGGAGCCCGAAGCCTGTGTGGTGAGCTGTCCTTGAGGACAAGGTGGCGAGGTCTTCTGTATATGGGATTCTGCATGTACGCAGAGCACAGGTCCCTATCTACAGACATGAGCAATATGTTCAGATGCTAAATGCCGGATAGAGGTCTGACGGTCGTCTTGGGTACACCAGCCTCAGGACCCTCCCTGATATCCCAATAAGAAAACCTCTCATCCAGACCTGCATGCCTCTATTCACTGCAGCTCCATTCGCTAGAGCCTAAAGGAGGAAACAAGCCAGGTAGCCATGATGGATGGAATCGCACAATGACTCGGTGGTTAGGAGCGCTTGCCGCAGAGGACCTGGGTTCAGTTCCCACTTCCCACAGGGTGGCTCACAACCATCCGTAACTCCAGTTCCAGGGGATCTGATACCTTCTTTTGGCCTCCGAAGGCACCAGACACACACACATGCAGGCAAAATACACATAAATTAAATTAAAATGAGGACTTTTTTTTTTTAAAAAAGGATTCGCATTCTCGTGGAAAATGTCTCAAGGTGTGATGGCTAACGCTTGTTATCCTAAGACTCAAGAGAGGCAGAAAAGTTGCTGCAAGCTCCAAGCTAGCCTGGGCTACATAGCAAGCCCCACTTTAGCCTAAGATATACTGAGGATTCCAGCCTAGCTTTGGATAATATAGCAATTCTCTCTCTCTCTCTCTCTCTCTCTCTCTCTCTGTCTCTCTCTCTCTCTCTCTCTCTCTCTCACACACACACACACACACACACACACACACACACACACACACACACACACACCCCACACCCACTACAGTCTACAGTCCCAATCTGAGGGAACTTCGAAAAGACTCACAGTTCCCCACTGGTGGCGATTATATCATAATGGCTGACATCTTACTTCTCTGGCTTTGATAAAATACCAGGCAAGCTGTGCGAGGTGGCGAGCGTCTTTAGAAGAGGAACGTGGGTAGACCTGATTTCAAGGCTGGTCTGGTCTACAGTTGGGAGTGCCAAGCCAGCCAGGGCTACCCAGTGAGAGTGCTTCCACAGTTGATTAATTAATTAAGGAAGAATGAATTAGGACACACAGTGTGGAGAAATACAGGCCATCACGGCAACGGGACCGTGAGGTGGCCGGTCACGTGGCATTCACCATTGGGAAACAGAGGCGACTGCTGGTACCCAGCTCAATATATTTTTTTTTCTTCAGAACCAACACACCCAGCCTGTTTGGTTTATTTTTATTGTGTTGATTTATGTGTGTGCGCACAAACATCCCATGGTGCACCTGTGGAGGTCACAGGATAATGTTCAGTTCCCGGGAATCAAACCCAGGTTGTCCGGTTTGGGGGCAAGCACCCACTGAGCCCTACTGCTGCTCCCTGTTTGGCTTATCATTTAAGATGGGGATGAGAAGATGGTTTGCCAACTAAACCTAAAGCTTTTGTTTGTCACACAAGCACACAGAATGGAACTCGTCCCTGAGGACCCCCATAAAAGGCTTGGGGGGTTGGGGGTTGCCTATCTCTGCACTGGGGGAGGCAGAGAGAAGCAGGTCTCTGAGGCTCACTGGCTAGCTAGTATAGACTGATTGGTGAGCACCAGGTCCTAGTGAGAGACTCTCTCTAAAACAGAGTGAGGGCGGCTGGAGAGATGGCTCAGCAGCCAAGGAACTCACTCTTGCAGAACCCGGATTCAGTTCTCAGCATCGGCACGATGACCCTTAACCGTCTATGTGACTCCATTTCCAAGGGATCAAACACCTCACTCCCTCAGGCGCTAAGGCCCTCATGTAATATAGACATGTACTCACAGGAGGAAAAAAAATCATACAAGTAAAATACATATAAAGGAAAAAAATTTTAAAGATGACATGGAAGTTAAGAGTTGGGGATTTAGCTCAGTGGTAGAGCACTTGCCTAGCAAGCGCAAGGCCCTTGGTTCGGTCCTCAGCTCCGGAAAAAAAAAAAAAAAAAGTGTGTGCTGTCCTTGCAGTGGACCCAAGTTCAGTTCCCAGAATCCATATGGGGCAACTCACGGCCATCCGTACACCCAGGTCTAGTGTATCTGACACCCTCTTCTGAACTTCTTAGACACCTGACTATGCATATATGTTTTTGTTGTTTTTATTGTTTTGGGTTTTTTTTTGAGACAAGGTTTCTCTGTGTAGCCCTGGCTATCCTGGAACCAGCTCTGAAGACCAGGCTGGCCTCATCAAGGTCCTCCTGCCTCTGCCTCTGCCTCCCAAATGCTGGGATTAAAGGCGTGTACCACCACGGCCAACTCAGATCTATTTTAAGATAGGGTCTCCCATCCAAGTACTAACCAGGTCCAACCCTGCTTAGCTTCAGGCATGTCCAGTATGGTATGGCCAGGGATAAGGTCTTCCAAAGTCTCCTAGACTGCCCCTGAATTCCTGTTCTTTCTACCTCAGTGTCCCAAGTGCTGGGATCAGAGGTGTGCACCACTACACCTAGCTTAGCCTTTTTTGTTCTACAAGATAAAGACAGCCGCGTGACTAGCGCCGAGGACCATAACTAACATATGAGCCCAAAAACTTACGGTGCACTCTCAGCCACAAGCACTACCCATTGCCAACATCTAGGTGTCTCCCCCAGGTCCGAGTCCAGGATTTCTGGCTCCTGGGGTTCTGAGTTCACACATCATCACGTTGGGAGAATGATTGGAGATGTCGCTATCCCTACAGCCCAAGGAAGCCCTCATCTTCCAGGGAATAGCTCAGGTTGGATGGACAGGATCACCGCCATTGTCACATGCCGACTTCAGAAGATCTCTCAGGTAGCACACACTTTTCATCCCAGCACCCAGGAGGTGGAAGATAAGAGAATCTGAGTTCAAGACCAGCCCAAGCTAGCTATACAGGGAAAGAGACCTTTCCTTGTAAAACCAACCAGGGCCGGAGAGATGGTTCAATGGGTGAAGGTAACTGGCACCGAGCCACCGAGCCCAAGGATTTGTATTTGAGATCTATGGGATCCACACGGTAGAAGAGAAGTTCTCACAAGTTGTCGCCTGGCCTCTACACCCATGCATGACACACATATGAGCATACACAAAACAAAATAAGCACAGAAGATGCTCTCTGCCACAAACACATGCACACACATACACACACACACTCACACTCACATACACACACTCACACTCACACACACTCACACACACTCACACATACTCACACCCACACACTCACACACACATACACACACTCTCACACACTCACTCACACACTCACACTCACACACACTCACACTCACACACAGACAGTCTCACACACACATACACACAGACTCACACACTCACACACAGTCACTCACAGTCTCACACACACACAGACTCACACACTCACACACAGTCACTCAGTCTCACTCACACACACACAGACTCACACACTCACAGTCACACACTCACAGTCACACACTCACACTCTCACAGTCACAGTCTCACACACACACAGACTCACACACTCACAGTCACACACTCAGTCTCACACACACACATACACACACTCACAGTCTCACACACACATACACACTCACAGTCTCACACACATACACACTCAGTCTCACACACATACACATACATACACACTCACACACTGTCACACACTCACAGTCACACACATACACACACTCACACATTCACACAGTCACACACTCACAGTCACACACACACAGACTCATACACAGTCACACACTCACACACAGTCACACACTCAGTCACACACACACATACAGACTCACACACTCACACACACAGTCACACACACAGTCATACACACTCTCACACAGACACAGTCACAGTCTCACACACACACATACACACACACTCACACACTCACACAGTCACACACACACACAGTCATACACACTCTCACACAGTCTCACAAGTCTCACACAGTCACACACTCAGTCTCACACACACACATACACACACAGACTCACAACTCTCTCACACACAGTCACACACTCACACACAGTCATACACACCCTCACACAGACACAGTCACAGTCTCACACACACACACATACACACACACTCACACACACACAGTCATACACACTCTCACACAGACACAGTCTCACACAGTCTCACACAGTCTCTCTCACACACACACACACACACACACACACACACACACACGTGCACGGCTGGTTCCATTTCTATGCAGCCTGGCTCAGAAAAAACCATAGCCAAGGTCGCACCAGCTCACATCCTCTCTTCTTAGTCAGCCAAGTTGGTGAATAAAATGAGAGATTTTCAACCAACTTAGAAAAATACCTCTTATTCAGGTGTGCTGCGGGAAACTTGCAATGCCAGCAGTCAGGAGGCAGAGAAAGGAGGATCGGGAGTTCAAGGTCATCCTCCAAGACATAGGGAATCCTAGGGCAGTGTGGACTACATCATTTCCCATCTCTGAAAGATGACGCAGAAGAGGAAGAGGAGAAGAGGAGAGAGAACCACGCCTGAGGCCAGAGACATGGCTCAGTGAGTACTGGCACCTGCCACCAAGGCTGAACACCTGAGTTCAAGTCCTGCTGAGACTCACATGGAAGAGAGTGGACTCCTGGAGTCTGACCTCTGTCAGACTCTCTCTCAGATAAGCACATAAATAATAAAGTAATTTTTGAAGGAAGAAAGAAAAACATCTCAGCACTGCTAAGCATGCTTGCACAGTGACCTGACATTCAGAGCCAGATGTGCCCTTCAACTACCTCCATGAAGGTCCACCAGGGACAGGTTATGTCTCAAGATCGTTGTAGCCTCACACTGGGTCACACCAGGGCTCCACGTGGGCATAACTCTTACGTCATTTGCAAATGCATTTTCATTTTTCCCTCCCTTTGGTACTAGAGTTAGAATCCAGGACCTACACCTAACAGGCCAGTGTGTACCACTGAGCCACGCCCCCAGCCCCTCACTGGGGGATTCTAGGCAGGGGCTCTCCCACTGAGCCACGCCCCCAGACCCTCATTGGGGGATTCTAGGCAGGTGCTCTACCACTGAGCCACACCCCCAGCCCCTCACTGGGGGATTCTAGGCAGGTGCTCTACCACTGAGCCACACCCCCAGTCTCTCACTGGGGGATTCTAGGCAGGTGCTCTACCACTGAGCCACACCCCCAGTCTCTCACTGGGGGATTCTAGGCAGGGGCTCTACCACTGAGCCACACCTCCAGCCCCTCACTGGGGGATTCTAGGCAGGGGCTCTACCACTGAGCCACGCCCCCAGCCCCTCACTGGGGGATTCTAGGCAGGGGCTCTACCACAGCACTGTATCCACAACATATGGATTGTTTTTGTCTTGTGAGACAACATCTCCCTCTGTGGCGCAGGCTAGCATCCACCTCATGGTAATTCCTGCTTCAGGCTATGGTCATTTTTGAAATCTAATTTACATGTATTAGTCTAATAGAGGAGGGGGGTGCCACATCAAGTATGTGGCAATCAGAGGACAACTCTCAGGAGTCAACGTCTCCTTCCACCGGATGGGTGGAACTCAGTTCATGGGGTTGATGTCATGCGCCATGACCCTCTAAGCCATCTAGCCATCCCCACAGCCTATAGACTCTTGAGGGAGGGTCTCACTATGTATGTAGCCCAGTTTAAGCCTTGAATTTACAATCCCCCTGCCTCAGCATCCCAAGGGCTGGGATTACAGATGTGCCCCACTATTCATAGGGACGTCCCTTCCTCTTTAAGCAGATGAGGTCTTTTGGAGAAATAAACCTTCTACCTCGTGATTTCAGCACGTCTCCTGTCTGTTCCCTGGAGCCCCGTCTACTGGAAAACACATCAGATAGGCAGCCCAACCTCTTCCTCACGCAACAGCAGGGCTGGATGTCGAAATGATGAAGAAAGATTCCAGGTGCGAAAGTTCACGATATACAGGGTTCAAAGCCAGGTCAAACCCTGGCCTCGGAAATCAGACGGTGAGGGAGATGGCAAGATGGCTCTGCGGGCACAGTGCTTGCTCTGCAAGAATCTGAGTACAATCTCCAACACCCACGTGACATCAAGCTAGGCATGGTAGTGGTGGTGCCTCAGTGTTGAGGAGACAGAAAGCTCCCTGGGGCTCCCTGGTCGACCAGCCTAGCATAACTGATGAGTCTCGGCTCAGTGAGAGATCGTGTCTCAGAGAACAAGGAGATGGCTCACTGGGTAAAAGTTCTTGCCACAGGGTTGGGGATTTAGCTCAGTGGTAGAGCATTGCCTAGCAATCGCAAGGCCCTGGGTTCGATCCCCAGCTCCGAAAAATAGAAAAGGAAAAAAAAAAAGTTCTTGCCACACAAGCCTGACTCTGAATCCTGAGAAGACGTGAAAAAGCCGGACGCAGTAGTGGAGACAGCTAGCTTGGAGAACACAGTGGTAAAATAACAGAGACCCTGACTCAAAGGAGAATGGGTAGAGGAGCAAGCCATGAGATTATCCTCTGACCTTTTACACCAGTGCCATGGCCACACACATGCCCATACATGCACTCGAGTGTACACACAGGAATGCACACAAGTACAGACACACACATGCCCATACATTCATGCGCATGTACACACAGGAATGCACACGAGTACACACACACACACACACACACACACACACACATACACACACATGCATGCGCACACATGCATGCGCTCACACACACACATGCGCGCGCACGCACACACAGTCAGAGTAGCAGGTATGGAGGACAACACAGGAAGTTGCCCTCCAGCCTACACATGTAAACATACAAGCACTTTTTTTTTTTTTACAACTTAAATGTTTAGGGAGATGGCTCAGTGGTTAGGATACTTGCCGTACAGGCAAAAGAACCAGAGACGGGAATCCCCAAAACGCATGTAAATGCCGAGGTAGCATGGTGGCCCTCTGCAATGCCAGCCTTAAAAGCAGAGACAAGGGACCCGCAGAGCCAAGTTATAAAGACTAAGCCATGTCGGTGAGCTGACAAGGTGGAAAAGAATGGAAGGAAGGTTTTCAACGTTGACCGTGGTTCTGCACCCATGTGCACACCCACACATGTAAACAAACACATCTACATGCACGGACACCACATAACACACACAGAAAGAGGAACAGTCAAAAGGTTGGGTATCGGGGTTGGGGATTTAGCTCAGTGGTAGAGCGCTTGCCTAGCAAGCACAAGGCCCTGGGTTCGGTCCCCAGCTCCGAAAAAAAGAAAAAAGAAAAAGAAAAAGAAGAAAAAAAAAAAAAAAGGTTGGGTATCTTAGAAGTGTGTGGGACTAGCCAGTAGGGAGCTCATTCAGGGTTCTGGTTTACATAAACAAATTATTATGACGGTCATCACTCGGAATAAATAGTGTTTTTACACTTTTATTTCATTTTAATTTTAGACAGGCTCTTGTTTTTTGTTTTGGTTTTTTTTTTTTTTTTTGGTTCTTTTTTTCGGAGCTGGGGACCGAACCCAGGGCCTTGCGCTTCCTAGGCAAGCGCTCTACCACTGAGCTAAATCCCCAACCCCAGACAGGCTTTTGTTAAAGTCACCCAGGCTGATCCTGAACTTGTGTTCTACCCTCTCAGTAGCTAGGATGCCAAGAATGGGCCACCGTGCCCTTCACAGTTTTGGTTTGTTTTTTTCTCTCCCCATTCCCACCAATAAGATAGAATCTCGTGAGGCTGCGGCTGGCCTCAAACTCAGTATGTAGCTAAGGATGACCCTGAACTCTCATCCTTCTGATCCAAGGGCTAGGATTGCGGGCGTGTGTCACCATGGCGAGTTTCTGGCCAGTGGTGCTGGGAATAGAGCCCAAGGGGAACTGTGTGTCAGGTGAGCTCTGTCTAGGGACCCCCCAGCTGAGTCTCCTCTAGCCCAGGGGTGAGGTTCTCACCAGCCAAGTAGGGAAGGCCGTGTGTGTGTGTGTGTGTGTGTGTGTGTGTGTGTGTGTGTGTGTGTGTGTGTGTCCCGTCCCAAGTGCATGAATCCCAGGCCTGCAACCCCTGACCTTTTCTTTTTTATTGTTTTCTATTTCATAAATGACCTAAGGCACCCTGCTGTAGGTACTTAATTACCTTGGGAAACAGAGACAGAAGCTTCATCTCTTCAAAACAAAACAAAATAGGATCCCTGGAGATGGGCCTTGCCCCCAAAGCCCGATGGCATGGGTACAATCCTAGGACCGCCATGAAAGAAGGGAGGGAAGCCACTCCTGAAAGTTGCCCTTCGACCTATACATATATACACATGTGCAAAAATAGATACAAGTAATTAAAAAAAAAACAACTTTAAAGTAAATATTTAAATGTGACAAACAAGAGACACAAACATCCAGCATCCTGGCCTCACCCTCAGGACCCCAAGCAAAGCCAAGGCCAGGAAGCAGGCACTAGGTTTCCGTCCAGGATTCATGCTACCTTTTAACGGTACTGGAGCATTAGGGTGGGGGCCAGGGATGTGTTTCAGGTCTGGGAATTGGAAGTCCCTTCTCTTCACAAGTCCAGAATCCTACGGGGTGGGTTACACAGTCCTCAAGGGCAAGGGGTCAGGGTCTCAGGGCAGATCTGAGTCCTTCTCTGTGTACTGAGGCTTAGTTTCCTCAGAAGAACCTTCTGTCACGTCTCTCCAAGCCCCCACCACTACCCCCAGAGGCCCTGGTTATAACGGGAGGAGTGCAGCTGCCCCGAGCCTGCCCCTAGGAGGGGAGGCCAGGCCTCAGTAAGCAGACAGTTCCTTTGGAGGGTCAGGTTTCCACCGCTTATTTAAAGCCTGGCTCCTGGCTCCTGGCTCCTTGTAGGCGACACTGGCAGCCGCCTGCGTGACCAGGATGAGAAATCACAGCGCTATCTGGGACCTGAGTGCCTATGGCAACTGGCAGCGTGGCCTTGGAGACTAATCTCCAGGCAGCAGAGGTTCTCCTGGGGCGGGTTACTGTTCCTCACGGGGCAGCCGCTGGCTGGGGGATGGAACAGGCCCCTGGCCCATAAGATAGGACATCTGGCAAGGTGCCTAGATTTAGAACTTCCCACAACCACACATACACACACACACGCACATATACCCCCCACACACAAAGATATAAATGGTCACCCATGCAGTGATATGACCAGCATGCCTGGGCTTCAAGCTGAAAACCAACATCTCAATGACGAGAAAACAGACTACTGGGAATCAAACCCCAGTTTTTGTGGGGTTTTTGTTTTGTTTTGTTTTCTGAGGCTGGGTCTCAGTCAGTTCAGGCGAGGCCTCTAACTCTTGACATAGCTGAAAAGGTCCCTGAATCCTGATTCACTCCTCTAAACGCTGGACGACAGTCATGTACCAACCACATCAAAAGATACAGTGCTGACGATGGGACCCAGGGCTGGCTGCAAATCCGCTATGGGGCTGAGGATAACTTTGAACTCCTGATTTTCCTGCCTCATTCTCCCCAGATCTGGGCTCACAGGCGTGCACCAGCAATATCCGTTCCTTTGACTACGACTGCACTCCGTCCAGGGTGGAAATGTGGTGGAGCAGGAATGTAGCTCGACTGGCAGAATTCTCCTCCAGCAAGCACAAAGCCCTGGGCTCAATCCTGAACTGGGCCTGCTTGAAGCCAGCCTGGGCTATATAAGACCTGACCTCAACAAACAAAAACTGTCGAAAGACAAAATTAGTGGCAAGCACAAAATGACGGGAGGCAACGGGGGTGGCGGTGGGGGGGTGGGGGGGAGTGGCTCCCCAAAGGAGATGATGCCAGAGCTGACCTCAGCAATGCGGTCATCAAGGGGGACGCCTGCCCCACCCCAGCCCGAAGTACCCACCTCCCAGGCCACAGAGCCGAGCAGACTTTGAAGGCTTGCCAAATGACTGGCTGCCCAGGAAACCCAGCCGCCAGCCTGGGCCGCCCACGTGTCGCGGTCAGGGTTGAGCAGGGCAGCAGCCTGGGCTGGAGGCTGGGCTAGTGGGTGAGGTGGGGATCAGGGTTGCAGGGAAGAGGTGAAGAGCAGGCAGTAGTGGGTGAAGGCAACCGAGAGGGGCCTTAAGGCCCTGGGACCAAGGACATTCAAGCACACAGGAGCCGTACACGGAAGGGCTTAAAGCAGGTGCAATGCCCAACAGGGCTGAGGGTTAGAGCTGGCCAGGGTCAAGACTGGAGTCTAAGAGGAGAAGCGAGGATGATGTTAAGCCTGAAGCAGACAGGAAAACGTCAGAGCAGTGACTTAGGGGCGTATGGGGTCCTGAGGAAGGACAGCTGAAGGGATCCCAGAGACACAAACTCAAACATTCGCATGAATGCCAATACCCTGGGAAAGAAAGAGGGCGGGAAAGGAAGAAGTTGAGCTGTTTAAAGGATGCCCAAGGGGTTGGGGATTTAGCTCAGTGGTAGAGCGCTTGCCTAGCAAGCGCAAGGCCCTGGGTTCGGTCCCCAGTTCCGAAAAAAAGAAAAAAGAAGAAAAAAAAAAAGAAAAAAAAAAAGACATTAAAGGATGCCCAAGGCCCACAGAGGCTAAGGAGCCGCGGGGCAGGGTCCCTGGGCTGGGGAGAGCTGTTGGGGGTACCGCAGAGGACAAGGGGTGGACGAGAAAGCAGCAGAGGCATAGGAGAGTGAAGAAAGGTAAAGGTGGAGTTAGAGAGGTAGAAGACAGGCCACTGACACCCTCAGGGAGGCAGGTCATAGGTCAGGAAAGTCACTAAGCCACCAAAACGTTAGGGAGTAGGGATTTGAGAGGCCAACGGAGTGGAAGGTGGAGGTTGTGGGAATCTGGTAAAAAAGGGACACGGTGGGCTCCAAGGAGCTTCCTTCTTTAGGAAGGAAACATGGTAGAGTGGAAACACGCACCACTCAGGGTTAAGGACCATGCTTCCTGAAGCCCCCTACATGCCGAGTTGAAGACCCATGTCCAGTGGGACGCCTCTCCACGGGCCCAGACACTGGTTAGAAACTCAGATCTCAAAGCACAGATCTCCCCACCGCAGAGCCAGCTTCTCCATCTGGTGGGAGAGCAGGGAGTACGGTGGTCTGACCCAAAAGCTTGATGTGGTGGGAGATGATGGAACGAACCACCTTCCCTTCTCGTTCTAACCAGAACGGAGCCAACAGCAGTGTCTGCTATACACCAGGTACTCTGGAAGCAATCACACATCAAGGGACAACCACAAAACACTGGGAGAAAAGCACTGTTGGTCAATTCCTGTGTTGTGTGCGTACCTACTGTCTTCATCAACAAGCCAGGACACACGCAGCAGCACCACGTCAAATAGCTTTGATTGTTTGCTTGCTTGAGACAGGTTCTCAAGTAGCCCAGGTTAGCCCCACAACTTGCAGTGTAGCTAAGAATGACCTTGAACTCCTGATCCTCCTGCCTCCCCCTTACCAGGGCTGAGATCATCTGGCTTAAGTGGTGCTGGGAATGGAACTCGGGGTCCCCTGCATACAAGGGAAGTACTTTATCAATGGAACTGCACTCTCAGCTCTAGGCCAAATTCTTTTGGGGTCATCAGAATACAGGCGATCTGTCCTAAACTTAAATGGTTGTATCTGGGTGACTGATGGCAGATGGAGTAGAAGGTGCCAGCATTGGCATATAAAGCATTCCTGCAGATGCCTAGAATGCCCCAGTGAGGGGCTGGGGGTGTGGCTCAGTCGTAAAGCCCCTGCCTAGAATCCCCCAGTGTGGGGCTGGCTGGGGCTGTGGCTCAGTGGTAGAGCCCCTGCCTAGAATCCCCCAGGGAGGGGCTGGGGGCGTGGCTCAGTGGTAGAGCCCCTGCCTAGAATCCCCCAGGGAGGGGCTGGGGGCGTGGCTCAGTGGTAGAGCTTCACCTCACAAGTTCCTGTCCTTACCTCGGCTGCCTCATGACAAATGAGTATCAACCGCTCTGGACATATTGAGGGCTACAGGTGAGGCCACGTGGACAGCGTCTGACACCACCAGGCTAAGCAACCCTGAGTGCTGATTCCTGAGCAACTGTGATAACCAAGGTCTCTCCCCCCCCACCCCCATTGCTTTGACGTCAACTCCCGCATACTGTCCATATGGCCTCCACACAAGGTGGAGCCGAGCAGGACATGAAAGCCTATCTTTCAGCTGGAAGCCCAGGAGACCCTGACTCCCAGCGGTAGATTCATGCTTCTCCAGACTGGTATATCAATATATTTATTCCAGTACAGGATGGAATGCAGAAAAGCCAGAGTTGAAGCAGTGCCAGCCCCAGGGGCGAGGCTGTGGTGGGAGGCCCTAGCTGGTGTCTCTGGAGACCCCCCTGCCAGACGTAAACACGCCTTCTGAGAAGATCTAGGAGGTGGAGGGGTATCAGGTCCTTTCATGTCGGGAAATGAAAGCTGCATGGAAAACAGCCAAAGGCTCTGGGATGATCTAACCCTGGGCGCTGGCTGGAGGGGGTGGAGCTGGGGGCGGAGGTGGGAGGCGGGAGGACGACTCAACCTTCTGAGCTGACGCCCCGCCCACTGCCGCCTGCCTTCTACTCTCTGAACCAATGGGATGAGAGCAGAACCCCCAGGACCCGCTATGCAGTATGCATCAGGATACCTGGCTTCCAACTCCACAAGAGAGAAGAGGTATCGTCCATACCTACCCAGTACAACCTCAGTTTCCCTATCTGCAAACAGAACTTATACTAGGAGTTAGTAATTTGAGGGCTCTCTTGGCCTCGGCCCCAGCAGGACAGCGTACAACCTTTTCTTCCTTAGTCTGGTCCCTTCTAATATGTGAACCAATGTCACAACATTCTCTCTAATCGTTCGGCCACACAGTCCTGCTGACCACTGCCCCTGCCTCTACCTGACCGCTCCGCTCCACAGCCCCTGCTCCATTTGCTCTTACTCTAACCCCTTTACGCCACAACATCCAAGAAGCGGCTCTTCATGGGTTTCATCCCAGGTCCCACTGGCCCCATCTCAGTCCTATGCCACCCTATTAATGCTATGTGACTCTGATTAGCTGGCCAGAAACCTACACCTCATGAGCAGGCTACAATTCCTAGGACAGAAAAAGAGCTAAGGTTTTTATTTTACTTTTGAAGACGGTCCCACCCCAGCTGGCACTGCTCCTGGTTTTTCAGTGACTGGATACTGGTTCCGGCGACTGGATGGCATTTTGGGGGATGAAAAACTCGGAACTGAGCCAGCAAGGGTGAAACAGTAAGTTTGGAAAAAGCAATTATGGAGGGGCATTGACTAAGTCAGGAAGGATCCATTGGGTTCCAAAGAGATGCTCACCAGGAACCTGGGATTTTAGGCCACATGGCTGAAGTCTGACAAGCACTGCTATCATTAGAACTTGTCAGCCTCCTGCCTCAGTCTCTGGAGTGCTGAAATTGAAAGGGCATACCAGCTCGATCCGCCTCCTCCGATCCTTTAGGTTTGCTCTCATCGCCCTCCCAAATTCCTGGGATTCAACTCGAAGGCCTCCAGAAGGCTAGCCAAGTAGCTTAGAGCTGAGCCACGCCCCCTGCCCCTCATTGGAGGAGATTCTAGGCAAATGCTCTACAGCTAAGCCCCGCCCCTGCCCTGCCCACCTTTCCTCCTCACACCCATGCTTAGAAGTCTTCAGAGAAGACTTATAAACCATAAGCAGATGGGATACAAGAGTCTGGAGAGGTGGCTCAACAGTTAAAGGCCCTGACTGCTCTTCCAGAAAACCTGGGTTCAAATCCCAGCACCCACATAGCAGCTCACAATTGTCTGTAACCCTACATCCAGGGGATCTGAGACCCTCACATAGACAGACAGACAGCAGACAGACAGATATATATATATGGCAAAATACCAAGGCACATAAGAGAGAGAGAGAGAGAGAGAGAGAGAGAGAGAGAGAGAGAACGCAGCCCATCAACTATAGACACAACACCTATACCAGAATAAAACCCAGGCAGCTGGGTGTGTGACTCATGCATGTGATTCCTCCCTGGAGTTGGGAGTGGGGATGGGGGAGGATCCGGAGCTTAAGGGAGAATAGAAAAAGAGCCAGGGCTTTTGTTCCCAAGACTGCAGGAATTCATCCCAGGATGGGTCAACATCTAAGATACCCCATCCGCCCCCTCACCAGAGTTCCCTGAGGCCCCCCCCCCGGAGGAAGCTTGTCCTGGTTGTTAGCCCCCACCTATCAAACTGTAACCACTGCATTTTCTGGGATTCAAGTGGGCATAAGGAGGCTTAAGAGTTCCTGTAGGGGACACTAGGGGTTTTGAAGAGTGAAACTCAGTACCTTGCTCCCCTGCAGACCATAACCAAGATCTGTTCCTCCATGGGGTATTTTAGATGATGCCCTAGCCAGTCTTCCCCCCCCCCCCCCCCCGGAGCTGGGGACCGAACCCAGGGCCTTGCGCTCGCTAGGCAAGCGCTCTACCACTGAGCTAAATCCCCAACCCTACCCTAGCCAGTCTTGATGATTAACTTCCCTGTCTTGCTTGCCATGATTCACAAAGACTCAAGACCACCAAGCAGTTACCCAACCCCCTGCAGTAAATACAAGGGATCCAGTGGCAGGAGACCGGATCTCAAGTACCCTAGCCTGGCTTTGAACTTGTTATACAACCGAGGCTGACCTAGAACTCCTGATCCTCCCGATCCACATCCTGACTGTCCCCGGATTACAGGAATGTACCACTCCCGTCTGGATTTCATTTCTATTCTTTGTTTTATTTTGTCTGGGACTGGGTATTACTACATAACCCTGGCTGCACTGGAATTTGCTGTACAGACCAGGCTGGTCTCTAATTCACAGAGATGCCCCTGACTCTGCCTCCCAAAGTGCTGGGATTAAAAGTGCATGCCAACACGCCGGGCTGACTTTCTGTTTACACAGGTTCAGTGAGTTGCGCAGGCTTGCCTTGAGCTTGCTCTGAAGCCCAGACAGGGCTTGTACTCGTGAATCAAATCTGACACCTAGGTCGGCTCGCAAGTATGCCTTGGACCCTCTTAAGTACAGGGCAAGGTGCTCAGGTATGCCACTATGAAGTAGACTAGCTCTGTCCAGCCTGACTTGAGAGAAACTGACTACGTCATCTGTGAATGTGACAGACAGAAGGACACCTCTCTCATTTGTGGCCGAGCCTCAAGGCTCAGGCGACAGGACTCCTAGGAGAAACTCGTAACACGGCCTAGAGAAGCAGAGAAGATCAAGGACACTGGCCACAAAAAAGGTCTTCCAAGCTGAGACCTGCAAGTAGTTACTGGGCCCAGGAAACAGACAGGGAACATTAAAACATGCTTTATAGCCAGGAGGTGATGGTGATGGCCCAAGCAGCCTTTGTTTAATCCCAGCCCTGGAAGACAAAGGCAGGGGCTGGGAGGCAGAGGCAGGCACATCTGTGTGAGTTCAAGGCCAGCCTCGTCTACAAAGGGAGTTCCAGGACAGCCAGGGCTACACAGAGAAACATTGTCTCAAAAAGCCAAAAACTAAACCAAACAACCAAAACTCTTTATGCTGGTTGTGGTGATGCATTCTGGAGGCTGAAGCAGGGGGGACAGCCTGGGTTACACAGTGAAACCCTGTCTTAAGCAAACAAAAAGAGCAACTGTTATCTGGGGTGGCAACCAACTTGCCCTAAGTAACCATGTTCAGAACCCAGGTTTCTAAAACAACCAATCTACCAGCTGGAGAGATGGTTCAATGGATAAAGTGCTTACAGTGTGAGTATAAGGTCCCAAGTTCAAGTCCCCAGAACCTACACAAATATAGGGCACAGTAACACACACCCATAATCCCATCACTTCTACTGCTAGATAGGAGGTGAAGTCAGGAGAATTCCCATAACCTCACAGGCCGGCCATCTGCGAGGTCATAACCAGGAACAAAATACCCTGCTTCAAAGAAGATGGGAAGACAAGGATGCGACACCAAGGGTCATCCTGTGACGTCTACATGAGTGCCATGATATGGCCTGCATGTGTCCACATTCACACACGTGAAGGCATACACAGGAAAGACCTAAGAAACAAAAGTTCAAAGTCATTGTCGGCTACTGAAGGAGCCATCAGGGGCTAACATAAGATCCCGTTTCAAGGGCTGGAGAGATGGCTCAGTGGTTAAGAGCACCGACTGCTCTTCCAGAGGTCCTGGGTTCAAATCCCAGCAACCACATGGTGGCTCACAACCATCTGTAATGGGATCCGATGCCCTCTTCTGGTGTGTCTGAAGACAGCTGCAGTGCACTCATATACAAAATAAATAAATAAGTCTTTAAAAAAAAAAGACCCCATTTCAAAAAGAGAGATGGAGGAGGTTATGCAGGGAAAGGCACTGGACCCACATAGTTGAGGAAGGGAGGGTTCTTTTTGATGTCCCTTTTATTTCCTTAGATGTACATACCCAAGCCTCACTTGGCTTGGGCTGAGTCCAAAGCATTTCTTCCTCTGGCCTAACTATCTGTAGGCCTAGCTAGGCCTGGAAACGTCTAGTCTCTGTACAATCTAGTCTTCCAAGCTGACTGATTCAATCTCGTTTCTCATGGCTTCTGCCTGAACTGCTCTGCTTGACCTCGCACTAACTTTGGCAATCTGTTCTAGTCTTCTGGCTCCTCCTGTCTTCACCTGTGTCATCTAGCTTATTTATTCTCTTGAAACCTTTCTCTGTAAAACTGCCATGTTCCTTCTCCCCCCTCCCCCTCCCCCTCCCCCAAGTAGCCTCTCTTTCCTGCTCTGAGAGTTGGGTGTATCCTATCTCTGACTCATTCGATCTTTTTCTGATTTTTCACTTTGACCGCCTCTCAATTAGACGCCACCTTCAAATATAGCTGCTTCCTTCTACGAACTAACCTTACCTTCCTCTAGGGATTAAAGGCATGTACTAAGCGCGTGTCCGTATTCCTGCCAGATCATATTGTAATTCAGGGCATGTCTGCATTAGGGCTGGATCACTGAGACCTAGAAGGTCTTTGGAAGTGATCCCTAGCCAGAGGAGCCATGTTACATGTTACTGTACAAGAACTGACCCTGGAATCAACTCCACAAGTGTACCATAGTGTACACACACACACACACACACACACACACACACACACACACACACGATTGTTCTTTGTTCCCATGGTGAAGTCCCTTGCCCAAGGCTACTGAGCAGGTCAGTGGTCAAGCTGGAACTTGAACCCACTCCTGCCTGGCTTCAAAGGCCCTGAGGTTTGCACTGAACTCCCCTATGAGCTGGGGACGCCCTGCAGCCGTGCCTTGGCCACTGACTCAGGAAGACCAAAGCTTGAAGGTGCTGAGACCACAGAGTCTCAGGCTGTGGCTGGCCCAGGGTGGGCGGGCGATGGATCTGGATCAAAGAGGAGGATGTGGTTTGCCCACCTGCTTGGGAGCAGGGCGGGCACTTCGTCGACACCTGGAAGCCAGAGTGCACAAAGAGGGGAGTCACCTCCCTTGCAGGGCCCCACTCACCCCAAGCCTGAGCCTTGCTGCTAGTAGCTGCTATTCCTGAAAAACCAGCTCCTAGATAAACAGGAGACCAACCTGGCCCAGTCACAAGAACCCCCAGAAGTTGTAAGGACCACCCTGGAGGTGGGTGGGCTGGCAGGGGTCCTGTTCTACTGACAAGCTACCTGGGAGTCTTCTGGGCCCCATCGGCACCAGCTACTGGCCCAGAGCTTCCCAAAGCCTCTTTACAAGTGCTGACCCCAACGGTCCAACTATTACAGACTTCAGGAGACTGGGAAGGGATATAGGTATACCATGGTGTGGGGTAGGTTTGAGGCTGGCCAAACTTGTCAGAGGAAGGCCAGACTAACCATACACACACACAAACTTTTGAAAGTCCTAACTTTATAACTGGGGCTGTAGCTTAATTGTAGAAGATTGTCTAGCATGTGTCCTGCCCTGGGTTCTAGCCACAGTACCGGGAGGGAGAGAAGGAGGAAGAAGGGAGAGGGAAAGAAGGGAGGGAGGGCCGAGATGGGCATGAGAAGAAACAAAAGCCACACTTAAGCCAGGAGTGGTAGTGTATGCTTGCGGCCCAGCACTCAAGAAGCTGAGAGAGTTGGACCCAGAGTTCAAGACCAGCCTGAGCTATATATAGTAAGATGTCATTTCAAAACAGGACAGACGAGATGGCTTAGCTGGTAAGAGTGCTTTACCACCATTCCTGACATCCTGAGTTTGAACCCCCAGAACCGGCACGGCAGAAGGAGAAAACAGAGTTCCACAAATTGTCCTCTCACTTCCACATGCGTGCTGTGGTACATTTACCCATGCACAATAAATAGTCACACACACACACACACACACACACACACACACACACAGAGCACAGGGGTGGGAGTGGAGTCTCAAGACCTTGCCTCTAGCATACACAGAACACTGTTTGGTTCCCAGCACTTAATAGACCAGGCGTGGGGGCAAACGCCTGTAATCCCAGCACTTGAAAAACGGAGGCAGGAGGATTGGAAGTGCAAGGTCATTCTTGCCTAACTACCAGGTTGGAGGGCAACCTGAGACCCTGTCTCAAGAAGGGGGGTGGGGGAGGAAGGAGAGGGAAGGCTCCTCATACAAAGAACATCCCACTCCCACCCCGACCCAGCCCCTCCAACCAACCAAGGAAATACAGCTTTCTTCTGTCTCACATAAATCACAAATATGGTGGTGAGGGTGGCCCTCCCATCCTGCTTCCCTCCACACAAAAGAAACTTAGAATTTTCACAGCAAGCGACAACTACAGTTGTTGACATAACTGGGACCACCCCCCCTACTCCCAGCTGACTCCTGGAGCAAGGGGAACATAAGAGATGGACATGACATCACCCAGCAGACAGCTCCCTGCCTGGCACCATCCCAACCCCAGCTCTCCTAGCCCTACAGCATAGATTGTTCCAGAGCCCACCTGGGCTGCAGAGAATCCAGGAGCAGAGGCCCCGAGGGCAGGAGCAGGAAGGTGTAATTTCATCGCAGGAGCTCACTGTGTGAGTCACCAGAAACCAGGGATGAAATTCCAGCTCCTGAGACCAGGGGCGGGTGCATTCCTGGCCTGGAGTCGGCTCTCAAAGCGGGCATGGAAGATGTTCCTATACAAAAGGGAAAGAGGTTCCTTCCCACTTTGGACAGTCCCAAAGTGAGCACACAATTCTTTGGGAATGCCTGGATTGTCACTGAGATGTAGCTGGGATGTGTGTGTGGCACAGGGTCCGATCCAAGTAAATGACAGGAGCCAGGCCTGGTGTGGACCACCTATAATCGCACCATTTGGAAGACCGATGCAGGAGGGTAAGAGTTTCAGACCTGTCTATTTTACAAAATGAGTTCTAGGCCAACCTGAGCTACATGGACAGACCCTGTCTCAAACAGAAAAATTAGGGATGTAACTGTATTATAGAATGCTTGCCTAGAATCCCCAGTAAAGTGCAGGAGGAGTGGCTCAGTGGGAGACCCCTTGCCTAGAATCCCCCAGTGAGGGGCTGGGGGCGTGGCTCAGTGGTAGAGCACCTGCCTAGAATCCCCCAGTGAGGGGCTGGGGGCGTGGCTCAGTGGGAGACCCCTTGCCTAGAATCCCCCAGTGAGGGGCTGGGGGCGTGGCTCAAGGGTAGAGCACCTGCCTAGAATCCCCCAGTGAGGGGCTGGGGGCGTGGCTCAGTGGTAGAGTCCCTGCCTAGAAACCCCCAATGAAGGGCTGGGGGTGTGCGTGGCTCAGCATTAGAGTCTCTGCCTAGCAAAGGTAAAGCCATTGGTTCAACGGTGGTGAGGAAGAAGAGATCAAAAGGATTTAATCCCAGTCAGGTCCGAGACACACCATGGACAACACTGAGTAGAAGAAACTTGTCTTCAAGGCCTACACCCTCTGTCATACCACCCATGTGACAATCTAGAACTGTTAAGACGAGAGACAGAGCATTGATAGTAACCGTCAGGTACGGGAGCTAGCAACCCACTACAGAAGAACTGAAGGACTGACCGCCCCTTGCTCGGATGTAGGTGGGATCATGTTGGTGTGTGTACCAAGACAACCAGCCCTCCAGAATATACGCAGCCATGATTGTGGAAGGGTCTTCCTAGGTGCTACAGATTACCGCTAAGGGCACATGCGCTGTGCGTTTCCCATTGGCTGTGGAATGGCCAATGAATGGATGAAAAAATAAAGACTCCCTTTATTTTCACTTTGCTTTCGCTTTTCATGTGTATGCGCTAACGTGGGCTTATGTGTGTGCAAGTGCCCAAGGAGGCCAGAAGGAGGTGGTACCGGATATCTTGGTGTTTGTGAGCGGAATCAAACCTGAGTCCTCCGTAAGAACAGCAAAAGCTTTTTAACAGCCGAGCCATCTCTCCAGCCACAATCCCAAAGGGTGGTTTTATTTTTGAGACAATTTCGCTACATAACCCAGACGTGGCCTCAAACTCATAAGCCTCCTGCTTCATTCTCCCAAGTGCTGGGATTACAGGTCAATGCTACCACAGGTAATCCAACCTCCCTGTCAGGATTGTTCTGTCAACAAAACGATCAGAAGCACTATCTACATGTTACATTGGTTTTATTATTGGTGTGTGTGTGTGTTTGCACACTGCCATGGTGCAAACATGGACGTTAAAGGAAAACTTACAGAAGTCGGTTCTCTCCTTCCATTGTGTGGGGTCCAAAGCTTAAACTTGGGTCAGACAGCCAAGTGTCGTTACCCACTGAGCTATCCCCCTGACCCTATCCCCAGTCTACAGTTTATAAGAAGCAAATTGGGATTGGGGATTTAGCTCAGTGGTAGAGCGCTTGCCTAGGAAGTGCAAGGCCCTGGGTTCAGTCCCCAGCTCCGAAAAAAAGAACCCAAAAAAAAAAAAAAAAAAAAAAAAGAAGCAAATTGGCCGGGCAACGGTGGCCCACACATTTAATCACGGCACTCAGGAGGCAGAGGCAGGGAGATCACTGAGTTTGAGGCCAATCTGGTTTTCAGAGTAAGTTCCAGTATATCCAGGGCTACAGTGAGAGACCCTGTCTTAGGGTGGGGGGAATGGGTGGACAGTTACACTCATTGTGCAGCAGTAAGAGATGAGACCTAAATGAGGGCACGGAGTTAGATATCACCACAAGGATGAAGCCACCATGATGGCATTGTTAGGTTTTTAAGAGAAGGAAAAGAGGGGCTGGCAAGATGACTCAGTTGATTCAGAACATTCACTGCTCTAGCAAAGGACCTGAATTTGGTTCCCAGGGTCCACGTCTGACAGCTCCCAACTATCTCTAACTCCACCTCCAGGGCAGCTGATGCCCTCGTGTGACCTCCATGGGCTCCTCCACACACGCACAGACCCACAGTCACACAGCTGTAACGCAAAATGGAATCTTAGGGGGGCTGGAGAGATGGCTCAGTGGCGAAGAGCACTGACTGCTCTTCCACAGGTCCTGAGTTCAATTCCCAGCAACCACAGGGTGGCTCACAACCATCTGTAGTGGGATCCGATGCCCTCTTCTGGTATGTCTGAAGACAGCTACAGTGTACTCATATACATGAAATAAATAATTCTGTTTTTTAAAAAAATATGAAATCTTGGGGTTGGAGAGATGGCTCAGTGATCAGCACTTGCTCTTGCACAGGGATCAGATTCCCAGCACTTAACATGGTGGCTTGAAACTGTAACTCCAGTCCCAGGGGATCTGATGCCCTCTTCTGATCTCCCCAGGCACCGGGCATGCAGCTGGTACACAGATAAACATGCAAACAAAACACACTCCTAACAAAATAATTAATAAAAACTTGTTTTTAAAATGGAGAGACACAAGCTACCACTCGTTCTGTATCACCATGTACGTATACCTCACACCCATATCAGAGCGCCACACCATTGAGAAAGCTCAATGAGAAAGGGAGTATGGTGAATCTTAGCACTTGGCTAGACAGAGTTTTGTGAGTTCAAGACCAGCCTGGTCTACATAGCAAGTTCCAGGCCAGTCTGAGCTATACCCAGTCTCAAAAAAAAAAAAACAAAAACAGACAAACAAACATCTTGCCAGATGTGGGCACCTCAACCTTGTACCCTAAGAACCTCAAACTAAAATCTTCATTCATGAGCTGTGACCCAGCCTGCAGTATTCAGATATAGCCACGGTAAAGGGGCGGAGAAATCTGCTCTGTCATTTCATGTCTCCCCAGCAGAAGTAGCCTCTCTCCCCAGCCTGTGATCATCATAGGAAGAGTCACAAGAGACTCCCCATCTCGACACTGAAATGAGGTCAGCAAAGAAACTGTCTCCTAGTGTTCAGTTTGGGCTTTATAAATCTTTAGGGCAGGGTCTGACTACATAGCCCCTGCTGGCACAGAATGCAGACCAGTCCGGGCCTTGAATTTAGAGATCCTCCTGCCTCCGCCTCCCAAAACTAGATCCCAAAAACAAGAGGTTCTCACACTTGGGATCTAAGAGCCCTAAATCCCTGGAGATAGGGGCCCTTAGGTCCCAGAGTGAAGTCAACTGTAAACTCCACTAAAGAAGTTAAGAACACCAGTGGGATGACTCCGGGTTAAAGCACTTGTCACTGCCACCTGATGCTCAAATGAGTTCAGTTTTCCAACCCACGAGGTGAAAGGCGGGAACGGACTCCTGTCCCCTGAGCTCCACATGCAAGCCGTGATGTGTGAACACACATGTGCATGCATGTGCACACACATACACAAGTGTTTGCAGCACACACATCAGAATCTAAGTTCAATTCCCAGAGCCTATTTAAAAAAAAAAAATAGATGAAGAGTTGGTGAGATGGCTCAGCTGGTAACTGTCCTTGCCACCAAACTGATGACCTGAGTTTAATCCCCAGGATGCATCGTTGTTGAAGGAGAGATGGCTCAGTGGTTAAGAGCACTGACTGCTCTTCCAGAGGTCCTGAGTTCAAATCCCAGCAACTACATGATGGCTCACAACCATCTGTAATGGGATCTGATGACCTCTTCTGGTGTGTCCAAAGACAGCCACAGTGTACTCATATATAATAAATCTTTTTTTTTTCCTAAAAAAAAGGGGGGTTGAGGATTTTGCTCAGTGGTAGAGCGCTTGCCTAGCAACCGCAAGGCCCTGGGTTTGGTCCCCAGCTCCAAAAAAAAGAAGGAAGAAAAAAAAAAAAAAAAAGGAGAGAACCAATTCCTGAAAGTTATCCTCTGAACTATACACAAGTGCCTTGGTGCGCTTGCCCGTGATGCACACCAATAATAATTAAAGGGGGGCGTGGTAGGTGCTTGTAATCCCATCACTGAGGAAACAGAAAGAGACAAATCTCCAGAGCTTACCGGTTAGTCGGCCAAACTTACTTGGCAAGTTCTAGGCCGACGAGAGAGGCCCTGTCTCAAAAGTCAAGGTGGAGGGGGCTGGAGAAATGGCTCAGTAGCTAAGAACATGTGCTGAATACACAAGTTTAGTTCCCAGAGCCTATGGCAGGTGGCTCACAAGCACCTGTAACTCCAGTTCCAGGAGACCCCTCCCTGTCTTCCACGTGCCCACACAGGAATGTGTACACACACACAAAATTGTGGGAAAGCAATACAAGGCAGACAGATAGTTCCTAAGAAACAAAATACCCAAGGTTAACTATCCTCTAGCCTATACTCCCCTCTCCCCCATCTCTCTCTCTCTCCCTCTCTCTCTCCTCTCTCTCTTTCTCTCTCTCTCTCTCTCTCTTTCTCTCTCTCTCTCTCTCTCTCTCTCTCTCTCACACACACACACACACACACACACACACACACAAAGTTAAGAGAACTATATATCAGCCAGCTTGCTCTAACTGTCCCTGGAGCCTTAAGTGTGAACTCTGACCCCCTCCTCCATGACCCCACACCCTCTGTCCCCTACAGGAAGAAGCTATAGGGATATCAGGTAAAACCTATAAAGTAATTTTAATCCAAGAACATGGCTGCTCTGGCAAGGAATCACATCCAAAGATATGATCCAGCCATAATGCAGACACACCCTGAATTACAGTGTGCCCTGGCTGGAATACAGACACACCCTTAATAGATACCTTTAATCCCTAACAGTGAAGGTAAGGTTAGTTGGTAGAAGGAGACAGCCATATTTGAAAGTGAGGTGTAATTGAGAGGAGGTCAAAGTGAGGAATCAGAAAAAGATTCGACAGAATGAGTCAGAGATAGAACACTCCCAACTATCAGCCCAGGAAAGAGAGGCCATGTAAGGGCAGTGGGGTGTGTGTGTGTGTGTGTGTGTGTGTGTGTGTGTGTATGTGTGTGTGTGGCAGTTTTACCAAGACAGTTTTACAGAGAAAACAAACTTAGACCCAGGTGAAGACAGAAAGACACAGAGGATGAGAAGGAGCCAGGTTAGAACATATTGCCAAAGTTAGTGTGAGGCCAAGCAGAGCAATTCAGGCAGAAGCCAAGAGAAGCCGGAATGGGCCAGTCAGTCAGCTTCGAAGATCAGACTGTACAAAGGCTTCCAGGTATAGACCTGGGGACTGTTAGAACAGAGAAAAAAAAGCTCTGGACTCAGCCCCGGCTGTGTCTTCATAAAGCTTGGGTAAGTCTCTCATCTCATCCCTTCATCTGAGGAAATAAAAGCAA
Organism: Rattus norvegicus; assembly: GCF_021556685.1. Lineage (NCBI taxonomy): Eukaryota > Metazoa > Chordata > Mammalia > Rodentia > Muridae > Rattus > Rattus norvegicus. The sequence goes on along the minus strand of NC_141545.1, from coordinate 29,264,719 downwards.
CATTTACAAAACCCCAAGATCTCCAGTTCAGGGTGCTCTATAAATGAGCAGTAGTTCTCAGTAGAATTGTGTCATCCCTGATTTATCTTCAGTCCAAATTTAACCAGGCGTCCTTATTTTTATTAGCTAAATCTGGACTTCAGAAGCAAGTGGTCCTGAAGGAAGGAGACAGGTGGACCGGCCAATAGCTCCAGGGCAAGCAGGCTCCACTCAGGGTCAGGAAGAAAGGTGCTTGCAATGAGCGTCCTACACTCTCTGTGCGGTGTGCCCTATGAGTCATTCCACACCCACAGAAGGATAAAGTCCATCCTCTGAAGAAAACCTAAACCATCTCCACGGCGTCGGCGCTGAGCCTCCCTCCCATAACCATCACCTCGGACACTGTGCCTGAACCTAAGGATCCAATCACAGGCCATGTCAGCTCGGTCCTTACAGAACCTGACCCAAGCCAGGTACAGATGCAGAGGCAAAGGTTCCTCTTGGGTCATAGGGCAAGGCAGGGGATGAACTGCAAGGGGGAAACCCAGGTTCCCCAGCTTCCCACGCTGCCCCTGTGCGCCCACAGTAAACCACTGAACGTAAGTAACCATCAAAACAGGAAGACCAGAATGGAGGGAGGCAAGGCATCCATGAAGATCTGCCCATAGGGAAGAGCAGGGAAGTCTTTCGTTTATTTAGTACATTGCTCCCCAGCCTGGAAGTCATGACACATTTAAGGGGAGTCGAATGACCCTGTCACAGGGCTCGTCTAAGACACAGATATTTATATTTTGATTGATAACAGTAGCAAAATTACAGTTATGAAGTCCCAACTTGCCTTGTGTTTTGGTTGTTTTGTTTGTTTGTTTTGTTTTAAGACCAGGCTTTTCTCTGGGACTTGACACTCACCGAATGGGCTAGGTGGGCTGGCCAGCAAGCCCCAGGGGTCCACCGGTCTCTACACACCCAGAACCAGAATGATACACACATCATACCATCCCTAGCCTTTCACATGGGTGCTAGGATTGACCTTAGAGCCGCATGGTTGGGTGTCGAGCACTCTACCTATGTCTCCAGCTCAAATTAGAGCTGTTCAACCACCGCATGCCTGCCGCTCAGGGGCTCTCCACTCCTCAGTGCTATTCCGCTCCTACAGGCCAGAAATCTATCTTTTCCAGGCTCCCCTCCCCCTCCCCTCTAGGTCTCTGCGGGGACCACTCTCGAAAGGGTCCATGTCTCTGTCCCTCTTCATCTGGGAGTGTCTGTCTGTAGCTGAGCTCAGGCAAAGCGCTTGCCGGAAATCCTAGTACTTGGGAGGGCTGAGGCAGGAGGATCATGAGTTCAAGGGCAACCCGGGCCACATAATAAGGGCCTGTTTAAAAAGAAAGAAAAGAAAAAACAACTTGGTGTGAGGTCTGAGCTCTCAGCCAGCATCGCTCTCTGTTCTGTGGGGCTTCTGAATTAACCCCCACCAATCTTGCTTTTCAAGTGTCTGTCAAGGTTTCTGCAGGCCCCAGGCAGCTGGCTTGTCCCAAAGAACCTGGCTTGTGTCACTGGCTGCTTGCCACACACACACACACACACACACACACACACACACTTTCCTGGACAGAGAGATGCAGTATGGCTGAGAAACAGTGAGAGGCTTATGTTTAGGGGAATACGTAGGGTAGGGTAACTGACAGGGTGTCCCATGGGAACCAGGAATGAACGATGGCCCAGAAAAACAGTAGGACTATTACTATTGCTTTGGTGTAATCCCAGCCTTTGGGAGACTGAGGCAGGAGGACTGCCCTGAGTTCCAGGTCAGTCTGAACTACAGAGTAAGTATTTAGCCTAGGACCACAAAGCATGTCTCAGTCTACAGACAGACACACACACGGATAGAAAATTAACAGAGGAGTGAATTCATTTATCCATCCATCCATCCATCCATCCATCCATCCATCCATCCATTCCAACACGCAACTGCTCAACAAGTGAGTACAAGTGCCCATTCCTATTTACATCTAGTGTAACCAAAAGGACACAGTGGAACCAAGAGAGATAAGGTCAGGAGGAAGCCAGGATGGTGTGGGAACGCAGATGTGGTAGGCTCTCAGGACCAATCATAACTAGCCAGGCCTTGAAGTTCAAAAGAAAAGAGGCTAATTCCACATGCTTACACAGCGGTCCCTAAGCCAGGCTGACTGAAGGACCCAAGTGCTGCCAGGGTGTCACAGGTGGGCCAATGTGAGGAAAAGCCAGGGTCCAGGCCAGGAGATGCTGTCTGTGGTCCCGAGGTCACACTCAAGACGTGATGACTCCCCCAAAGCCCTCCCACTGGGGGAGCTCAAGTCATGGCTAACAACCCAGCTATTATCCAAGCGTGCACACACCCCGATCTTTGCACACACGGCAGTTGAGACCTCTATTATTATGCCTGCCTTTCGGACTACTTCCAAATACCCAGCAGCAGACTGCCGCGTGTCAGAGGCCGGCCGGGGCTCCTGGGAGCCTGCCTTAAATGATAACAAAAATGGCATCGGTCTCCTGGAAATGAATGAGCCTTCTGCCCTGCCTCTAGACGACAAAGCACTTAAGTAAGTTCGGCGTGCTCCTCAACCTACCGTCCCCAAGACCAAACTCTCAGGGCCAATAACCAGACAAGGGAAGCCCCACAGCTCCGATCCTTCCTTGTTTCCCCAGCTAGGATCCACTGGAACCGGCAATTTCTAGGTCATCCTTAGAGCTGGCTATAGAATGAGATACAACGCAAGCCTTTCAAAAATCCAGAGGCTGGGGGAGAGGGGGTTCGGACACCCCCACCCCCACCTCCACCTCCGTGCTAGGCCTGTTTCTAGGTCTGCTGGTAGATTTCTTTAAAGAGGCCAAAGTCAATCTCACACACTCCTGGAGCCCTAAGCAGGTGACTTAGGATGGAGAGACTCGGGACAGTATCGACACCGCATTTTGATGTCCCACTGCCCAGCCCCTCCCAGCTGCCAGCCACCAGCCTCCTTCCACTTCCTCTTGCTCCAAATAGAATAAATAATCAATGCCCGTGCCCTTTCCCTCTGGGAATGACGCTGCTAAAATAAATGAACGGATCAAGGCACCTCCCAAGGCCAGAGGTCTTTGAGGGCCCCAACAGAGGAACGGGGAGTACTGACCACTGAGCATCCTGAAGCCCCTCTGCACTCTGAGCCGTAAAGAGAAGCCCCCTTGTAAATCCATCCCCACTCCTCTAAAGAGCTTCGGAAGCCCAGCCTTCACGCCCCACATTCCAGATACACACTCCATCGCTGAGCCCAGCTCCCGAGTTCTTTCGCTTCCCCAGGATGGGGACCCAGGAACTGCCACCTCTAGTCTACTCCTGGGAGGCCGGGTCGCCAAACCAGATGCCAAGCTGGAGCTCCGCTAGTCTCCTGACAGAGCAACCAAACTCTGAGAGCCACGGTCTCCCAGTTTCCATGGGGCTTAGAGGCCAGGAAAAGGTCGCTCTCCCAGCCCCTGACTGGCTGCAAAGCTGGGTGTCACACCGGTCGCGATCACTCCTAGAGACTCCGGATGGGGAGACTCTAAGCACCCTTTGGCCCCTCCCCCTCCTCTTCAAGAACTCAGAGACCACCCACAGCCGAGGCTCCCTCAAACTTGTTCCTTGGCACCCTCTGTGCCCCTTTAACTGCCACCCTAAGTCTCTTTGACTCACCCCCAACCAACCAAAGAGGTCCGGCTTCCACCATGCAAGCCAGCCCCTTTACAGGATGACCCCCCCAAAAGAAACCACCGCTCTGGGGCAGTATTCGGACTCAGCTTGAGCGTTGGATAACAGGAGAGGAGGGGGGGAAGCTTCTTTCCGACGCCCCCTCCACAAACCTCCCCCGGCAGGGCAGCACCACTGACCTCATTCGCCCAACTGTATCCAGGCCTGCTGGGCTCCAGGCCAGTGGGGCGCTTCTCTCTCCACCTCCAGGGAATTCGAGGGTGAGAGGGGTGTCTGCTTTCCCCGATTCCAGCAGGTATCCGGAGGGAAGAAGCTGACCATCCCAACCCATCCCCCTCCAAACTCGAATTATAATCCCGATCACGTGCACACACACCCCAAAAGGCGGGCCTTAGAATTGAGACACCTGGAGGGGGAGGGGAAGGGACCTCCCATGCACACAACACACAGAGGTGGAAGGGGGGGTGCAAAATAAGGGCTCAAAACCAAAGCAAGCCCTAGAGCACCCCCTCTCCATTAGCCTCCATCCCATCCCCCACCTCCACCCCCACCCCCACCCCCAGTCAAACTTTCTCCTTTTTTACCTTGCAGGATCCCCAAGCGCTCCGGGCGCCCCGGCCCGGGCCCGGTGGCCAGGACTCGGTAGATCCAGTCGCCTCTGGTTGCTGAGTTAATAATCCGGGAGTGGGGGACAGGATCAGTGGAGGGAGGGAGGGAAGGAGGGCGGACGCGGTGCGGGCGGCCGGCCGGGGGCTGCGCGGGGCCCCCACCCCCGGCGCGGGCTGCGGCGGAGGGCGGGGCGCAGAGCGAGCGCGAAGCCGAGCCCGGGCTCTGGGAGGTTCTCTCTTTGTTCTGTAATCCCAGTAAGATTGCCAGCCATTCGCCCCGGCCCTAATCCCAGCCCCGCGCAACACCACCCTCCATTGGCTGTCATTTACATACGGGATTAGCCCGCACGGCCCGCCCCGTGCCACCGTGGGGGAGGACCCACAACCTCGGGGCCTTGAGACTCCCCCAGCCGCGGATTAGAACCCCCTCCCGGGAGAGATCAGAATATATCAAGGTCATCCAGAGGACGCCTGGAGGATCCATAGGTGGTTTGCCCTTCTGGTCACTCTTTTGCCTGGAGTGTCCAAGGTCAGAAGGGAGGGACCCCAGGTTTCTATCTTGGATGGCCTGGCTCAGCCCTTTTTATTTATTTATTTTCATCTCAGGGTCTCATAAAACCCTGGTTGCAGTCAAAGTGTTTAGGTTCCCGAACACTCAGGAACTGAAAACAAGGAGGATAACCTTGAACGCTGCTGGCTCCACCTCCCAAGTGCTGGGATTATAGCCTATACCTGGGAAGACTCGAACCCAGAGCTTTCTGAATGTAAGGCAACCATCCTGCTTACACAACTACACTCCAAAACCCGTATTGTTGTTGTTTTAGGACAGTTTCACATACCCAACACTGGCCTCAAACTCTATGTAGTTGAGGGTGACCTTGAACTCTTGACCCTCCTAACTCCCCCAAATACTGGGATTACAGGGGAGTGCAGCCACACAGAGTGTTGGGACCTGAGTTTTATTTTACCCTCCATCTGACTTCCTGTAAACTACTAAATGAGGGAAGGGGACCCTAGGGGACACCCCTAACCTCCCCAAAGCCATATGTCCCAAGTCACCCCAGCAGTTGGTAATCAGGTGGTCCCCTGAATCCTCAGCTAGGCCTTTGCTGGAATAGGCACAGCAGAGAGATAGGAATCAGACAAGTCCTCAAACCACCACCGAGGGAGACTGTGCCCCAAATTCTGTAAATTAAAGGTAAAGAGATGCAGGTCATGGTGGCAAGTGCCTGTGGTCTCAGCACTCCGGAGGCTGACTGAGCATAATAGAACATTCTAGGCCCCTCTGAACTTAGAGAATCCCTGCTTTTAAAATATAATTTTTTTTTTAAGGAGCTAGGCCTCTCATCTATAATCCCAGGGCCTGGAAGTTTGAAACAAGAGGATTTCTGAGAGTTTGAGAGTTTGAAGTCTGACTGGGCCATAAGATCCTACCTCAAAAAGTGAAAACGTTCTCACAGCCAGTGAGTTAGGGATCTAATTCAGTTAGTGAGTAGAATGCTCGTCTAGCTCGCTTGAAGCCCTGGGTTTGACCTTCAGCCCCACATAAAACCAGGTGATATGACACAGTAACCGACAGGAGGATTGGGAGTTCAAAGTCATCCTAAGTAGGAAAGTGAGTTTGAGGGCAGCCTGGGCTACATGATATGCAGTCATAAAAACAAACAAACAAACAAGAACCTACAAGATCCTGCCAGGCAATGGTAGCTCGTGCCTTTAGTCCCAGGACTTGGGAGGCAGAGGCAGGAGGATCTCTGAGTTCAGGGCCAGCCTGGTCTACAGAGTGAGTTCCAGGACAACCAGGGGTACATGGAGAAACCCTGTCTTGAAACAAAACAAAACGAGACAAGACAAAAAAGAACCTAATAGAAACCTACCTGGTCTCCTTCCAGACCTCCTCAGGACACACACATTAAGCCCAGACCTTAGTGACAATTTAGTGACCTTGGATGACCATCTCTGGGGACAGGCTCACAAGCCTCCTCTCAGTGGGCCAACCAGAAGAGCCCTTGTACCCACAGAGGGGTTTGGGCAAAGCACCAGGGATCAGAAACAAGGCCATAGGTGATGGGCCCCTAGAGAGACCTAATAAAGTCATGAGACCTTTTTAACCAGGCCCTCTGACCCACTTGCATGGTGCCTGCCCTGGTTTGACACTAAAGCCAGTGCAAGTAACAGCGGTCTGACAGCCAGGTGCGTGTGAGTTCAAATCCTGGCTTTTCCACTTTCTACCCAAGTGATCTGGGGCCTTGGCAGTTCCCCTGTCTGAATTTCCACTTTCCTTTCCCGTAGCCTCTTAGCCAGCTACGGCCTGAGTCCCAGAGTGTATAATGCTGAGAACAGCCATCGCTTATTAAATGTCTTGTTACCTGTAAGATCTCTGTGTTTTTTGGGTATTGAGGATATGCCTGTCATTCCAGCTACTCAGGGGCTGAGGCAGGAGGATGGAAAATTCATTGTCTGGCAAGGTGGTTCAGTGGGAAACCTGACGACGTAAGTTTGATTCCCAAGCCTGCATAGTGAAAACAAAGAATCAACTCCTTCAAGTTGCCCTTGACCTCCCTCCACTCATGGGCCATGACAGGGGAACGTGTGTATACCAATTCACACACACAAGTTTGAAGCTACCCCAAGCTACATCATGGGAACTGGTAGGGGTCTGGTGTTGGGGGCACAGGAGTTTAGTCCCAGCACTTGGGAGACAGAGGCAGGTGGCTCTCCTTGAGTTCAAAGCCAGCCTGGTCTATAGAGTGAATTCCAGGACAGCCAGGGTTGGGTAGTACCCAAGGGAGACCTTCCCCTCCTCTGAGAAGGAGGGGATAAAGGGGGAGGGATTTGTAAGGTGGGACTGGGGGTAAAGGATTGGGGGAGGGGGTCTGTTGGTGTTGCAATAGGATTACAAAATGAATCAATAAAGTAAGAAAAAAAGAAAGGAAAGAAAAAGAAAAGGGTCTGAAATGATAGCTCGGTTGCTAGATTCTTGCTTCTCGGTTGCTAGATTCTTGCTTTCATTATAAGCACAGGATTTGAATCTGATCCCAACAACCCAGGCAAAAAGCCAGACTTGGCGTCTAAAGAGATGGCTCAGCAGTTAAGAACACATACTGTGGGGGTTGGGGATTTAGCTCAGTGGTAGAGCGCTTGCCTAGGAAGCACAAGGCCCTGGGTTCGGTCCCCAGCTCCGAAAAAAGAAAAAGAAAAAAAAAAAAGAAAGAAGAACACATACTGTGCTTGTAGAGGGCCTGAGTTCGGTTTTAAGCACCCACTCTGAACATCTCACGACTTCAGCTCCAGGAAATGCAACAGTTACATGTACATGTACATACCCACCCACAGACACATACATACATACACACATACATACATAATGTTACATTAAATTTAAAATTATTGTTGTTATTGTTATTGTTATTTTTTCTTTTTTTTTTCTTTTCTTTTTTTTTTTTTTTGTCGGAGCTGGGGACCGAACCCAGGGCCTTGTGCTTGCTGGGAAAGCGCTCTACCACTGAGCTAAATCCCCAACCCGTTATTGTTATTTTTTAAAGAGTAAGATGGGGCTGGAGAGATGGCTCAGTGGTTAAGAGCACTGACTGCTCTTCCAGAGGTCCTGAGTTCAATTCCCAGCAACCACATGGTGGCTCACAACCATCTGTAATGAAATCTGATGCCCTGGTGTGTCTGCAGACAGTTACAGTGTATCCATATAAATAATAAATAAATAAATCTTAAAAAAAGAAGAAGAAGAAGAAGAAGAAGAAGAAGAAGAAGAAGAAGAAGAAGAAGAAGAAGAAGAAGAAGAAGAAGAAGAAGAAGAAGAAGTTGCTTGTGCCTTTAAATCCAACTGGCACGACTAGAAACACGAAGACACGTGGGGTCCTGCTGGCCCACCAGCCTAACTCTCAGCCCTAGGAGTTGACTAGACACCTGTCTCCAAGAAGAAAGAGTGAAAGAAAAAGAAAGGAAGGAAGGAAGAGAGAGTGTGCAAGAAAGGAAGATGACTAAGTCAATACAGGGCTTGCCCCATTAGCCTGAGGACCTGATTTCAAATTCCCAGAGCCCATGTAAAATCCAGATGCCAGCCATCTTTAATCCCAGCACTCAGCAGGTGGATCTTTGTGAGTCTGAGGCCAGCCTGGTCTACAGATCAAGTTCCAGGACAGCCAGGGCTATATAGAGAAACCCTGTCTCAAACCTGTCCCACCCCCAGAAGTGGTCTATGCATGTAGGGTCTGTCAAACAGGTAAACAGGTGGGAGGTAAGGCTTGTCACCTGTGCCCGGAGTGTCACCATTCTCTCCCGTGAATGTGCATAGGAACACACATGTGCACATGCAGGTGCTAACTCAGTAGAAAGTAGAGGAAGGTGCCTAATATTGACTTCTAGCCCGCACATACATGTCTGCATACACACTTGCAAACATGCTCATGAATACATGCATATAATACACACACACACACACACACACACACACACACACACACACACACGAGGGTGTAGGGAAGGAGAGGAGCCGCCTGGAGTCTGGTCGAGGTCTCTTTCTCCAACTGAGAATCCAAGGCTCCAACACAGTCAACATTTGCTTGAGACCTTTCTCCCTTTCCAACCCCAAACATGCAATGCCGTGTCAGTCTCACCAAAACGCCCTTGTGTAAGTAACCCCAGTGGCTCCTAGTTTTACCTTATCAGTTCGTCTTTCTGCCCAAAGACCCTATCCTACAATTCCAATTACCAAAGGGCACAGCGAGATATCTTAGCAGATAAAGGCGCTTCCCACAAGTTGTTTCACCTCTGACCTCCAAGTTAGGGCATCATAGCATTTACTCATGCTATGAGTAAATGTACTCATATGAATAGATAAATGTAAAAAAAAAGGGGGGGCTGGGGATTTAGCTCAGTGGTAGAGCGCTTACCTAGGAAGCGCAAGGCCCTGGGTTCGGTCCCCAGCTCCGAAAAAAAAAACCAAAAAAAAAAAAAAAAAAAGAGGGGGAAAAAGTTGCTTAGCAACCCCTTTGAGATGTTGAGAGTCATGGAAATGGTATATTTGTCTACTCCTAAGACATTTAAGTATGACTCTTGCATGAGAAGCCCACACCCAGACTCATGTGTTCTTATGTGTGTCATGTGTGTCTTCGTTTTCCTTAAGTGAAAACCTTTTTCTGCCCGCAACCCTTCAACACCCATTTAGGCAGGGTCTACAAAGCCTTGGCTAGCATGGAATTATGTTAAGCACGCTGACCTCAAACTCATAGAGATCCTCCTGCCTCTGCCTCTTGAGTGCTGAGGTTAAAGGCTTGAGCCACTACACCTGGCCTCTTTCTATTTTTAATAAACTCTAACTCTTCCTCACATTGGCGCATTTTCAAATTCAAATTCTTTTCTTCCTTAAAAACAAGGGCCTGGTTTTCCCTGATGGGAGGCCCATTAAAGATTAAAGGAGCTAATCAGGCTCCTGAGGGCCACATCATTGAGCTGTGTCTTTGGTCCCCACTGCCATTGCCAGTCTGTTGGTTTCTAGAAGGAATATTTTCCCCACCCCAAATCTTAGATCTGAAGGCCGTGCAGTGTTGTGGCCTGCTGGGGCAGGAGACCCTCTAAGCTCAACATTGCGGTCCGACATCCACTGACATAGTCTAGGGGAGCAGGAATAGAAGGAAAGGTTAGGTATAATGTCCCTCCCTCCAGCCTCTGGATTCCTGTTGCCTCCTAGAATGACCAAATGAGCAGTGCGTAGTTTTCCATTTCCAAGCAGAGAGCAGGGAACAGTTAGTACAAAAGGAAATTCGCCCAGCTACATCCAGTATTCCACTTGGTTACGTGATATAGACTTTTGTTGTCAGTCAGGTTTTTTTCAGGACAGGATTTCTCTGTGTAGCCCTGGGTGTCCTAAATTCACTCTGTGGACCAGGCTGGCCTTGAACTCAGAGATCTGCCTGCCTCTGCCTCCGGGCTGCTAGTATTGAAGGCATGCAGAGTGCGAGTGTGTGTGCGTGCCTCTGTGTGTGTGTGTGTGTGCGCGTGCGTGTAACCAGATTTCATGTTCCCATGCTGGCCTGAAAATCATCCTCCTGCATGCACCTCCCGAGAGTACCTGGTTCATGGGCTTTGTGCGTGCTCTGCCCACTGAGCGACATTCCACACTCCACTGGCTGTTTGTAAAAGTGGATGCACTGGGACACCCTGCTTCCCCGTCACCCCACAAGCTGCTGTGACAGACAAGATCTGTTCTCTCCCTGCTGGTCGGCAGACAGGACTGTCCACCAGACTCAGTCTCTGGTTTCTCTGAGACCTGGATCTCTGCCCTTCATCAAGCCAGTCCGAGTTCCATCGATGCCATGCTGGACCACCTCACATTGGTTGCGCCTTGCTTCCTGGAGTTAAGTGACGAGAATAGAATGGGAGGACTCAGACTGGTGAGAGGGCTACCTGTCTGTGAACTCAGGGGAAGCCTGAGGCCAGACGACTTGGGATGAGCCCACAAGAGGGCAAAAGGTGAGAGCAGGGAGCCTGAGGGCTTCCAGGTTTGGAAGCCACAGGAGGCAGAAGTCAGGGAGAGAGCAGTAGGGTGGTACCTCAGCCATTCTTTTTTTTGCCACGATTGTGGCTTTTCTGCTGTCTTCAGAATCGGGAGTTTATCTGATAATCACCGCTTAGCCATCCTTTTAAAAAATGAAATCTAATGGGCTGGAGAGATGGCTCAGCAGTTAAGACTGCTCTTCCAGAGGTCCTGAGTTCAATTCCCAGCAACCACACGGTGGCTCATAACCATCTGTGATGGGGTCTGATGCCCTCTTCTGGGTGTGTGTGAAGAGAGTGACAGTGTACGCATATACAAAATAATAAATAAATCTAAAAAAAATAGGTTGATGAATATAACTTGTCGGGGCATTGATGGTGCACATGTTAATCCCAGCACTCAGGAGGCAGAGGCAGGCAGATCTCTGAATTCAAGGCCAGTCTGGTTTATAAAGTGAATTGTAGGATAGACTGGGATACACAGACAAACCCTGTCTCAAAAAGTCAGAGAAGGGGTTGGGGATTTAGCTCAGCGGTAGAGCGCTTGCCTAGCAAGCACAAGGCCCTGGGTTTGGTCCCCAGCTCCGAAAAATAGAAAAGAAAAAAAAAAAAAGTCAGAGAAAAAGAAGGAAAGGGAGAAAGGAGAAAGGAAAAAGGGAAAGACTATAATTCCCATTCTGTCATGGAGGCCAGAGAGTAATATTTAGGGTATGGAAATATTGGGACTTTTTGAAACAAAGTCTTATGTATCATCCTGGGCTGGCCTCAGACTCAACAGAAGTCTGCCTACCTCAGCTTCCAGTGCTGCTGGCATGAAAGGCATGGACCACTCCCACAGCCTAGAACTTTGATCTTTTCATCCTCCTGCCTCCACCTTCAGAGCGTTGAGATCTTAGGCATGTGCCAACACACACACACACACACACACACACACACACACACACACTCATATCCATGATAGAATGAGTATATTTTTTCCTTCCTTTATTCTCTTTATAATTTTTGGAGACAGAGTTCCTCTGTGTAACCCTGTGTGTGTGTGTGTGTGTGTGTGTGTGTGTGTGTGTGTGTCTGTGTGTCTGTGTGTCTGTGTGTGGTGTGTGTGTGGGTGGGTGGGGTGTGTGTGTCTGTGTCTGTGTGTCTGTGTGTGTGTCTCTCTCTGTGCGTGTGTCTGTGGTGTCTGTGGTGTGTGTGTCTGTGTGTGTGTGTCTATATGTGTGTCTGTGTGTCTGTGTTGTGTGTCTGTGTGTCTGTGGTGTGTGTCTGTGGTGTGTATATGTGTGTTTGTGTGTGCATGTGTGTCTGTGTGTCTGTGTTGTGTGTCTGTGTGTCTGTGGTGTGTGTCTGTGGTGTGTATATGCGTGTTTGTGTGTGCATGTGTGTCTGTGTTTCTGTGGTGTGTGTGTCTGTGTGTCTGTGTATGTCTGTATGTCTGTGTTGTGTGTGTGTCTGTGGTGTATGTCTGTGTGTGTGCGTGTGTGTGTCTGTGTGTCTGTGGTGTGTGTCTGTGTGTATAGATGGAGGTGTAGCTAGGGGTATGTACATGGTATGCTGGGAACTGAACTCTAGTCCTCCACAGGAACAGGAAGCATTTATAACTGCTGAACCATATCTCCAGCCCCAGGCTCTAACTTTTCAAATAGCTCCCCATAACTCCTCTATTTTTACTATTGTTGAAACAGGGTCTTGCTCTATTTCTTTCTTCCTTTTCTTTTCTTTCTTTTTGTTTGTTTGTTTTGTTTTTCGAGATAAGAGTTTCTCTTTGTAGGCTTGGTTGTCTTGGACCTGACTGTGTAGACCAGTTTGCCCTCAAACTCAGATACCCGCCCACCTTTGCCTCTAGAGTGCTGGGATTAAGATGCCAACGCTAGGCATCTTGCTTTTTTTCTAGGTAGCACAGGCTGGCCCTCAAGTTGCTATGCATCCCAGGCTGCCCCCAAACTACTAATCCTCTTGTCTCTGCCTTCCCGTTGCTGGGATTAAAGTGAACACTGTCCTGCTTGTTCACCCCAGTGTCTCTCAGCTTACCCTGCACTGGTTGCTTCTCTCTGTCTCAAGATCTCTCTCTATCTCATGGTCTCTGCCTCTCCTAAGGCATCTCTGAGAGGTACACAATTTCTCCGTTTCTGTCTTCCTCTGTCTCTGGGTGTCTCCTTAGCCCTGGTTCCCTTTCTACCTCTCCTCACCCCCTGCCCCCGCCTCCGTTGCCGCTCCTCCTCTGGAATCTTTGAAGAACAGAGCCAGGCATGTAATTGACTCGGCCCGTCTCCATGGTTGCAGCTGTGGCGTTACTGAGAGATCAATTTGGAGCGCCGGGGCTCCTTCGTAATTGCACCTTAATAGTTTGTGTGCGGCAGCGTGAGGCAGAATGAGGAGGCTTCGCAGAAGACAGTCGGGTTAGCCCAGGGACCCTGCCTGGAAAAGCTTACGTGGGGTCACCAATATCTCTTAGGTCAGGCCTCAGGAAGGGGAGGGACACTTGGCCAGGAGAGGAGTAGGGTGAGAGAGGCTGCCCCACACTCCCTCCCTGAGGTGCAATGTCCCACCCGCTGGGCCCTGCTCCTGTTTATAATTTATGCTTATGATCAAAATTATCAGCAATAATGATAACGTGATTATAATTGCCAAGCCGTCTGGCTCAATTGCAGCGCTGTTGGTAAATATTGTGATAGAACCAAGCGTGAGACCCTGCTTCCTGGAGCTTGAGGGACAGCAGGGGGATGGGGTTGCCACTGAGGGAGGGAGGAGGGGAGCGAGGAGGCATGCGTCCCCATCCCTTCTCCCAACCAGGACCCTCCGCAAGTTCCAGAAAGCTGCCGATCTGTTTGTTTGTTTCGTTCTATTATGTGTGTCTGTGTGTGGATTTGTGCATATGAATGCAGGTGCCCTTAGAGACAAGAACAGGGTGTCAAATTCCCCGAATCTGGAGTTAGCCCTGCTAGCGAGTCACCTAAGGTAGGTGCTGGGAACCAAATACAGGTTCTCTATCTACAAAGAGCAGACGGTACCCTTAACCATTGCACTGGGTCGTCTCCAGAGCTGGTTTTGTTTGCTTGTTGCCACAGAGTCTCTTGCTGCAGCCCAGGCTGGCCTTGAACTCCAGACAACCCTTCTGCCCCGGCCTCCCAAGACTGAGGTAGACAACACCGCACGCACGCAGCAACGTCCCTATCTTGCATCTGGGGACATGAAGCTGGGAGAGACTCTTAACTGACAGAGAAGCTAGTCAGCGAGACCTGCCTGAGGAGTATCTGAGGGTTCCGTCTGCTCCACGGTTTGGAGACCCCCCTTATTTTATTTTTTGTGGTTCTGGAGATGAACCCCACACACAGCTTCACGTATGGTAGGACAGTACACTGCCACTGACACCCTGGTGGTCGTTTCATTCTGTTGTTTTGAGTTAGGATCTCACTAGGTAGCCCAGGTTCAAAATTACTAGATAGCCAAAGATAGCCTTGGACTCTTAATTTAATTTTCCTCAGTCTGCCTTTCAAGTCCTAGGACTACAGATGTGAACCATCATGCCTGGTTTTCTAGTAATCTTTGGTGGGTTTTGTTAGTTTTTGTTTTTGTTTTTTTTTTGACAAAGACCTCACTATATAGACCAGGCTGGCCTTGAACTCAGATCTGTCTGCCTTTCTCTCCAGAGTGCTGCCATAAAGCCCTAGGCCTCTACCCTTCTTCAGTGAGGAGCTGGGACAGTGCTGGGAAGGATCTCGGAACCTCGCACATGCTACGCAGGTGCCTTACCAACTGAGCCACACTTCCTGCCCCACTTATGGATGGTCAGCGTTCCAGGTCTGGGTCAGGCTGGTCTCTACCTGGAGATCTAAGATCCTCTGAAAGCCAATCTTAAAGTGCCTTTTCTTCTCTTAGCCAGGAGGATGCAGCCCTGTTTCAGCGGAGGCATTGTGCTTGAATTTAGGTCAGGTCTATTTTAATTCTACTGAGGACTCAGGTCGACTGCCTGCCGGGCTGAGGAGGAGTGTCGGCTGAGCTGCAGAGGGTCTGGGGAAGATGGGTAAACAAAGGGAGGAGAAAAGGGACAGGGACCCAGAATCCCCACCCCATTGGGGCTCCTTCACCTTCTCTCTCCTTAGTCTGGTGTGGAGGAAGCAGTCACGAGACTGGGGAGTCCACTTAGTTGGCAAAGTGCTTGCCTAGAATTCATGAAGCCCTGCATCCTGTAGCCCCAGTATGGCATAAACCAGGCATGGTGAAGCAAACTGACAGTCCTAGTACTCAGAAGTTGGAGGTAAGACAATCAGAAATTCAGGGTCATCCTTGGCTACAAAGTCAGTTTTGAGACCAGCCTGAACTAAGTGAGACCCTGTCTCAATTTTAAAAAAAGACAGGCTATAAACCAGGCATAGTAGTAGCCTAGACCTGTAATCCTAGCACTCAGGGAGGTAGCAGGAGTTCAAGGTCATTTTTAGCTACACAACAAGTTAGACATCAACCCGAGGACATGACACCCTGTCTCAATAAAACATCAAAAATAATACAGACTAAAGCAAGGGCTGGTGTGAAAAGCTTGGAATGGCTGAGGCAGGAGGATGGCCAGACTCTGTCCTGAGATGGCACATTAACTAACAGCACATACAACCCAGAACTGATTGGTACCCTCTGGCTGTGTGACCCAGTTTAGCTACAAAACCTCTCTGTGCACCACTGTTGTCCTCGTTGTAAGATAGATTAAAATAGGGCCTTTCTCACAGGGTATTAGACACTCAATGATGTAAGCGTGGACCATGGGCCCTGGCTGGGAGTTGGACAGGGTAAACAAGAGTCTTCAGGAGAGGACTGCGGTTTTGTGGTCCTCCCTCCCCCCTCCCCTCCCCCTCCCCCTCCCTTCTCTTCCCTCTCCTCCCCCTCCTCCTACTTACTCCTGAGTGCCTGGCACTGCCTGCAGCCTCTCCTCAGCCTTGTCTAGGCCCTCATTGAGATTCTTAGCTGCTTGAGTAAACAGAACCCTTGTAAATTGCCAGGTCTAGTGATTGATCCCCTAAATGGGCGTTTATTGGAACCAGAGAAGCTATGCACATGCCTTGCTTTATAATTCATTGAGTTTGGGTCGGGAGGTCGCTTCAAGACAGGGTTCCTCTGTGTAGTCCTGGCTGTCCCGAAACTTGCTCTGTAGACCAAGCTGGCCTGGGACCCACAGAGATCCACCTGCCTCTGCCTCCCCAGTGCTGGTGGAGTTGCAGCCACCACCACTCGCTGATTTATAATTTGTAAGTAGCCTCCCTCAACCCCCCCCCCCGCCCCGTCTCCCTCTACCCCCTCCCCCGCCCCGCTGCCTCCCTCTAACTCCCCCCCCACCTCCCTCTAACCCCCTCCCCCCCGCTGCCTCCCTCAAACCCCCCCTCCCTGCCCCGCTGACTTTAAGGAGGGGCTGGGTGGGAGGTCGGTGGGAGGGCCCAGAGTCTCATCTCTTTTGCTTGGTTCAACCACCTCTGTGAGGTAGGGCGTCTGGCAGGAACACAGACACAGCCCGCGCCGTTAGTCTTTAGACCCTAGAGTATTCTCCACAGTAGCAGAGTTGGTAACCAGAACCTCATTCGATCCTGGGTGATTCATGGAGACAAAACCAAGTCTGGATAATCACTGGAAGGGGTGGGGGGGGGTGTGTGATTCGCTTGCAGGAGTCCTTAAATTCCACCTCAGCACCGTGTAGATTTAGCATGGTTGTGCTCACTTCAGGAAGTGGAGGCAGAGAGGTTAGAGGTTCAAGGCGATCCTCAGCTACAGGGAGTTGAAAGCCAGCCTGTGCTATATGGGACCCTGTCTCAATACCCGCTTGACAGGACTGGAGAGATGGCTCAGCCATTTGGAGCATGCAGTGTTCTTCCGGGGGACCCCGAGGTTCCCAACGCCCACAGTGGGTGGCTCACCACCGCCTGCATCTTCAGCTCCAAGGGATCTGACACGCTCCCTTTCGACCTCCACAAGCTCCTGCATGTTCATGGTCCATACACATACACTCCAGTACAAACACATAAATAGTAAGTAAAGAAGACTTAAAAATTAGCACGTCGCTGGGTAGTGGTGGTCCATGCCTTTAATCGCAGCACTTGGGAGGCAGAGGCCAGCCTGAGCTACAGAGTGAGTTTTGGGACAGCTTGGGCTGTCTCAGAAACACAAAAACAAACAAACAAACAAACAAACAAACCAGCTTGTCTCAGAGGCCTAAGGAAGCACCCGTGGCTCAGTGGGAAAGACCGGACATCTCACTTGCTCCAGGTCGATCGAGGCAGCCAGGGTGCCTCTGTGGGGCAGGCTCGCAGTCAGAGCGAGGCTGCGTGAACAGAATAAAAGTAGCTATTGTTGGGGATGTCAGGAGAGGTGGCTAACAGACCAGGAGACTCCTGTAGGTTACACGCAGAGGAGAGACATAGTCAGAAGCGACTTTCAAAATCTTTGTTCGGTGTGTCAAAGGGTTGCTCCCCAGGAGCTAGAGGGAGCAGGACTGTACTGAAGTCCCAAGCTATTAGAACAAGGGGTTCCTCTCCCACGGACAGGACCCTGGTCCCAGGAGCCTGGATCTTCCACAGGAACGTGTCTGGAAGGCTCACTTCAATCCCAAAGTTAACTTCTTCTTCCTGCTATTTTTAATGTAGCTACCTCGTTAACATGCAAATGAGCATCTCTAGTCTTTGCATAATTTCCCCCAATTAACATTTACGAGGAACCAAAGAAGGCAGGCAGATACCCCCCAACCCCTCCCCCTAGAGTGGTCCTCACTCCTCGAGTACAGGCTCCGCAAGCAAGAAACATGGTCCCTTTGTTCCAGAACTCTGACACCGGTGGAGACCTGTTGAGATCAATCGAACACTCGAGTGTGTGGCCTTTTACCTCGTTGTGAATTCACAGGGCAAGAGGGACATATGCGGTATCGTGACTTAGGAGATGTGCACAGTTCTGGGATTTAGAAATCTCACGGTCTGGGAAAGTGGAGAGGCTGGGGAGATGGCTCAGTGGTTTAGAGTGGCTTCTTGTTCTTGTAGAGTTTGTCTCCCAGCACCCAGTAGGGGTGCTAACAACTGTCTCTTAATCCCGCTCCAGCCCTCTGCTGTCTTTCTCTGGCAACTGCACACACATGCACATTACACGCAATACACATACAACCGTAAATAAATCTTTTTTTTTTTTTTTTTGCGTGGGGCAACTGCGCTATAAAGAAACCCTTTCTGCACTTCTGCACTCCAGGTCTGCGTCACAACCTGCCCCCTACAGGAATCTTACCCAGAGTTCCAGTTTTTCCAAGATGCTTCACTCCTCAATCTACCAGGCAATGGACTCTCTCCTCCCAGGATGCTCTGGTTTTCCGAGCTGGTCCATGAAGTCATCAAAAGCATATAAAACCCCTCCATAATGTTCCTTCCTGTTCTCTGGTCCCTTCTGTGACCTGACAGGAATCTGGGCACACAGAAGCAGCAATCTCCAAATGTCTCGTTTTGAAATAGATAATAGGACCCCTGAATACAGACTCCCTCTCTGCTCTTTAGTTACCCAGCATCCCTCAGGCCCCATGAAATTTCTGCCTCTCAAATATCCTAAAAACAGGATGTAAATTCTCTTTAACAAGGTGTTGGTGACGGAACCTAGGGTCTTAAACACAATGGGCCACTCCCCAGCCCCTCACTGGGGGATTCTAGGCAGGGGCTCTACCACTGAGCCATGCCCCCAGCCCCTCACTGGGGGATTCTAGGCAGGGGCTCTATTGCTGAGTTATATCCTTAGCCTCCCCCTTGTAAAAAATTTTTGAGATGAGGTCCATGCTAGTTTGAACTTTCTGTTCTCTGCCTCCGATTATTAGGTAGCTGAGATAACAGGCCTGGCCTACCCCTTGAGTTGTTTGTTTGTTTAAAAAAAAAATCTTCTTACATAGCTCAGGTTAAAAAAAAATTCTTTGGATCCTCCTGCCTCAGCCTCCCAATACTGGGATTACAGTCTGCCTTCCAAATCTGCGTGTTCACAGAAGACCGTCTCCTGGTCAGTAAAATGTAACTGTTTTATATGTGAGAACTCTGGAATATTCTTTTTCTCGTGTTTTTCATTTTGCCACCTAAAATATAGGTGTGATGGCCAGAGTGCCACCTTTTATTGTGGACTTTGACGTGAACTCAGTTTGAAAGAAACATACAAATATGGGGGGACAGATAAGACCATTCTCTCTCTCTCTTAGGGTCCTCTAGAGTAACAGAATATAGAGAATATATATGATTTATTAGAATGACTTACAGACTGCTGTTCAGCTAATCAGACTTTGGCTAAAGATGAACAGAAAGCCCAAGAATGCAGCAGTTACTCAGTCCATGAGGCCGGAGGTCTCAGCTGGTCTTCAGTGTACACTGGATTCCTGAAGAAGACGTCTCCAATGCCTGGGAAGGAATGGACCAGCCGGCCAGGCAAGAACAAACAAAGAGCAAATCTTCCTTCTTCCGGGTCCTTAGATAGGCTTCGAACAGAAGGTGTGGCGCAGATTAAATCTGCATTAAAGTTGTGTCTTCCTGCCTTGGACATCTGGATTAAAGGTGTGTGTTCTTACCTCAGAGATCTGGATTAGAATTGGATCTTCCTACGTCAAATCAAGCAGGAGTCCCTCACAGGTGTACCCTCCATTTTTGGGTTTGAGTTCGTTCCAGATGTATTCAGGTTGCAAACAAGAACAGATGTCACACCCTCTCCTTCTTGTGTGTGCATGTGCATGAGTGTGTGTGTGTGTGTGAGAGTGTATGTGAGTGTGTGAGTGTGTTTGAGTGTGTGAGTGTGAGTGTGTGAGTGTGAGTGTGTGAGTGTGACTGAGTGTGTGTATGTGTGTGAATATGAGTGTGTGTGAGTGTATGTGAGTGTGTGAGTGTGTGGGACTGTGTGTGAGTATGTGTGTAAGTGTGTATGAGTGTGTGTGAGAGTGTGTGTGTGAGTGTGTGAGTGTGTGAGTATGTGTGTGAGTGTGTTTGAGTGTGTGAGTGTGAGTGTGTGAGTGTGACTGAGTGTGTGTGAATATGAGTGTGTGTGAGTGTATGTGAGTGTGTGAGTGTGTGGGACTGTGTGTGAGTATGTGTGTAAGTGTGTATGAGTGTGTGTGAGAGTGTGTGTGAGTGTGTGTGAGTGTGTGAGTGTGTGAGTATGTGTGTGAGTGTGTTTGAGTGTGTGAGTGTGAGTGTGTGAGTGTGACTGAGTGTGTGTATGTGTGTGTGAATATGAGTGTGTGTGAGTGTATGTGAGTGTGTGAGTGTGTGGGACTGTGTGTGAGTATGTGTGTGAGTGTGTATGAGTGTGTGTGAGAGTGTGTATGAGTGTGTGTGAGTGTGTGTGAGTGTGAGTGTGTGTGAGTGTGTGTGTGTGAGTGTGTGTGTGTGTATGCGCATGCCATGGTTAGAGAACAACTTATTGGCACTTTTCTTCAACCACAAAGGTTCTGAGATCAGAGTCGGTCACGCGGGTAGGTGGCAAGAACCTTAACTGCAGAGTTACCTCTCTGTGCCCCATCTTGTGTTATGATACAGGGCTTCATAACAGATCTAGGGACTGGAAGGATGACTTGGGGATTAAGAGCACTTGCTGCTGGGTTGGGGATTTAGCTCAGTGGTAGAGCGCTTGCCTAGAAAGCACAAGGCCCTGGGTTCTGTCCTCAGTTGGGGGTGGGGGGGAGCATTTGCTGCTCTCGCAGGGGACCTGAGTTTCCTTCCCATCACCCAGATCATGGTTCACAACCACCTGTAACTCCCAGTACATCTCAGTTCCCGGCGCTCTGACGCCCCCTGTTGGCCTTCCTGGATACTTGCATATCACAGTGCTCATACAGACAAGCATGCACACGTGTGCACCTATAAATAAAAAGTAGAGAGAATGTTTGCCGGACATAGTGGCACAGGCAAATCCTAGCACTCAGGAGGCAGAGACAGGAGGATCTCTGTGAGTTCTAGGCCAACTTGGTCCACAAAACGGGTTTCAAACAGCCAGAGTTCTGTTACACAGAGAACTCTTGTTTCAAAAAAAACCAACCAACAAACCAAAAAAATTATATAAAAATAAAAAAAATATATAGCACATATATGGATATACATATATACATGTGTATATACACATATCTGCAAGTATGTATAAACATATATACATATACGTATGGATATGTGTGTAATAGAAATGTTAAGCATGTGTGTAAATATATATATGTCAACATAATACAAAATGTAAGATAAAAATAATACACACACACACACACACACACACACGAGTTTTTTAAAGAGGCCGTTTGAACCACGGTGTTTGTTTTTTCTGGTCACGTCCACTTCCCTGTTCTACATTTTGTTTTGAAAGTTTTACAACTTTACTTTTTCACACATACTCTCTTGATCCGGGGACGGCTTTTGCTTACGTGGGAGGTGGGAATCTATTTCCATTCTTTTCCCATATGGACACCTAATTGTCCTTCGACGATGATTCGAGGAGTCCAAAACAAAATAGAAGGTGTTTTAGAATAAATTGACGAAAGATCTCGAAGGCTCGAGACCTTGATAACTAGCACTGTAAAATTAACTTAGGAATTTGCATTTATTATAATTAAAAAACATCCACTTCGCCAGGCACAGGAGCTCACATTCAAAATTCCAACAGCGTTCAGATGGCTGAGAAGGAGGTCATGAGTTCAAGGCCAACCTGGGTTATGGAGTGAGAGACCCTGTCTCAGAAAGCCAGCCATGGGAGCCAGGCATGGCACTGGGGTACACATCTTTAATCTCAGCGCTTGGGAGGCCAAGACAGGCAGATTTCTATGAGTTCGAGGCCAGCCTGGTCTATATAGCAAGTCATAGGACAGCCAGAGCTACATAGTGAGAGTCTGTCTCAAAATGACTGGAAGGCCCTGTAGAGGGCTCGCAGTTAAGAGTTCTTGGGGTTCTTGCAGGTTTGGACCTCAGCGCTCATGATCAGTGTCTCACTGATGCCTGTAACTCCAACTCCAGGGCATCCAGCGCTCTCTACTGGGCTGCATGGGCATCAGCACCCACCTGTACATATACATGAACATGTGCATGAATAGAAATAAAGTAAACCTTTAAAATAGGGATATTAGATATAATAAGATCGAGAAATGAGGGTGGGAGAGATTGGCTCGGCACTTAAGAGAGTGTACCAAAGGGACTGAATTCAGTCCCCAGCACCTGCAGTGGTGGCTCACAATCACCTGCACCTCTAATTCTAAGAGATTCACTGTATTCTCTTGAATTTGACTGTATCTGCACATATCCACACAGAGACACATTATATTAGTCAGGGTTCTCTAGAGTAACAGAACTTACAGAACTAACCTCTCTATCTGCATCTGCATCTACATCTACATCTGCATCTGCATCTACATGCAACTCTCTTTGACATAGTCTTAGAGACTTTGGGACTGAACCTAGGGCCTTACATTGGATGGACGATGCCTAAGTGCCTCACTGGGGGATTCTAGGCAGGAGCTCTACCACTGAGCCACGCCCCCAGTCCCTCACTGGAGGATATATATGCTCCCAGCAAAAGGTCAGACCCAGGTTAGAGGTGAGTTTTCTCCGTTCAAGTGATTGATTTAATCTGGATTAAAGGTATGTTGTTTCCTAGCTCAAAAGGTGTGGATTAAAGGTGCATCTCCCTACTGCAAAGATCTTGGTTACTTGATTACTTCAAGTTAAGCAAAACTCTCACAAGCTTACTCTCCATTTCTGCTTTTTAGTTAATTTCAAGTTAACAACCGAGAGTAACCATCACACACAACAGCAACAACAACAGCAACAACAACAATAATAATTTTTTTCAAGAGAGGGTCTCTCTGTATAGCCTTAGTTGTCCTGGAACTCACTCTGTAGACCAGGCTGGACTCAAACTCACAGAGATCCACCTGCTTCTGCCTCCAGGTGCTGGGGTTAAAGGTGTGCGCCACCACCACCCAGCTTCTCTTTTCTTCTTTTTATGTTCATATGTGTGTGGAATGCATGTGTATGTGTGTATGTTTGAATGTGTATGGGGTCCATGTCTGTGTCTGTGTGTGTGTGTGTGTGTGTGTGTGTGTGTGTGCGCGTGAGAGAGAGAGAGAGAGAGAGAGAGAGAGAGAACCCATCATGTGTGCCTGCATACAGACACCCGAGGTTGACGTTTGGAATTTCCTTGACTACTCTTCCACCTAATTCTTTGAGGCAAGGTCTCTTGGTCCAACCCAGAATTCACTGGTATGGCCCCTTTCTTTCTTTCTTCTTTTTTTTCTTTTTTCTTTTTTTTCGGAGCTGGGGACCGAACCCAGGGCCTTGCGCTTGCTAGGCAAGTGCTCTACCACTGAGCTAAATCCCCAACCCCATGGCCCCTTTCAATACCCGGTTGCTCTGTGAATCTTCTGTCTCAGCCATCTGAGGGAAGAATTACAGGTGAGCCTCCACACCAACCCAGCATTTATGTAGGTTCTGGGATCTCCACCCACTTCTCTTTTGCTTCTAAGGCACATACTTTCACTCCTAAGTCAACCCCAACCTTTGTTTTGTTTCTTGGAGACAGAGTCTCAGGGAGCCCATGCTGGCCTGAGACTCTCTATGAAGCCCACACTAGCCTTGAAGTCCTGCTCTTCCTGTCTCTGCCTACCAAGTGTTGGGGTCGAAGCTGTGTCACATCACACTAAGCTTGCAAATTGGTTTGGGAGTTTTGCTTGCTGTATTTATTGTTTAGTATATGTGTGTGGTGTATGTATATGTTCATGTGTGTACTGTACATGTATGTACCTACATGTGTATATCATATACATGCATGTGGAGGTCAGAAGTGGATATCACGTATCTTTCTTGGTCACATCCAACCTTAGTTTTGGAGGTTCACCAAATTGGCTAGGCTGGCTGACCAGCGATCACCCAGAGTCCTCCTGTCTCCCCCTCCCTAGCGATGGGATTACAAGTTCATGGTGTCACGTCTGAACTTTTTTTAATTTTTTTTTCTTTTTTTCGGAGCTGGGGACCAAACCCATTTGCTAGGCAAGCGCTCTACCACTGAGCTAAATCCCCAACCCCTTAATTTTTTATTATATATAAGTACACTGTAACTGTCTTCAGACACACCAGAAGAAGGCATCAGATCTCATTACAGATGGTTGTGAGCCACCATGTGGTTGCTGGGATTTGAACTCATGACCTCTGGAAGAGCAGTCAGTGCTCTTAACCACTGAGCCATCTCTCCAGCCCTGAACTTTTTTTTTTAATGTGGGCGCCAGGATCAACCTCAGGCCCCACGCTTTTAGAACAAGTCCTCCACAGACGAAACCATATCCCCAGCCCCATTTCTGTTTATTTTTTGAGACTCGGTCTTGCCATCCCTGCCTGGTCTCGAACTTGTGATCTTCCTGTCTTCCCCAAATCGGTGCTGGGATTACAGGTGTGCTCCATGGCATCCAGTCTCCAAACGCTTTGCTCAACAATTGGCATTGGCTCAACAATAGGCAGATCCTATTCCCAACGATGAAAGGTGACTATTTGCCCAGAAACACCCTACTACCTCTGGCGGAACGGATGGGGTGCAGCTGGGTGGTGGCTGAGGCGCGAGGAGTTTCTTTTGGCAGTGATGAGAATGTTCTAGAATCATGGCAATAAGTGTACAACTTGTGGTTTATTAAAAAACCCTTTGAATTTCTTACTTCCAGTAGGTGAATACGTGATATAAATACATTATCTAAACTAAACAAAACAAACAACAAAAAACAAAACAAAACAAAAACAAAAAAAAGAAAAGAACAACAACAAAAAGCAGGTACCTTTGTTTTGAATTGCTTTAGGTAGGATCTCCTGATCTCCTGTATCCCAGATTGACCTCCCCCATCCACAGATCACCACCATGCCCGGTTCATGCATTGCTGGGGATGGAACCCCAGGTTGTGCGCACGTTGGGCAAGCGCTCTACCCACTGAGCTCAGTCCCAGGAGTTTTCTTTCCACAGAGAAGAGGAGGAGAGCAGATGAAAGAGACAAGAACAATGTCAGCAAGATGAAACGGTGGAAACCGCAAGGGATTGGGACGACGTCTGAGTCTCAATCAGCCGCACGGGGAATTAAAATTAGAAGCCAGGCAGAGAGGGACTTGAAAGTTCCTCTCGCCGGATAAAAGTGGGGAGATTTAAAATAATGATAAAATTAAGTGACAGATAAAGATGATTCTAGAAGATAGGAGATCAAAGCCTGGAGCCTGGATTAAAAGATGTTTTAAAACTATCAACGGTAAAGATTCAGGCGAGGTCTAATTGGATGCAGGAGGCCACCCAGGAGATGAAGTCTTTTTGGGGGGCCAGCCCAGGGAGGGGAGACTACTATGTTTGTTTTACAAACACGATAGGAGCTTAAAAGGTAGGAGGACTGAGAAAAACCT
Source organism: Rattus norvegicus (assembly GCF_021556685.1). Classification (NCBI taxonomy): domain Eukaryota; kingdom Metazoa; phylum Chordata; class Mammalia; order Rodentia; family Muridae; genus Rattus; species Rattus norvegicus. Next base: position 29,239,535 of record NC_141545.1, on the reverse strand, counting down.
GTCTCGAAAGAAGAAAGCGTCAAGCCCAGGGCTGGAAGACTCTAGAAAAAAAATGGCCGGAGAAATCAGGTGTGATGGTATACACCTGTCATCTCAGCCCTTGGGAGGTGGAGGCAGGAAGGTCACAAATTTCAGGTTATTCTTGAAGTTGAGGCCAGTTTTGGATGAGTGAGACTCTGTCTCAAAACAAACAAACAAACAAACAGTCAACAAAACAGCGAGAGACAGACAGACACACGGAGAGACAGACATACAGAGAGAAAGAGGCAGACAGATACAGAGACAGACACAGAGGATAGACACAGAGACACACAGAGACACAGAGATAGACAGAACGAGAAAGAAACAGAGACAGGGGTTGGGGATTTAGCTCAGTGGTAGAACGCTTGCCTAGCAAGCGCAAGGCCCTGGGTTCGGTCCCCAGCTCCGGAAAAAAAAAAAAGAAAGAAAGAAACAGAGACAGACAGACACGTGCAGAGATAGGTAGGTAGGTAGGTAGATAGATAGATAGATAGATAGATAGATAGATAGATAGACAGACAGACAGACAGACAGACAGGCAGACAGGCAGGCAGATGATAGATCTGATACCTCCTCAAATACATGGACAGGCAGCACTGGACTGAGACAAGGCAGCCCTGCAGGGAGCAGTCAGAGACATTGCCTGTGGATGTGAACTTGATGTTGCAAAGGAAGAAGTCTGAGACATAGTGGCTTTGCCAACAGGGCATGAAGAACACTGCAGAAAATTTCTAAGTGTGCACTTGTGTACACATGTGTGTGTATAAGTGCATGCTTGTGTGCCCCTGTGTATGAATGTGTGTGAGTGCACAGGCAATGTATGTGGGTGTGTATGTATATGCATGTATATACACATGTAGGCAATGTTTATGGGTGTGTATGTATGTGCACGTATATACACATGTGTGCCTACATGTAACATTGTATGACTGTGGCTGTAAGTACACCTGCAGATGTGACTGCCCACACGTGCTTGAGCAAGAGCATGTGTAAACACATATACATATGTTTATGTGCTGGCAAGGTGTTTGTGTTTATATGCATATATATGTATGTTTGATTTGTATACATGTGGTATGTGTGCTTGAGTCTATATACAAACATATATATATACACATATACACGAATATATATGTGCGAGTGTGTCTATGTGCATGTGAATATCCTTGCATGCATGTGTACTGTACAGGCATATGTTATGTGTGGGATGTGTGGATATGTGCTATTATTGTGTATATGTATGTTTACATGTATATGCAATGATGTACAAGTGTAGATATATATGTACAAGTATGTATATATGTGTTAATGTGCGTATATGCATGTATTAGTCAGTGTTCTCTGATCCAGCTATGCTAGGTATGAAAGGAAAGCCCGGGGCTGGGGATTTAGCTCAGTGGTAGAGCGCTTACCTAGGAAGCGCAAGGCCCTGGGTTCGGTCCCCAGCTCCGAAAAAAAAAAAGAACCAAAAAAAAAAAAAAAAAAAAAAAAAAAAAAAAAGAAAGGAAAGCCCAAAAATGCAGCAGTTGCTCAGTCGTGAGGCTGGAGGTCTCAGCTGCTCTTCAGTGTACACTGAAATCCTGAAGGAACCATCTCCAATGCCACGGAAGGAATGGACCAGCTAACAAGACGAGAGCAAAAAGCTTCCTTCTTCTGGGCCCTTAGATAGGCTTCAAGCAGAAGGTGTGGCCCAGATTGAAGGCATGTTTTTTCCCAACTCAAATGATCTGGGTTAAAGGCACATCTTCCTGCTTCAAGATCCAGATTAAAGGTGTGTCTTTTTCTACTTCCAATTAAGCGGAAAATCCCTTACAGGTGAGCCCTACATTACAGGGTTTTAGTTAATTCCAGATATAGCCACGTTGACAACCAAGGCTAGCCATTACAATGCATGTAAATATAAAGTATGTGTATGTGTAGATACATGTGCACAAGTATGGATATTTAAACAAATATGTGTATAGTGTTGTGTGCGTGACCGTATTGTAAGTATCAATGTGTATTTCAGTATGTATATGTGTGCGTGTGTTCAATATAATGTATCAGCAGGCGTCCATGTGAGTAGGTGTGCCTATGTAGGTGTGTATGTATGTACACGAGTGTGGGAAGCATGCATACATGAAAAGGCTTCTCTTGGGGGATAAAGCCTGAGTTAGAAACTCAGGACCAGGCCAGAGTGGGTAGTGGTAAGGAAAGAGGTTAGCACAGGTTAAAGGGGGTGTCCTGATTTGCTTTCTTTTTTTTTTTTTAAACTATTTATTTATTTTTTTTAAGATTTATTTATTTATTATATATAAGCACACTGTCACTGTCTTCAGACACACCAGAAGAGGGCATCAGATCTCATTACAGATGGTTGTGAGCCACCATGTGGTTGCTGGGATTTGAACTCAGGACCTTTGGAAGAGCAGTCAGTGCTCTTAACCACTGAGCCATCTCTCCAGCCCCTGATTTGCTTTCTGTTGTAATAAGACACTGTCCAAAATCAAATTGAAACGGAAAGGGTTTATTTGGCTCATTAAGGGAAGCTGGGGCAGGGACCCGAGGCAGGAATCGAAGCAGGGGCGGTGGAGGGATGCTGCTTCCTGGCTCTTGGCTTGCTCCGTTTCCTTTTTTTCTATAGCCAGACCTGCCTGCCTAGGAATGGTACCGCCCATAGTGAGCCGGGGCCCTTGCACATCAATCAACAACCAAGAAAAGGCCCCTCCTGCATCCCCACATGTTCACCGGCAATCTGATGGAGGCAATTCCTCAGCTGAGGTCCCCTCTCCCCAGGTGTCTTGAGTTGGCAACTCTGTGCGACCGAGTGAGAGAGAAAGGAAGATGCGCCTGGTGTACTGAACAGTCTAGAAAATCCAGTGCGACGTGGTCCGGTGGGGCAGAGGGAAGGGCAGCTGCTGAGTGAGGGAAGGAGCTCTGAGGGTGACTCTGAGGACAGTGAAGTGGACGGCTAGCTCTGCCCTCTGCTGTCACTTGAGAGAAGAGACAGGACACCTTTGCCCAAGGTTCCAGACAAGAGCCAGAACTCTGTGTCCTCAAGTCAACAAGGACCCCAGCAAAGACGTTTTGAGTCGCTCTCAGTGACAGACAAGGAACTGGGTATGGGGAGCGGGATCTGAGTGCAGGGCCATCAAGTCCTACCGAAAGAGTTCCCAGAGATGGATTGAATGTCCCCTCTCCTGCTGACTTCTGTTGCTAGGATGGATGGGTGGACAGGTGGATACCTACATAGAGGTCTGAACCAAGATTGGTGACTTCTTGGGACCACCAGGGAGTTCTAGGGCCGTGTTGTGTGTGTGTGTGTGTGTGTGTGTGTGTGTGTGTGTGTGTGTGTGTGTGTGTGTGTGTGTGTGTGTGTTTACCTGTTGTCCCGTTCTCGTGCTGGCTTGCCAGTCAGGGTCTATGCCCTCTGAGCGCCATAGAAAAGACACGAACCAGAAGGTGCAACAGCTGAGGGCGACACCTTGTGGTGGGTTCTGCGCATTACAGGTGAGGCTTACATTGAGTCTCGTATATGTATATGCGTACCTTACATATGTGCGTGCCTTACACATGTGTCATCTCCCCCTTGTCCTCTTCACTGCTCCCCACTCACCTCCTTTCTCCTTCTGCTCCTTTTCCTCTTTCTTGTCTTTTCCAACACCTTCTTCTCTCTCCTCACTTCCTTACCCTCCTTCATGCTACCCAGGCTGGCTTTACATTTACTGTGTATGCTTGTGCTAAGACCAGGCTGTGGCCTGCTATTGGGTAAAACGTTGCTTTTTTTTTTTCAGGCTGTGAAAAGAATCTCCCCCAAGAGTCTCTATTTTATCACCTTTTGACTCCATTTCTGGGGTGGAGGATGATGGCTCCGGAATGGATCTGCAGACACTGTCATCCACTCAGCATAGACTAGTATGTGACTTATTCTTGGGCATAGAAAGCTGGGTGCGGTGGTGCACGCCTTTAATCCCAGCACTTGGGAGGCAGAGGCAGGTGAATCACTGTAAGAGAGACGTCCAGGACAGCCAAGGGACACACAGTGGAACCCTGTCTCAATAAGCAAACAAACAAAAACAAACAAATAAATAAATGAAATTTAGTAAGGGTGCCACCCTTCAGGATGAATGGCGACTCTGGGGGCATATGGATGATTGAAAATGTTATTAGGAAAATATTTCTTACTAAGCATACCTGGAGCCCTTAAAGTGATGGACGCCAAGCAATGGCCCCACACCTTGTCATCTGACACCCAGTGTGTTAGGACCAATATACAGGACACCCCAGATTGGCTTGGGGGGGTCTCAGCTCAGCTTGGTCCCTGGCTTGGGACTTGGGACTAGGAAAACATTAAATGCTACTGTAAGCGAGGCTTAATAAACCATCCTAGGAGAAGCATAAGGGACAGTCACGCTGAGAGCTGTGGACTATGCCCAGTTCAAGAATTTTCTTTTTTGGTTCTTTTTTTTTTTTTCTTCAGAGCTGGGGACCGAACCCAGGGCCTTGCGCTTCCTAGGTAAGCGCTCTACCACTGAGCTAAATCCCCAGCCCCAAGAATTTTCAAGAGGGACTAAGGAACCATTCTTGGGATATTTTGACAAACGCTGTGGCTGCTTTTCCCTAAGAATTTGCCTGACACTAAACTGTAGAATTTGGTTTTGGATTTTGGAGACAGGGTTTCCTCTGCGTAGCCTTGGCTGGCCTGGAACTCACTCTGTAGACCAGGCTGTCCTCAAACTCAAGAGATCTTCCTGCCTCTGCCTCCTGAGTGTTGGATTAAAGGTGTGGGCCACCATGCTTGACTTAAATAGAAAAGTTTTGGATTTGGTTGTCAGGGGAGATTTTAAGACAGCCTAACTAGCGACTCTGTTTCATGGGTATTAGTGATCGATACTCTGTCTCGTGGGTATTGGTGATCGATACTCTATCTCGTGGGTATTGGTGATCGATCTAATACATTAGGATTGCTATCCAGAAAGCAAACAAACTTTAAGACAGGTTCTGTGTACCAGGAACTACCCTTAGCCCTCCAGAAACCTCCCATAACCTTCCACCAAGGTCGGCTACCTCGGAAAGAGCATCTAGTTCCCCGTCAACCTCAACAGCCTGTGTCAGCTCAGGTCCCACCCTGCCGACTTTCAGTCTGCTTGCTTTCCCACCAGTTTGCTTGTCTTTCTGCTCCATCCCCACCCCCAGACCCCCAGAGACAGGCTTGGCAGTTTGTTTCCCAATAAATCTTTCTTTCCACCCACGGAGAGGTCTAGTTTAGTAATTTCTCTGTGCCGTCCCTTACAGGACATATATAATTACGTTTTACAGGGGGTTACAATTAAGAGATTGCCTTGAAGTCTCAGGAGAGCCCTGTGAATGTTGTTGGACTGAATTCATTTTGAATCATGATATGGCTACAAGCTTATGGGGGGGGGCAGGGAGTGGAATGTGGTGGGTTCTAATGTGAACGCCCCTGTAGGGTCATGTTTGAATCTTTTGTCCCCAGTTGGGTTGGTGGAACTGTTTGGGAAGGATTAGGAGGTGTGGCCTTGTTGGAGGAGGTATGACTAGGGGGTGGGCTTTGAGGTTTTTTTTGTTGTTGTTGTTTTTTAAAGATTTATTTATTTATTATATATAAGTACACTGTGGCTGTCTTCAGACACACCAGAAGAGGGCATCAGATCCCATTACAGATGGTCGTGAGCCACCATGTGGTTGCTGGGACTTGAACTCAGGACCTCTGGAAGAGCAGTCAGTGCTCTTAACCGCTGAGCCATCTCTCCAGCCCGGGCTGTGAGGTTTTAAAAGCCTACACCGTTCCCAGTTAGCGCTTGCTTTCGGCCTTGTGTCTGTAGATCAGATGTAGGCTCTCAGCTACTGATGCAGTCTGCCTGCCTGCCTGCAGCAGTGCCTCTCACAGTGAAGGTCACACACTCATGCTTGGAAACTGTACGCCTTAATTAAACGCTTTATTCCGTAAGTTGCCTTGGTCACAGTGTTCTGTCACAGCAGTAGAGAAGTAACTAGGACAGGTCCTCGACTGAGAAAATGAAGCCCTTTCTTCCCCAAGTTGCTTTTGGCCATTTACAGCCACAGAAATGTATGACACCCACAGCCTTAAAAAAAAAAATGCTTGTGTGCGTGTGAGTGTGTGCACGGGCATGCATGTACACACAGGTGGAAGTCCAAGGACAATCTCAGGTGTAAATCCTTAGGGACATAGTCCATCTCCTTTAAATCCAGCCCCTCTAAAACATCCCCTTCCCCACCTCCACTGACCGTTCACGTTTGAGTCGAAATTAGCTGGCACTTGAGAGCAAAGTTAGGACCTCCACCCTGTCCCTAAGGTGTCCAAGACAGAAGCAGGCAACAGCAGGAGTCCTGTACCTTAATCACAAGCTTTATTGTCCGAACATGGACTTGCCACACTTCCACAATTCCACTGAGGGGAGGGGGAGGGGAGGGAATGGCTGAGCCACCACTGGGTGGCCACACCGGGTAGGCTGAGGGGGCCGTCAAAGGCCAGTGCTTATGGGGAAATGGCTTCTTGCACACCTACCAGGTGCAAGCCCACTCCAGGGTGGGGCTCAGCCCCGTCTGGTCCCTACTGTGGGAGCCTTTGGCTGTTAATTCCTAATCTGTGAGCTGCCCGATTGTGCTGGAAAGAGCGATATACTGGCTCTGCAGTTGGGCCACTAAAGCGTCAATTCTAGGCTCTAGGCTGCTGTTGTTAACGGCAAGTGCTACCCAAAAGCCAACAGGAAGCAGGGGGTTGGGCTGTGGGGCTGCTAATTCAGCTTCTCCCTAAGGACAAGAGCGTGAGCGCCACCTGCTGGTGTCTAATGGTGCTCACAGAGGCCACCTGGGCCAATCCTAAGGACTTACCATACCTGTCACCCACTGTGGTTCCCGCCCTGGGAAGATAGAAGCAGGACCCTCTGTGGGTTGCTGGGGTCTTTGGAGTAACATGGCAGGGGTTCCCGGAAATAAAGGGAACCAGCGTGATTCCTCTCACCCAGCAAAACACCGCGTGAATGCTTTGTTTAAAGAGTTTTCTTCCCGCTCTTGGCTGTAAGCCCCTGAGCCAGTCCCAGCTCAAGGTCAAGGTAAGAAGAGTGGGTTTGCGAGCTCACCTAATACTGAAGCTGTCTGCTCAATGCTTTCTGGGCAGCAGAGGGGAAGTGGGTAACGCATACTAGCGTGGTGTCGAGGAATAAGGAACCTGTCACCCCCAAATCTTCCCTGGCTAGAGGCCCAAGCGACCTTGTACCATTGTGTTAGAGGATCAGCATATGAAGTCAAGCATCCCCTCCCTAGTTTCTGAAGACTGAAGCCCTTCTTGGTGTGTTACGCGTCCAAGCAGGAGCCCTGCTCCACCTCTCAGGGGCCTGCAGGGGACCTGGGGGACACCAGAAGGAAAGGGAGATGGGGAAGTACCCGGGTGCCCAGACAAGCCTCGGGGCAGCCTGCTATAGCCAAGAGAGGCCCAACTGGATCGCTTCAGCCTCCGCAAATTCAAGAAGCTCCTTGGGACAAGAGAGGTCCTCCAGGGCTGGGCCCAGCTGTACCGCGCTCTGTGGAAGGCCGTGTCTGTGGGAGCCTCCTGGTCCGGCAGGGGGTTCAGGTGGGATGTGTCCACGGCAGTGAGGACAATTATCGTTACAAACACAGTCTCATCTCCAAAGGGAAAGTTCTGGCTCCTGCCTGAAGGTGGCGCTGCTGGGAAGCCTGGCAGGGCTTCTGGTGTGAGTAGGGCCGGTCCATGGTGTCCCTTGGGGGTCAGTGTTTGTCCTAGAGAGATGAGGAATGGGTTGGGGAATTTAGCTCAGTGGTAGAGCGCTTGCCTAGCAAGCGCAAGGCCCTGGGTTTGGGGAAAAAGAAAAGAAAGAAAGAAAGGGAGGGAGGGAGAGAGAGAGAGAGAAAGAAAGAAAAGTGCTGAAGAATGAATGGGCAGATGAGGGAGGGACAACGGGGAAGAGAGCTGGGTAGAGTGTACCGCATGTGTCAAGGCCCTGTGGCAGGAAAAGCCTAGACTCTACAAGGAAATCCAGGCATCTTTGTAGAGGATGGATCTGCAGAGGTATGAAGTAATATACAAGCCTTCATTCCACATCTGGAAGTTATGATGAGCATGTTTCTTACAAGGTTGCTGGGAAAACAAACCCTCATGTGATCTGGACAGCAGTTCCCAGGGTGGTGGCTATCCTGCCTAACTAACCCTGCCCACATCAGCCCTGCCAGCTGCCTGGTCCTCGGCTATCTGGTGAAGAACAGCCTTCCAGGTCCTTGCTCCCAAGCCTGGCCCTTGTTAAATGCAGAGCGACTGGGAAGCCGAGGGGCAAGCTGGGTTTTTCTTCACTCCAGCCTCAACTGCATGGGTCACACAGCGAGCTGGGGACACGGATGTTCCTAGATCAGGTGCTAAGTAAGTCATGGGCATTTGCAATAACGTGGGTGGATGCTGAAGGAAGGTTGGGAAACTGGAACACCGTGTCTCCCAAAACCAAGGGCTATGGGCATGACTCGGCAGTAGATGACTTGCCTAGAATCCCCCAGCGAGGGGCGTGGCTCAGTGGTAGAGCCCCTGCCTAGAATCCCCCAGTGAGGGGCATGGCTCAGTGGTAGAGCCCCTGCCTAGAATCCCCCAGTGAGGGGCTGGGGGCGTGGCTCAGTGGTAGAACCCCTGCCTAGAATCCCCCAGGGAGGGGCTGGGGGCGTGGCTCGGTGGTAGAGCTCCTGCCTAGAATCCCCCAGTGAGGGGCTCAGTGGTAGAGCACCTGCCTAGAATCCCCCAGTGAGGGGCTGGGGGTGCTAAAGCCATGGGTTCCATTCTCAGAACCAAGGGAAAAACCAAAAACAACCCCAAACAAACAAAAGAAGAGAGAAAAAGAAAGAAAAGAAAGAAGGAAGGAAGGAAGGAAGGAAGGAAGGAAGGAAGGAAGGAAGGAAAGAAGAAAAAGCAGGACCATTCCTGGAATGGGTACACTAGTGCTAGAATCTTCCTAAGCAAGCAACCCAGCTGGGACAGGATAGACACACACAAAGCATTCTCATCCCTTTGTATATTTAGTGACTTCGGGAGGGTTTTTCTCAGAGGCCTACTGGCTTGGGTGACTTAGAGAGGCTGCTGGTGCACTTACCTCCTGTTTGTGGGCCTTGTCTGGCTGGTGGATACCATTGGCAGAACCGGAATTGCTGATGGTCTGTGAGGGGAGAGGAAGAGCTACTGAGCATGCGGCCAGCGTGCAGTTCCACACATAACCACAAGGGGGAGCGATCTTCCCAATGGGACCAGTCAGGCTTGGAACCAAAGTCCTTTAGCCTGGGTCTCCCAGGACAGCAATGTTTACTTCCTTTTCAGACTGGGGTTTCAAGGATGGGGCCACCCTCCTTCAGACTGGGGATCCAATGTTGGGACATTCTCTTCTGCCAGACTGGGGTCCCCAGGATGGCGCTGCCCCCCCGTTTGGGGACTGGGGTTCCTGAGGCTACAGCCCCGTGTGCTCACCTGAGTCCTATCTGAGCAGCCCCTCAGGGCCTCCACCAGCCTCTCCACCTGCTGGGCCTGGTCCAGTGCGTCCCGCAGGGCATCCTCCGTGCTCACTAACTGATGTTGCAGTCTCAGCAACTCGGGCGCTGAAGCTGGGTCAATGAGGGAGTAGCGTTTCTGCTCCGACAGGGACTTCTCCTTGTCCTGGAAGGGTGGAGGTGTGGGAGTGTGACCTGCTCCTATGGGTGCTAACTGGAAACTGATCAGGCCCCACCTGCCTTTCGAGTGGAGCTTGTGCCTTACTAGGACCTCCCTCCCCCAGACTTCCCTTTCCAACCTCTTCAAGCTCCAGAATCTAAGACCCACCGCCCCATCCTTTTTTTTTTTTTTTCCGGAGCTGGGGACCGAACCCAGGGCCTTGCGCTTCCTAGGCAAGCGCTCTACCGCTGAGCTAAATCCCCAACCCCCCACCGCCCCATCCTTACCACCGCCCCATCCTTACCAGAGCCCTTCTGTTCTAACACAGAGTCAGCTGACACCCAGTGTTCCTCTCTCTTCCAAGTACACGTGACCCTCCCCCACTGTGTCTCCTCTCTCCCCACCATGACGGTCAGTGTCCACACACCCCACTCTGGCCTCCCACCAAAGCATTCTAAGACGTATCTGTCAGGCCCCACCTCCTCAATGCTTGCGCCCCAGCCTGCAACTCCACACCAAGCTCAGAGCTTCTATACAGACCTCCCTGTGGCTCTAGGACCCCATGCTCTTCATGTACCTTCTAGATTTTCACTATGCTCTTCCAAGCGCAGGGCTGGTTCACCAGCATGGAGCCCCGAGGTAGAAATCTGAGCTCCCCTTTATCTGGACCCGACATTTCTGGGAAACCCACCAGCCCAGGACCTCATCTCTGTCTGTGTCACAGAGCCGCCGAGGCCACAAGGACCCTGGAGTGCATGTGTGCTGGCATTTAACCAGCCAGACATAATGCTGGCAGGGTAGTTAGGGCTGATGACCCCCACGCCCATGCCTAAGGGTAGATGCAAGACAGATAGAGCCCACATGGCTAAAGAGCTCTGTGTCGGATACAGGGTCTCATGTAGTCCAGGCTGGCATGGAACTAACTGAGGGTAACCTTGAACATCTAATCTTCCTACATCCACAGCCGCAGTGTGGGGTCACAGGCACAGGTCACTGCATCTCATTTTATGTAGTACTGGGGACAGAACCCAGGGCTTTCTTTCTTCAAGCACTCTATCCACTGAGCCACACTGCCTCAGCTCCCTAAGCATCTTTTATTAGTCTACCTTCCCCTCCACCCTGTGGATCCCCAAGAGCCCCAAAGCGTGGGAGTAAAAGAGGTCTATCCTCTTTGATCCACCCAATCCATATACCAGAGATCGCCGTCTCTGGCCGGAGCATCGGGCTGTAAATGTGAAACTGAACGGGAAAGGTAGGGCCAGTTCTGTCCTCTGCTGCCAATGTTATCATGTGTGTCCATTCCCACTCACGGCAACTCAGCTCCAAGTCCAGTAGTCTCCCTTGGAGAAGGCGCTTTGGTACCCTGCCTTGAACCTCTCACTACTGACACAACCCCCATATACCACTTAACAAGGAGCCCAGACTTTGGTTTCTGGTTGGACACCTCCCTGCATGGATTTTTTTAAACCCTCTGTGCATGACTGAGTTTTACCCTTCTGGCTCTGGACAGAGCAGACTCTTTGTGTTGGTGCATCCCTGGTTGAGATGTCTAAAAAGGGGTTGCTCAGGCACCTTCAAATGCTACGTGCTTGAGAGCCTGGAGGACTGAGTTTTCAAGACCCACGGCGACTCTAGGAGTTCGCTAGTCTCTTTGGTCCGGGAGCAGGGCAACACCCCACGCCCACCCCCACCCCCACCCCCCGCGAACCCCTCTCCCCGCCCCCACGCTCCGCCTGCACGTACCAGCCCGGTCAGCTTTTCACGCAGGCCCCGGATGTCATCTTTCAGTTTTTGTTCCTTTATCCGCCATTCAGCTTTGTGTACCTCACGGCTCAGGTCTCTCTCGGGCCCTGGGGAGTGCCGATTGGCTTCTAACAGCAACACCCTCAGCTCATTCAGACTCCTGGAGTGGGCAGACAGTCACAGAACGAGGGCATCAATTCTGCAACTCTGTAGTCGGAGCCACGTGGCTGGAGGTCCGTTACCACCAGGGGGCGCCAGCCACAAGGCAATGCTGACCAGAGTCAAGCAAGAAGGTTGTGGCACGGGTCGGCCACACCCAAGAGGAACAGCATTTGGATGCGAGATGACCAAGAGGATTAGCTGTTCTTAGAGCTTTTTTTATTCGTTTGTTTTGAAGATTTATTTTTATTTTATGTATAGGGGTGTTAGTTCTTCATGCATGTCTGTGCACCGTACATAGGCTTGGTGTCCTCAGAGGCCAGAAGATTGTGTCAGACCCTTTGGAACTGGAGGTACAGATGCTTGCGAGCCACCATTTAGATGCTGGGAATCAAACCAGCATCAAACGGAGAAGCAGATCTCTCCCCAGACTCAGTAAAATTTTTTAGATTTTTTTTTCCTTTTTCCTTTTTGTTTTGAGACAGAGTTTCATGTAGCCTGGGCTACCCTCCAACTCTCTATGCTGTACCTTGAATTCCTGACCCTCCTGAAGGCGAGGATTACAGTGTGGTGTTTAAGATTCAGATCGTCCTGCACACCAGGTAGGATTCTCTACCAACAGAGCGGCATCCCTCAGCCCCAGGGAAACTCCCCCCTCCCCCAGCTGAGGACCGAACCCAGGGCCTTGCGCTCTACCGCTAAGCTAAATCCCCCAATCCCCAGGGAAACCTCTTGAATGCTGAAATCACATGCACAAGTGTGCTAGGCAGCAAGGCTGGATTTAGATATAGATGAGAATAGTATTTCAAAGTCAGAAAAGGCCAGGCAAGATGGCTCAATGGGTCAAGGTGCTTGCCACCAAGGCTGAGGACCTAAGTTCAATCCCTGGGGCCCATCTAGGGGAAAGAGAGCTGACTCCTGCAAGGTAAGTCTTCCGGCCCCCACACACATTTTGTGGCATGCACAACCTCCCATGGGCAAAACACACAAACAAGTGCTGTTATTATATTTTTACAAATGAAAACAAAACAAAATAAATCTGAAAAGCATTTTGATTAGCTGGGCATGACGACTCATCCCTATAACATAGCACGTGGGGAGCTGTGGAAGGAAGACTGGGGGATCCAAGGCAAGCCTGGGGTAGGCGTTAAGAGCTTGTCTTGAGAAGATCAAAGTTAGGGCTGGAGAAATGGCTCGGTGGAGAAGGGCACTGGCTGCTCTTCCAGAGGACCTGGCTTTGATTCCCAGCTCCCCTACGGATGTTTGCAACCACCTGTAACCCCGGATCCAGGGGATCTGATATCCCCTTCTGGAGTCCACAGGCGCCCGGATACACACCGTGCGGATTCAGGCACATGCACATAAAACCGTAAATAAACAAATCTTAGAAACACATGGGCTGGAGAGATGGCTCAGTGGTTAAGAGCACTGACTGCTCTTCCAGAGGTCCTGAGTTCAAATCCCAGCAACCACATGGTGGCTCACAACCATCTGTAATGAGATCTGATGCCCCCTTCTGGTGTGTCTGAGGACAGCGAGAGTGTGTTTATAGAGAATAAATAAATAAATCTTTAAAAAAGAAAAAGAAAAAAAAAAAAAGAAACACATACACGCACAAGTTCCCTGACTAAACTTAATGACTTTTAAAGTGGGAAACACCTCCGTAAGACCCCACCTTAGGGGAACACGCATCTCTACCACGGGCCGCCTGGAGTGCGGCAGTTAGGACCATGAGGGGCTGGAGAGATGGCTCAGCGGTTAGGAGCACTGGATGCTCTTGCAGGAGAAGCCAGGTTCAGTTCCCAGTGCCCATGGCTTGGCTCACAACCATCTGTAACTCATAGTACCTGACGTCCTCTCCTGACCTCTGCGAGTACCAGGCACACTTGGGACACACAGACCTACACACAGGTGAAGCACTCATACACATAAAATAAGTACGTTCGAAAAAGATTGAAATAATGATGGCACTAGAAATAAGTATTAAAAAACGAAAGAGAAAGGACTCTGCAACCGCAGGAGCCGAGCCCCGGGCAACTCACCTCTCCTTCCGTAGCAACTCTTGGCTGATGTGGACCAGCTGGCCAGAGGCATCATGGGTCTTCCGAGACACGGCCTCCAGCTCTGCCTCCAGCCGCCTCTTCTCCTTCAGGAGAGAGTCTATCTTCTTCTCTCCTGATTTGCACTTGTTCTCGAGAGCTGGGGGAAAGCCGCAGGGGAAGGAGAGAGTTCAAACACAGACGGTAACTGGGGGAGTGTGGCTCAGTGTGCAGTGTGCTGGCCTCAGCAAACCAGAGGCCCCCGGTTCTAAGTCCCAGCACTGCTTAAACTGGAGCGATTCCAAACAGACCCGTGGCTAAGCACTTCAGATGTGGAAGCAAGAGGATCAGGGATTCAAGGCCAGTTCTGGGACAACCTGGGTTTCAGGAGACCCTGTCTCAAACACCAATGAGAGGCTGGTCTGGCCGGGGTGGGACATGAGACAACAGAAATGCCAGCCTAGGGGCTGGGGATTTAACTCAGTGGTAGAGCGCTTACCTAGGAAGCGCAAGGCCCTGGGTTCGGTCCCCAGCTCCGAAAAAAAGAACCCCCCCCCAAAAAAAAAAAAAAAGAAATGCCAGCCTAAGAGGCAAGCAGTGCCAAGCCTTGTGCACAAGTCTATCATTCCAGCACCGGGGAGGCTGAGGCGGGAAGCTCATGATGAGTTCAAAGCCACAGTGGCTACATAGTGAGTTTTAGGCCAGTCTAGGCTAAAGAGACCGTGTCCCAAATAAACAACAAGAAAAAGCGTCGCCTGGGTGGTGATGTGGTTCAGTTAGTGGAGTGATCGCCTAGCATGCATGAAGCCCTGAGTTTCCATCCCCAGCATCATGTAAACTGGGCATGGAAGTGCACACCTGTCATCTCAGCACTTGGGAGGCAGGAGGATTAGATGTTTAAGGTCATCCTCAGCTACGCTGGGAATTCAGGACCTGCTGTGACCTCATGAGACTCGGCCTCAGAAAAGAGAAAAAAGAAAAAAAAAAAGTAGTATCCTAGTTAGGACTGATTGTCAGCTGGACACAGCCTAGAACCAACAGAAAACGGAGCTGCAATTAGGTGATCATCTTTACCAAGTTGGCCTGTGGTATGTTCCTGAGCAATGTTCTGATTGTGAATGGATGCAAATGGGCCCAGCCCACTGTGGGCAGCACCATTCCCCTGAGCAGGTGGTCCTGGGCTGTCTAACAAAGCTCACAACACAGCAGACAGCTTCCAAGGCAGCAAGCAACTTTCCTGTGGTTTCTGCTTCAAGCTCTTGCTTAAGTTTCTGCCCCGACTTCCTTCAATGAGGGACTAAAGTGTAAGGCATACACTTTTCAACCAGCTACACAAAGCAGACCAATTCTCCCAAGCCAGCATCCCAGGCTCTGTGGGATGGGCATGCACAGCAGGTCACTGGCTATTTCCATGGTTATCCAGGCAAGGTAAGAACTAAAGCTAAGCCTTCACTTTGGCCTTGGGAGGGTCTAGAGCCCACTGACCTTTGTGAGGTCAAGTAAATGTAACCAAGACTAGAAGAAAGAGGGGTGTGGGACCAACACCAGGAGTGGGGTATCGGTGTCTAGGGCACTTTGAATTAGTGAGTCCCATAGTCACCAATTCCAGACTTCTGACCTCTCCTGAGCCTTCTTTGTGTATTTTGCTTTTGGCTGTGGCCCAGGTTCTATGATCTATTTCTTTTGAGACATGGTCTTATGTAGCCCAGGCTGTCCCCAAAATTTCTTCTATATCTATTTCTTTTGAGACATGGTCTTATGTAGCCCAGGCTGTCCCCAAAATTTCTTCTATATCTATTTCTTTTGAGACATGGTCTTATTTAGCCCAGGCTGTCCCCAAAATTTCTTCTATGATCTATTTCTTTTGAGACATGGTCTTATGTAGCCCAGGCTGGCCCCAAAATTTCAAGGTAGCCTCAAACTTCTTGATCCTCTTGCTTCTACCTCCTGAGTGCTGGAATTCTAGGTCCACATCCCCATGCCAGGCTCCCCGCAGTTCTTGCTATCTGTCCTGGGGATTAGGGGCTGTGTGGAAGAGGCCCGTGAGGAATTCAACTCTTCAAGAAGGCCACGGAGACAATTTGATGGCAGCTAGAGGCATGACCTCAGTTGGCTCTGTGGAAAAGGCAGTGCTCGTATATCTCTGCCCACTCAGATCTCAAGCAGGCAGCCCAGCTCAGCTGGACCTACAGAGCCACAATGCCAACCTACCCCAACCCCCAACCTCCACCCCTAGGGAGGGAGACTTACCACTTACTTGGGCCCTGAGCATGTCCATCTGGGATGTCAAGGCTGCCACCTCTTTGTCCCTCTTGTTCAGCTTGTCCTGCAGGCCTAGGAGAGAAAGGAAAGATGGGGACCCATGAACACCCAAAGGCCAACAGTGAAGGCAAGGGGCGACCCCTCCTGGGGAAATTCTAAAAGCAGTCAAACTCAGCTTCTAGGTCTAGGTCTCATCTCCTGAGTCACCCACCCAGAGGACCCAGTACTGTGTGGTTTAGGGAACACGGATCTCCACCTCTCTGGTTTCCTCCATCAAAGGATGGGGGTGGGAGGGAAGGAAATAAAGATGGTGTCCACAGAACCAGAAAGAGGATCCCATGTTGAGTTGCTTCCCAAGCCGTTCAGCCCTGAGCTTCTGGTCCTCCTGCCTCTCCTTCCCAAGAGCTAGGATCACAGACGTGTTATCACCAGGCCCAGTTGTACGTGGTGCTGGGGATGGAACCCAAGGCTTCATGCACGCCAGGCAAGCCCTGTTCCAAGCCACACCCTCAGCCCCCAATTTATATCTACTTGGGAATTTATAATATCCTGGACATAGAATTTGGATATAAAGTCCAAGTTAGACCTGATCTCATGGGAATCCTATCTCACATGATTATTTTTTGAGACAGGGTCTCAATATGTAGCCCAGGCTAGCCTTGAACTCAGGGCAGTCTTGCCTAAGCCTCCCTAGTATTGGGATTATAAGCATGTGTGTGGGTAGTTTATGTCTAATTTTGGGGGTAAGTGGTTTGAAACAAGAGTTTCTCTGTGTAGCCCTGGTTGTCCTGAACTCATTCTGTAAACCAGGCTGGCCTCAAACTCAGATCTCCTGCCTCTGCCACCCACGCAGGAGCTGGGATTAAAGGTGGGTGGGAAGGTGGTTCTTGAGAAGCTGAGATCCCTGTTCTTTCAGTGATCGCAAAGCACCCACTGTGGAGGGGTGACTGCACACGGCAAGCACCTCTCATGGAGACGCTCGAGGCAGACCACGTGACTCAGCTCCAAGGCGGTACCCAGCTTCCCACAAAGTCTGGACTCCTACCCCGAGGCTACTCACCCTCCACAGTCTCCTTCATCCGAATCTTCTCCTCAGAAAGGTCATTGGACTCGATCACCTGAAAGGACAGTCCTGTAAGAGGACATGCCTGCCACCAGGCCACACCTCAACCTGTGAAAAGGAACCTTGGGAGGATGCAGGGACCCAGTGTGCCAGCAGGGGGAGCAGACATACTTGAATCCCTCTCCGTGAAAAAAGGGAAGCACCCAGCAGGCTTCCTGCTGCCCCTGAACTGCTATTTGGAAAGTAAGGAGCAGAGGATGAAACTTAGGACGTTTTCCATATTAGGCACCAGCTCTATCACCGAGCCACGCCCCCAGCCCCTCATGGTGGATTCTAGGCAGGGGCTCTACCACTGAGCCACGCCCCCAGCCCCTCCCTGGGGGATTCTAGGCAGGTGCTCTACCACTGAGCCACGCCCCCAGCCCCTCACTGGGGGATTCTAGGCGGGGGCTCTACCACTGAGCCACGCCCCCAGCCCCTCACTGGGGGATTCTAGGCAGGGGCTCTACCACTGAGCCACGCCTGTAGCTCATTCCCTATTGACTTATTAGAATGGGTTATCAACTTATTCTGCAGCTCAAGGAGGCCTGGAGATTGCGATTTTCCTGCTGCAGCTCCTGGTAGCTAGAATTTATGGTACTGAGTCACCAGGTCTGACTTGGCTATACCCTTGGTTAAGAAGATATTAAATAGAGGTGTCTTTTTTTTTTTTTCTTTTTCTGAGATCTGCCTTGGCAATCTTTTGCAGGACACCAGCCTTGACGCTCCAATCATAAAACAAGCTCTCAATATATACAACAGAGCGTGGATGGCCCATCTAGGGGCTTCCTTAACTGCCTTCTTCACAATGCTTATTTAATAGTAAACTCAGAAGCCAAGGAAGAAGAAGTTGATTGAAAAAGAAAAAAGGAGGAGCTGGTGAGACGACTCAATTGGTAAAAGGCTTGCCTTGCTACTGCTTGAGTCTGGGCCCCAGAACCCACCTAAAAAGCTGGACACAGTGGTGCACACTTGTAATCCAAGCACCGGGAAGCAGATACTGGCTGATCCTTGGTGATGGGTGGCCAACCAGCCAACCTACCTACTTCAGATACCCCATGTCAAAAACAAATAGACTGTACCCAAGGTTGACCTCTGACCTCCACACATATGCACCCCATATACACATGCATGTGCACACATGTGAGCATGTACACACACAAACACATATATCAGCAAGGTGGAATATGGTGATACAAATCTGTAATCTTAGCACCTGAGAGTTAAAGACAAGAGGATCAAGAATTTAGGGTTAGGGGACTGGGGAGATGGCTCAGCGGTTAAGAGCACTGACTGCTCTCCCAGAGGTCCTGAGTTCAATTCCCAGCAACCACTTGGTAGCTCACAACCATCTGTAACGGGGATCCGATGCCCTCTTCTGTTATGTCTGAAGACAGTGACAGTGTACTCACATACATAAAATAAATATATAAATCTTTTAAAAAAATTAAGGTTATCCTCAGCTACAGAGTGAATTTGAGGCTAGCCTGGGCTATGCAAGACCCTATCTCAGACAAACAAATAAGAAAAGAAAAAAAAGAGTTTCCTCCTGAGAGGAAGGCAACTATAGAATGCTATAGCACAAGGCAGGAAGAGGTCCTTTCTTACAAGACTTGGACCTACAGACAATTGATTCCCTGAATACCACACTGCAGAGCGATATCGTGCATGGACTAATTATCACAGTCCTAGCTGACCCTTTGTAAGGCTATTTTAAATGAGTTATTGGGGGCTGGAGACGCAGCCTGGCAGTTAAGAGTGGGCACTGCACTCGCAGATTACCTGGGTGTAATTCCCAGCACACAAGCCAGGTGGCGCACAGGCACTCGGAACGCCGGCTCCATGGTTTCCGAAGCCTCTGGCCACCATGGGCATTGGTGCTCACGGTGTATGGCTAAACACAATACATCTTGAAATGGACCAATGCAGGACTCAGAAATGTGGAGCTCGGAGCCGGTGAAGCATCCTTGCTGGACTTGCTAGAATGGACAGGGCTCTCTATACTCCTTGACACCCCCTCAAGGACTAATGGGACATGCTCATCTGGAGCAAGGACGATATAGCTGGGTACTTCTAGACTTGGGACAAAGTGGGTCATGGTGGCTGGGACCTTTCTGGAAGATAGAGAGACATCTTTGAGTCCCCGGGGAGGTGTCTGAGACAAGGACCTGGGAGGAGCAGGTCCTTTTTGTGGGTGCTACCTGAGTACTGGGTACCAGAGAGGAAATGGGAGCAACCTGTTCAATAGACTGTGTGTACTGTTTTGTCACGCTGGGGATGGAACTGAGGACCTCTGCTAGGGGGGCATTCTAGTGCTCTGGCACTGAGCCACACACTCAGCTCATTTAAAAAAATTAACTTTGAAATAGAATCTCACTAAGCTACTGAGGTTGGCCTCGAACTTGCCATTTGCCAAGTCTCAGCCTTCCAGTCTAAGCCAGTCAGCGTTCAGGGGCTAGCAAAATGGTGCCTTCGATGGCTCTCAAAGCCTGTGTATGAAGGGTCAAGCAGGGTCCTCTTAGACTACAGTGGTCCCAAGAATCCTCATGGCTCTGATGGAGGGAGACGGAAGCTCCTCCTCTGGGGCTCCCTTGGTCAGCTCCAGGCACAAGGAAAAAGCTCCCCCAGCTGGCATGCAGAGGCCACGCCCTCCCTGTCCCTCCCCAGCTGGGCCCCACAGAAGCGAATGCAGCCTACATGGCTGTGCTGGGCTGAGCACAGGGACTCGACAGCCTGCAGTCTATTCTCAGCCACCAGAAGCTTTTCCCGCAGCCGCTCGGCCTCCTGCCTGCTCTGGGCTTCCGCCCTCTGCAACATCTCGTAATCCAGCATCTTCTTTTCAGCCAGCGAGATCTGTTCTTTGAGGAACTCGATGGCCTGAGCCTGGCCGCGGTATTCCACATCCAGTCCCTCCAGCTCCTGCACACGTAGCTGGGCGTCACGACATTGGTCCTGGGCTTCTTGTAGCTCCAGCCGGTGCTGGCTGGCCTGCTCCTCCAGCTGTGCCCTCCAGTGCTGCTGCAGCCCGGCCAGCTCCTCCTGGGCCTCTTGCAGCTTCTGCCGCAGGCCCTCTTTCTCCTTCCCATGCATGGCCGTCTCTAAGTCATGCTTGGCCTGCAGGTTCCCTAACTCCAGTTGGTGCTCCATTTTGATGCCCTCCACCAGGGCCTTCAGCTCGCCAATCTCCTTCTGCTGGGCGCCTGGGCCAGAGTTCAGCGTGGCCTTCAGGTCTTCTAAAGATTTCTGGTGATCGGAGGCCAGAGAGTCCAGCTTGGATTTCCAGTTGTCCATGAGCCCCATGTTCTCGGTGGTGGCCTGCTGGACCTTGGCCTTGAGGTCTGCCACTTCCTGAGCGTACTTCTCGTTGGCTGCCCGAAGCTTGTCCACTTCTGTCTGGTACGTCTTTAGCATGTGCTCATACTTGTCCTGGAGCAGGGTGCTGTCCCGCTGGTGCTCCTTGCTAGCCGACAGCAGCCGCTCTCGCAGCCGCAGGGTCTCAGCGGCCTCTGGGTGGTCCGCAGGTGGTGGACCTGACTGGAGGAGGCAGTGTTGTAGCTCTTCGATCTCACCACGCCGCAGGCTCAGCTCTTCTTCTAACTGCAGCACCCGAGACTTCTCAGCCACTGTGGTCAGCTAGCAGGAGAGAGACAAGTCAGTGACCATGGATCAGTGATGGGGACATGCCAGCCAGGATGGGGGGACAGTCAGATGATGGGGAGGTGCCTATCCCTAGCTGGTGGTTACTGGCTGTTCTCAGGGACTCTATTGTACCCCAAATGATGGATGGGGTGAACCAAATGTCCTCATTGCTTAGGTAGCTTAGAACACATCACTGCACAAGAGAGGTTTGAGCTTAGAGGACTTTCTAGAGGCTAATATGTTATGTGTATGCATATCTCAGCAATCCTCCTGCCTCAGCCTCCCATGCCCAACCAGATAACCATTCTCTGACTTGCAGGTGGAGCTGTAGATCAAGGGGCCTATCTAGTGGGTGCTAAACCATCTAGTGAGTTTCCTGCACACAGCGTTCAGGCACACCAGTGCCTGTGATCATCTGGTCATGGCCGGCGTACACATGAAGCCATGTGTCTCCAGATACCCACAGCCCTGCACAGTGCTTCGGCTACTATCCACAAGCTGAGCCCTTGCCACAAGCCTCCAACTGTCTGCAGGGTGGTTTTCCTAATCAATTCTTGCTGCCTGGTTAAATTCCTCCCAGCAGAACTAGAGGTAGGCTGGCTAGCCATTTGGACACATGTATGGGTTACACGTACAAAAGGTGTGGAGAGGCCAGCTGGGCCTGGCATACAGGACATAGAACCACACCCTAGAACTGACTGGACCGTTCTCCCAAATGAGTTTCTCAGGGCCTCCCTAACACACCTATGGTCAGACTCTGAGGCCGACATCATCCCCACCTTTGGGGATATCCCAACATATAAAGCCCCATTTCCTGAGCCTCAGGTCCTCCAGGTTGGCTCTGTTGCCACCTTAGGAGTCTCTGGCCTAGAGTACTCTGGGTCTGCCTTCCTGTCAAGGAAGCAGTGTCCACCCAAGTATGGGGCAGACCACTCCCAGAAGGCTTCTTCATGGCAGTGCACAGGAGGGAGGCACAGGGAAGGTCACAGAGACACCTGCATTCAAGGAGCCATGAACTTGGAAGTAATCCCAGAGGACTGAGACCCCCTTCCCTAAGAGATCACTTGGCCACAATGAGCCAGACTCTAAATTTCAACTTCCCTCCCAGAGGGGAGCACGGAAGGGGCTCGAAAAAGCAGCCATTATGATGGCAGAGGAAATGATTTAAAAAAAAAAAAAAAGCAAAGGGGGCATGGAAGGGCCAAGGCGCTGGCTGGGTGGGTGGCAATGGTGGGCACGGTTTACCCTGTTATCCGCTAATTCTCTGAGCAGCCGCTCGGCCTGCGCCTTCTCCAATAGCAGACTCTGCTCCAGCTCCCCAATGCGCGCGTGCTCCAGCTGGGTCTGGGTCTGCTCCACCCAGGGTGGGGGTGAGGGAGGGATGGCAGGGTGGATAAGGAAGGCAGGGACATGGGGGAAGGGGGTACAGGGAACAGGAAGCCGGAGAAAGAAAGAAAGGGCGTGTGAAGGGAAGAGAAAGAGAGAGAGAGAGGAGGCGTCATCTTCCGTGAACAAGACTGAAAACAGATCAATGAGCCGGAATTGCTTAGGGAAAAGAGAGAGGTCTCAGAAGTGGGGTTCATGAGGGGGCTGGGTGCCCTCCCATCACTGTGGCCTAGCTGGGCGGGGTGGTGTTCAAGGCAGAGGAGGCTGTGTAACCTTGCTAGCCTCTGGTAATGCAGTGGCCGTGGGTACCCAGTTCCTTCCCTTGTGGGATTTAAGGGTCTTTTTCTTCTTTTGTTAGGTACATTTTATTTCTTCCATGTGGGTCCCAGGGATCAAATTCTGGGCGTCAGGTTTGGTGGTAAGCCCCGTTACCTGCTGAGCCATCTCCCAAGCCCTTCTTTTTCTCTTTTTCCTTCTTTCTTTAGTCACTATACAGCTCCCAGTGGGCCTTGGATATCCTATGTAGGCCTTGAACTCACCTATGTCTCTACCTCCTGAGTGCCAGGATTTAGGATGTGTACTACTACATCTGTTTTTTCTTTTTTCTTTTTTTTTCAAACAGTTTTTTTGGCTATATAACCAAGGCTGTCCTAAAACTCACTGTGTACCCCAGTCTGGCCTTTGAACTTGTAATCCTGACTCTGGACTTTCGTTTGGATTTTCCGAGACAGGGATTCACTATATCGCTAATAAAGACCGTAACATGCCCGGCTTGGCCTGGAACTAAGTATGTATCCAGGATGCCCTTGAACCTGCGATCCTTCTGCCTCAGCCTCCCTAGCACTGGGATGTCAGGTATGTGCCACCATGCCTGGCCAACTCAACTCACACCATCTTGATTCTCCTCAGGCCTCCTGGGTGGGGACTGGGCTAACACCCATTGCCCTTCCCAGAGCCTGGCTTGGTCCACATCCCTACCTCCTCCCCATCCTTCCCAGATTCTGCGGAGGACGCCTGGTCTCTGGAAATACAAGGGCACTTTTGTCCCCTCTTTACAACACCCGTTTCATTGGAGAACAAAGCATGACATTCTCTGGGTGGCACAGGGCTGGCATTTGGATGGCCCATGATGGATCTCTGCAAGTAAGCAGGGAGGGGGGGAAGACACGTCCCCTGGGGTCCTCTAGAAGACCAAACTGGAAACCAGGTTTGTCTCCTGAGAGAGGGGAGAGTGCCACTCACTCTTAGAGAAACACAGGTTAAAGCGCTCACCACCCTGGCCCCAGCACACACACAACCCTACAGCAAGTGCGGAAGGGGTGGGCGGGGCTTAGATGGCAGGGATAACACTCAGATGCCAGCAAGAAGTGGCAGCCATGGAGACTGAAAGATCGGAGCCTAGGCTGCCCGTCTGCAGAGGAAGCACAGGAGGGAGGCTTTATGAGCAATGATGAGTTTAGTCTTGGAGACAGTAGAAGATGGGGTGACCCAGCCCAAAGGGACCAAGTGTTCTGTTTGGAACAGAGTTTAGGCTTTCAATTCTGACTTTGTGTATTCATATGCATGTGGAGACCAGAGGTAGATGTTGGAAAACTGTGTGTGGGGTCTGGGGGAGTGGGGTTCAAGACAGGGTTTCTCTGTGTAGCTCTGGCTGTCCTGGAATTTACCAGGTTGCAGACCAGGCTGTCCTCCAACTCAGAAAGAGCGAGAGACACCCTCCTGCTTTGCCTCCGGAGTGCTGGGATTAAGGGCGTACACCACTCTAGTATACATCAGATCTTAACCACACTCCACTGTGCCTTCTGAGACAGGGTCTCCCTGAGCTATGTCAGCTGGCCAATCTCACCACAGGGTTAGACAGGTGCCACACCCATTTTTGTTTTGTTTTGGTTTGGGTTTTTTTGGTTCTTTTTTTCGGAGCTGGGGACCGAACCCAGGGCCTTGCGCTTCCTAGGCAAGCGCTCTACTACTGAGCTAAATCCCCAACCCCTGTTTTGGTTTTTTGAGACAAGATTTCTGTATGCCAGCTATCCCAGAACTCACTCTGTAGACCAGGCTGGCCTCAAACTCAGATATCCATCTGCCTTTGCCTCAAGAGTGCAGGGATTAAAGGTGTGTGCCACCATGCCTGGCTGCTGCACCCTTTTGTAATGAGAGTGCTAGGAGTCCAAACTCAGGCTCTCACTGATGAGTTTCAACCTGACCCCCTAACTGAGGAGTTCTGGCCAGGTGTTCTGCTCTCCCCGGGTCCCCCAGTTTGAGTTTCTAGATAAGTTACCTACTGTCGAGCCGTATCCCCCAGCACTTGGTTTTAACTTTTATGTTTTTAGATGTATTTATTTTATGTGTGTAAATGTATTTCCTGCATGTGTGTATAATACCATGTATGTGGAGGCCAGAAAAAAATCAGATCCCCTGAAAATGGAGTTACAGATAGTCGTGAAGTACCACACCACACGGGGGCTGGGAGCAAAACTTAGGTTCTCTCTGAGAACAGCAAATGCTCTTAACCACGGAGCAATCTCTCTGGTCCCAGTTTTGACTTTTTAGAAAATTTGGTTTTTTTTTTTTTTTTGGTTCTTTTTTTTTTTTTTTTTTCCGGAGCTGGGGACCGAACCCAGGGCCTTGCGCTTCCTAGGCAAGCGCTCTACCACTGAGCTAAATCCCCAACCCCAGAAAATTTGTTTTTATTTGTGTGTGTGTGTGTGTGTGTGTGTGTGTGTGTGTGTGTGTGTGTGTGTACACACGTGTTTCCATGGGTGCATGTGCAGGTGTCTGTGGGGGTCAGAAGAGGGGGCTACAACTCTTGTAGCTGGAGATCTGGGAGGTGGTGAGCCATCTGGGATCCGAACACCCTGTTCTCGGAAGTGTCGTGAGTGTTCTTAGCCACTGAGCCACCCCTATAGCCTTCTGCTTTGTCTTTTAAGATAGTTGGGGAAAAGAGGCAAGGTGGCTACAAGCCTGTAATCCTAGAACCTACCGGCTGAGGCAGGAGAATAATTCTGAGTTCCAGACCAGCCCCAGGTAGTGTAAAAACCCAACCCCAACCAAATATGTGGGGAGATAAATTGCTTTAGCATAATTTACATTCTGATTGCTCTGAATATGGTCACAGTTTAGTCTTTGTAATAATAATATAATAAAAATAAGTTATTATAATTATAAGTATAATTATAATAAAAATCAAAACTGAATATGACAGTCTTTCTGGCTAAACTGGCTGTGTAACACTGTCCTGTCCTGTCCCCCTGCCTCAATGCCTGCCAACTTATTGGCAGCCCCAGGACCAATCAGATTCTCTCTGGGGGATAATGTGTGGTAGCCAATCTGGCAGGCTGGAATAAGGAACAGATGTAGTAAAAGACACAGACAGACAGGCGGCAGACAGACAGGCTGACCCGGAGTTGCCAAGGGCCTGTGAGCACCTGACACCATCCTGATTCCAGCCCCTTGAACTGCTGGCCAGGGGTGGTGTGCATGTGCGAATTTCCCCACAACTGACTGTTGCTAAGATCTGTTGATGGGAGCAGGTGGAGAGGGCTCAGCTCTGGCAGCCCCTCTCTCCCCTCAAGCCCACCCATCTGTCCCCTGCAGGGAGACTGCTGCCCTTCAGATAAGCCAGACACAACCACCTGTGCTGTCCCTCTGGCTGTAACAAAAACGCAGATCACAACAGCTTAAGGCTGGGTAATACTTGTCTTCTTTTCCCCCTTCCTTCCTTCCCTCTTTTCTTTTTATAGTCTCATTTATCCATGTATCCAAGGCTATCCTCAAACTCACTGCATAGCCAAGGCTGGTCTTGAACTCCTGATCCTCCTGCTTCTGTCTCCTGAGGTCTGGGATTACAGGCGTGCACCACCATGTCCACTTTTTTTTTTTTTTTTTTTTTTTTTTTTTTTTTTTTTTTTTTTTTTTTGCCAGCCCCACCATGTCTTCCTAATTAGTCCGCCTGACCTAAAACTCCACTAACCAGACTAGCCTTGAATTTGCCATGTAGCCAAGGATGACTTCAATTTCTAGCCTCCTGCCTCCACCTCCCTATGGTGGGGTTACCAGCATGAGCTACCATGATTTGAACCCAGAGCTTCACGCGTGCTAAGCCAGGCAATTCTACTGACTGAGCTGTATCTCCTGCCCCCTTTCACTTGTTCCCAGACAGGGTCTTGCTAAGAAGTTTGGGTTGACTTAGACTTGGTATATAGCCCAGGCCAGCCTTGAGTTTGTAATTGTCTTGCTTCATCTACCTTAGAAAGCTAGGATGCTACCAGGCTCAGATCAACCCAAGTTGAACCCAGAAATGACCTATGGCTGTGCCTTCTAAGGTCCCTCGGGAACTTGGGAATTAGTCACAAACGCAGACCACTGGGTCTTTGTTGTATTGAAATACGCTCCCCTGGAGATAGACACCTTGGGCCTGAGATCCTGTAATAGACGTCTTCATCCTACAGCGGAAGAAGCTGGGGCCTGCTTAAGGGACAGGACCAGCAACACAACAGGAAGAGCTTAGCTCCCTGTCTCACCTGGCCATCCCAAAGAGTTCTTCCTCCTTCTTTTCCCAAGGAGCAACAAGAGACACAACAGGAGAGGTGGCCAAGGGTGGCCTCCTGACCCCAGAGGTCTCTGCAGGTCTCAGGGGCAGGGCTAGATGCCCCCTCAGTGCCCTCTGGTCCCTAAGACAGCGTGTGTGTTTATGAACTAAGAACAAACCCATTATATCCACACCGTGTATACAGGTGGCAAAATGGTGGGGTACAGGCTGGGGCCGGACCCAACAATCGCTGCTGGTTATAACCCTTGTTGGTTGGTTATACCACTGGGGGTAGTCTCTGCCTTGAGCACTCTCTCTGTGTCGCTCTCTCTGTCTCTCTCTGTCTCTGTCTCTGTCTCTCTCGCTCTGTCTCTCTGTCTTTCTCTATGTCTCTCTCTCCTTAATTCATGTAGCCCAGGCTAGCCTTTAACTCGATATATAGCTGAGGATGACCTTGAACTCGGACCACCCACCTCCCCAGTGCTATGGCAACAGACTTGTGCCACCACTCCTGGTTTACATGGTACCAGAGAGGGAACCCAGGGTTTCACGAATGCTAGGCAAGTGCTCTGAGATACAGCCCAAGCCGGTGAGCTCTAGTTCAGTTGTGTATCAAATCTTGTGATTCTAACTGCTTCTAGCCAATCCTGTGTCTGTGCTCCCTGGAGCCTGGCTCCTATGTTGTTAGGCAAAGACCTAAAATCTGTCTTGATTCGATCTTCAACTGCCAACATAGGATCCCCTGGAACACAACCAAACCCACTTCTAATACCAGATGTCCCAAGGCCTGCCGCTCCTCCACTCCTCCAAGACAGGGGCTTTTGATTCTTCCCAATATTTCCATTGCAATCACCCAGGCCTCATGGCAAGGATTGGGCCCACAGTGCTAAGTGAGCAGTGGAGAACTGCACTGTTACCTCCAAGTCTCCTTTGGTGATGGACTCTTCTTCCACCCGGAACTGCAGGTCCTCCACCTTCCTGCAGGGGGGAAAAGAGGCAGACGTGGGCTTTGGGGGCCAAGGATATCACTCAGTGGTAGAGCCCCTGCCTAGAATCCCCCAGTGAGGGGCTGGGGGTGTGGCTCAGTGGGAGAGCACCTGCCTAGAATCCCCCAGTGAGGGACTGGGGGCGTGGCTCAGTGGTAGAGCACCTGCCTAGACTCCCCCCAGGGAGGGGCTGGGGGCGTGGCTCAGTGGTAGAGCCCCTGCCTAGAATCCCCCAGTGAGGGGCTGGGGGCGTGGCTCAGTGGGAGAGCACCTGCCTAGAATCCCCCGGGGAGGGGCTGGGGGCGTGGCTCAGTGGTAGAGCCCCTGCCTAGAATCCCCCAGTGAGGGGCTGGGGGCGTGGCTCAGTGGTAGAGCCCCTGCCTAGAATCCCCCAGTGAGGGGCTGGGGGCGTGGCTCAGTGGTAGAGCACCTGCCTAGAATCCCCCAGTGAGGGGCTGGGGGCGTGGCTCAGTGGTAGAGCACCTGCCTAGAATCCCCCAGTGAGGGGCTGGGGGCGTGGCTCAGTGACAGAGCCTCTGCCTAACACAAGAGGTCCCTTGGCTTCACCCCCAGCACACACAGAAAGACATTCCCCACACACAGGGAAGCCTATGCACGAAGGCAAGTGGATGTGCACCAGGCCAGTTATGGCTCAGATGATGAAGGCATCAGAAGATGTCAGGGATCAAGATTAAATCACAGACGGGGCTGTCCCCACAAAGCCAGGAACTACCTGGAATCCTGTACTTGAAGACAGGGAGAGCTTTTGGGAAGCCTACTGTGCTGAACACAGCCTCGTTCCTTTCAGGATGTCCATGGAGAACATAGGTGGACTGGCTGGTTTCGTGTGTCAACTTGACACAAGCTGGAGTTATCACAGAGAAAGGAGCCCCCCTTGAGGAAACGCCTCTGTGAGACCCAGCTATTGGGCATTTTCTCAAGTAGTGATCAAGGAGGGAGAACTCAGCCACTTGTGGGTGGTGCCATCCCTGGCCTGGTGGTCTGGATGGTGTCAGAGAGCAGGCTGAGTGGGCCATGGGGAGCAAGCCAGTAAGCAGCACCCTCCATGGCCTCTGCATCAGCTCCTGCCTCCAAGTTCCTGCCCTGTCTGAGTTCCTGTCCTGACTTCCTTTTGTGATGAACAGCAATGTGGAAGTGTAAGCTGAATAAACCCTTTCCTCCCCAGCTTGCTTCTTGGTCCTGATGTTTTGTGTAGGAATAGAAGCCCTGACTAAGACAATAGGACAGTAGTCTGAGCCAGGTGTAGTGGTGCACACCTCTGGGTGGTGAAGGCCAGCCTAAGCTACATGGTGACACCTTGCCTCAAGACACCAAGTCAAGACAATGGCTCTTCAATGGGCACACTCTGCCATGTGGCCCTGTCTCAGCAAACAGGGGGCTTCTACATCAGGCCAGGGGGCTTCCTCTTCATCACCTGTACTCTCTCCTCTTCCAGGGCTGCCCACAGATGTAGAAGGTCCCTAAGGCTCCCCGCTGTAGGAGTCAGACACTCCCCTCAGGGACACATGTTCACCTATACACATGCTAAACAAGCAGAGGACAGGGACAGGACCCTACCTCATATTGCCATTTACAAGTGGGATTCACTGACAGCTTATATATGTATTCCTATAAGGTACCTGGGGTGCTAAAGCAACGTTATACAATGCTAGGACCTGCACCTAGGTTCTTGGTGAACACAGCTCCCATGATGCCTTATTTTGAATTAAAAAAAAAAAACCTGTTTGAGCTTGTACACAATATATATATGAATATGTGAGTGTAGGAGGCCACAGTTTGATGGTGTGTCTATGTTCTTTTTTTGTTTTTTGTTTTTGTTTGTTTGTTTGTTTGTTTGTTTTGGAGCTGGAGACCGAACCCAGGGCCTTGTGCTTGCTAGGCAAGCGCTTTACCACTGAGCTAAATCCCCAACCCCATGACTGTGTGTTTATTTGTGTATCTATGCACATGAGTGTGCCTGAGGCAGGCTAATTTGATGGTATGTGTATATGCACATGTGCACACGTGTGCATATACATATGCACATGTACACACATGTGCATATACATATGCACACAGAGGCCAGAAGAGGACACTGAGAGTCTTGCCCTATCACTGTCTGCGTTATTCCCTTGCGACGGGGTGTCTTGATGAACCTGAAGTTAGAATGAAGGCCAGGGGCTCCTAGTGATCCTCCTGGCTCTGTGCCATCCCACCAAGACCAGGATTACCACCAGCATGTAGCCATACCCAGCTCTACATGGGTGGCGGGGATTTGAACATAGGTCCTCGTGCTGTGGCAAAAGCATTCTTACCCACTGAGCCATCCTGCCAGAACTACATCAGGGCGACTTCTTTGTCTATTTTACTTGTCCCTTCTTTTTGTTGTGGTGGGCTCTTGTTAGTGTTGGTTTAGTTCATTTTGGGCGTGGCGTACAAGATCTTACTATATACCCCTGCCTAGCCTGGAACTCTTAAGTAGACCAGGCTGGCCTTGAATGAACAGAGATTCACCCGCCTCTGCCTGGCCAGTGCTGGGGTGAAAGGTGTGTACCACCATGCACGGGGTTCACCTTTCGAGGCAGGATCTCTCACTGAACCTGGCGGTCCTAACTGGATAGACTGTCTGGCCAGGGAGCTGAGGGGATCTGCAGGGCTTGCACAGCCTGTGGTGGCGTTACAGACCCGTGTGACCAGGCCTGTCATGTTGCTAGGGGGCTGAAGCCAGGCCCTGGCGCGGCGGGCACTTCGCCAACGAGCCGTCTCCCACCTCATGATGCCTTAAAAGACTTGTTTTTGTTTTCTGGCATGAGATGCATCACCATGGGAACCAGATGTGTGGGCCAGGACTACCATCTCACGTGGATATAAATAAACCCTCATTTCCCGCAGTGAGACAGTAACTGCGGGGACTCGGCTGAATGCCCAAAACAGATGCAAATCAGGGTGTCAAGATTGGGGGCTGCTGCCAGAATGGGGGAAGGAAGGGACATACAGAAATCCTCATCTTTTGGGAAAGACCAGCTCCAGGAGCCTGGGCCTGAGTCTCTAGTAAAAGCTGAGGGGCGGTCATGCCTGTATCTTTCCAGGGCTGTCCGAGTCTGCATCAGTGGGCTGCTGTCCCTGACCTTGGTTAAGGGCTTTTCTAGGAAATCAGGAGAGGGAGAACTCCTAATTCATCCCTGGGGCAGTCTCAAACACCGATGTATGGGCCAGCAAGATGGCTTAGCGAAGTAGTTGGTGCTGATTCCCAGGATTGGCACAGTCAAAGGAACCCATGCTCCCAAATTGTTTTTTGATGCTCATGCGTATGCCTCCCCCGGACAATTAGATATATTAAAAAAAGGGGGGGGGTTAATTGATAGACATGCCAGGTGCAGTGATACACCACTGTTATCCCAGCATTCAGGAGGCTGAGGCAGAAGGGTAGTGAACTGGAGGCCAGTCGGAAGTGACTAAGAAGACCCTGTCTCATGCGTAATAAAACAAAAATAAAAATGGAGACAGAGAGAAAATTCATTCAGTGAAGTCCTCGCCAGGTGTGATGGCTAAACTCAGTGGTCAACGTGACCCAGGCCTCTGTCCAGATCACTGATGTGGGAGGACCCGGCCTATATTTCTGGGTCCCATCTCTCGGTGGCAGCCCGGATCAAAGGACACGGAAGAAGGAGCTTTTGGGTTTTGCCCGCTGCTTGCCTCACTCTTGCTGGCAAGTTCATCTATCCCACTGCTGAGGCATTCCCTCATCGGAATCAGAACCTACTTCCTCAGGGTTCCGGCACTGACTGAAGACCAGCGGCTCTCCAGGAGCCCTCAGGGACTCTACACACACACATACACATACACACACACACACACACACTCTCTCTCTCTCTCTCTCTCTCTCTCTCTCTCTCTCTCTCTCTCTAATATTAACTTTAAAACAAAACAAAAAACTCCAAGGCCACAATTCCTGCCCAGGGATTAATATCAGCCCCGTGCAAGTTCAGTAGACACCATAGCACTAAGCTATAGCCCAGTCCTTTCTTTAGAGGGATAGGGTTTAGATAACAACTTGCTATGTGGATCTGCCTGGCACAAAACCTGCTATGTAGACCAGGCTATCTCCTGCCTCAGTCTCCTTAGTGCTGGGCTTATAAACCTGAGTCATTATACCTGGCCCAAGCCCTTGCTGTAGCACTACTCCCCATCCCTCTCTCTCTCCCTCTCCCTCGTCCTCTCCCCTCCCCCTCCCCCTGACAGGGTCTCCTGTAGCCCAGGCTGCTCTCAAATTCACTGTGTAGCAGATCATGACTCTGAACACCCAATCCTCCTGTTTCTACCATCTGAATGTTGAAATAACACCCCTCTGTTCATGCAGTGCTTACACCCCTCTGTTCATGCAGTGCTGGGACTCAAACCCAGGGCTTCATGTGTCCTAGACAAACACTCTACCAAGTGAGCTATATCCCCAGCCCCATTTTTCTTTTTGTATCTTTTTTTTTTTCGGAGCTGGGGACCAAACCCAGGGCCTTGTGCTTGCTAGGCAAGCGCTCTACCACTGAGCTACACCCCCAGCCCCTCACTGGGGGATTCTAGGCAGGGGCTCTACCACTGAGCCACGCCCCCAGCCCCTCACTGGGGGATTCTAGGCAGGGGCTCTACCACTGAGCCACGCCCCCAGCCCCTCACTGGGGGATTCTAGGCAGGGGCTCTACCACTGAGCCACGCCCCCAGCCCCTCACTGGGGGATTCTAGGCAGGGGCTCTACCACTGAGCCATGCCCCCAGCCCCATTTTTGTTTTTGTATTTTTTTATTTGAAGGCTGTTGTGCTAGGTTGCCCAGGCTGAAATTGAACTCGGTATGTAGCCCAGGCTAGGCTGGAACTGCTGATCCCCCTGCTTCGGTTCCAAGTGCTAGGATTAGAGACAGGTCTGTCTCTGCTCCCATGCCCGGTTTCCCCGCGCTCCTTCATTGGGCTCCGAGAAGACGCACTCTGGCCCAGCAGACGCTCACCACGTACCTCCTCTCCTCCTCCAGCTGATTGGACAGATCCACCTTCTCCTTCCTCACGTTTTCCACCAGCAACCGTGCCCGCTGCAGCTTCTCCTCAGCTTCTGCAACATACTGACCCAGAGCAAGGCCAGGAGAGGGCCAAGTCAATTCCAGGCTCTCTTGGGGACAAGACGGAGGCAGAGGAAGGAAAGGAGTCCTAGCTCCCTTTTCCCTGATGGCCGCAACCAGGCAGGGCTAGTTATCCAGACACAAAGAGGGGACTCAGGAGGGAAGGATGCAGAGACTCCACCAGGGAAGGGGATCCTAGGCTCCTCTGAGCTTAGGTAGAAGCTGGTTATATGATAGCTTTGTTTTGTTTTAATGCTGGAGATCAAACCCAGGGCTTTGTATATGTTAGGCAGGTGCTCAATGCTAAGCCACACCCCAGCCCTCACTGGAGGATTCTAGGCAGGGGCTCTCCCACTGAGCCACGCCCCCAGCCCCTCATTGGGGGATTCTAGCAGGTGCTCTCCCACTGAGCCACGCCCCCAGCCCCTCATTGGGGGATTCTAGGCAGGGGCTCTACCACCGAGCCACGCCCCCAGCCCCTCACTGGGGGATTCTAGACAGGGGCTCTACCACTGAGCCATGACCCCAGCCCCTCACTGGGGAATTCTAGGCAGGGGCTCTACCACTGAGCCACACCCCCAGCCCCTCACTGGGGGATTCTAGGCAGGTGCTCTACCACTGAGCCACCACCCCAGCCCCTCACTGGGTGATTCTAGGCAGGGGCTCTACCACTGAGTCACACCCCCAGCCCTAGATAATGGACTGAACCTCTGAACCTGTAAGCCAGCCCCAATTAAATGTTGTCCTTGTAAGAGTTGCCTTGGAGAGAATATATCTGCTTTTTTTTTTTTTTTTTCTTTTCTTTTTTTCGGAGCTGGGGACTGAACCCAGGGCCTTGCGCTTGCTAGGCAAGCACTTTACCACTGAGCTAAATCCCCAAACCCTCTGCTTTTTTTTAATTTAAAAAAAAAAAAAAGAGTGTATATGTTGAAAAAAAAAAAAGAGTTGCCTTGGTCATGGTGTCTGTTCACAGCAGTAAAACCCTAAAAGATAGGGTCTCTCAAAGGAATCCTATCTTGGAAAGAAGTCTGTTAATATGCAGGATGTTCTACAAGGAAGTACATAGTCCATCTTGTAGAGAAGCTTGTTAAACTTCAGGAAATAAAACTCAATAGTTTCAGGAAGTCCAAGAAATTGACAAGACTTACTCTGGCCCTTCCTCCTAAGCTTATATAAGCAGGGGAGAGCTCCCAAGCAGGACATGCTACCTGTTAAGAGGCTTGAATCAGGATTGGGGATTTAGCTCAGTGGTAGAGCGCTTGCCTAGCAAGCGCAAGGCCCTGAGGAGTTCAGTCTCCAGCTCCGAAAAAAGGGGGAAAAAAAAAAAAAGGCTTGAATCAACTGAGCTCACTAACAGAGACACTTTCTAAGCTGCTGAGCTGGTTCTAGGTCGTGCAGTACGCTCGAGGTTCCAGCTTTCATGAGTGTGTGTAGCCCTGTGGGAAGAGGTATTCCATGCAGCCCGGAGTCTGCCAGCCACCCACCTGCTCATGCTGTGCCTTCAGCAGGGCAATTTCCTTCTCCACCTCACAGATATGACTGGTAGCCTTGGCTACTTCTGCCCTCTCCAAGTCACGCTCAGCCAGCAGCTGTTCGATGTGCTGCTGTTTCTCCTTCAGTGCCTCCTGCAGGGCTGTGGTGCCTGAGATCTTCCGGGCATAGCGTGAAGAGGTCTCTGTGAGCTGTAGAAAGTGGGCATGGGCAGGACTCAAGACATTGTATTATATTGAAGCTCAGCTTGTTCCCTCTGGCCTCACTAACACAGTCTTGTTCCTTCCCTGTCAGTGCCCAGGATGACCTAAATTCATTGCTGATTCCCCCTCAACAGGAACCACAGCCTTCAACAGGAACCACAGACCAAGCTCTACTGAAGTCCCTCTGCCAAACCCAAACGGCCTCCTCTTCTCTCCTTACCTAGGATCCATATGGATCCTTTGGAATAGTCTTTCTGTATCTATCCCATACTGTTTTACCCAGAGAATGTAACCAAGAAAGCAGTCAGTTATATAACAATAAATATAAATGGACCAATTTTTCCTATAAAGAGATCACACTCGACCATCCCTAGCGGAAGGATGCCTAGAATCAGAACAAGCTGGGCACCAAATAGGACGCTTGATCCTACCTTCACCCCTACATTAGAGTTCTCCAACTCCCCAGTTCTATCCTTACCAGGCCACTACGGCTCGGCCGGCCACCAACAGAGGAGGCCACAGAGCTGACAGAGCTGATGGAAGAACTGCTGGGGCTGTGGGTCAAGGCTGAGACACCCATAGCCATGCGCTTGGTCTTCTTGGCCTTGGCTGGACTGGTAGATGGGAAGCCAATTCGGATGACCTTGTGGATTGGTGCAAAGAGACCGAACTTGGGTGGGCACTGGAAGTACCTGGGGAGCAAATTAGAGCCTCAGTAATGCCATCATTACTTAAGAGTCTCCCCTGCTTATTAGCCCGAAAGATACAAGTGTCTCCCGGCCCTGCCAGTCAAGGGGAAAGTTCCCGAGATGGAAGAGCAAGGAATGATGGGACACACCTATACCAGCACTTGAGAGGTGGAGGCAGGAGATTAGCAGGATGGAACTGACAAAAAATGTACAGCTTTGAACAGCTCTAGAAATATTGTTACAAAACTTATGTGCATCACATACCAAATACAGCAGCAAAATTAAGGTGGGACCTCCCAGGCTGCATTACTCTAAAAATCCACAAACTATCCTGGCTTTACCCTCAGTTGTTGCTGGCCTATCCCCCAAACTGGCTCTCTCTGTGTGCCTTGCACAGAGAAGAAAAACCCTGAAGGAAGGAGAGGGGCATGGTAGTAACAGGATAAGGAGTTCAAGGCCAGCTTCCGCTACATAGCCATTTAGAAGCCACCTTGAACTACACAAGGCTCTCAGGAAAAGAGGAGGGACAGAGCATGAGAGTGCAGGACACCTGCAGCCCTTCTGCATCACTTGGGAAACACAAGGTCAGTAGAGACTGAGGCTTGGATTCTCAGTGCTTGCCTGTAACAATGAGCCTTGGCCTTAGTTCTCTTGTCAGTAGGATGATCTGGCACAGCATGCCCAGGATTTCTCTGCCACCCTATCTCCACCCCTTCTGAAGATCCTTAGGAGAGCCCCTCGTACCTGGTGCCTGCCACTGCCCCATCGTTCTTCCCAAGGGGCTCGTCCAGCTCCACACCACACCACTCGCCTTTGGCAAAGTCCGTCTCCCCAACATATCGTACCACACCGGTCTTCGTCCCACCAACCTGTTGGCACATGGAGAGAGGCAGGTCCAGAGGATGCAGGGGACACAGGTGGAGCCTGGCAGAGGGCACATGAGAAAGAGGAGAATGCCCACGGACAGCTGGGAGGGACATGGGTTCTAATAGGTCACATGGCTGCTACAGGGAAGGACACAGGCTTGGACAGAGACACAGACCTGAACTCAAACCATGCTGTAAGTACGTTGCATAAGTTTGACCAAATTACAGAACCTCTCCAAATCTTAGCACCTTCATTTACCAAAAGAATCTTCGTGATAATTAAGTACTGTATGAATGTAGCATCTGCAAGATGCTAGAGCCTTGGTAAAGCTCTCAGTAAAAACACAAAAGCAGTTTTCAGGGCTGGGGGCGTGGCTCAGTGGTAGAGGCCCTGCCTAGAATCCCCCAGGGAGGGGCTAGGGGCGTGGCTCAGTGGTAGAGCCCCTGCCTAGAATCCCCCAGGGAGGGGCTGGGGGCGTGGCTCAGTGGTAGAGCCCCTGCCTAGAATCCCCCAGGGAGGGGCTGGGGGCGTGGCTCAGTGGTAGAGCACCTGCCTAGAATCCCCCATTGAAGACTGGGTGCGTGGCTCAGTGGTAAAGAGTTTGTGTAGTATACATGAAGTCCTAGGCTTCATTCCAACACCACATTAAAAGTAGGGCTGGTGAGATGGCTTAGCAGGTTAACACCTTGCAACCCTGACAACTTGAGTTCAGTAGACAGAGAAAACTGATTTCCAAAATAGCATTCTGACTGCAGACCCATGATATGACACTGGTATCCCCTCACCCCACACACACACACACACACACACACACACACACCAACATACAAACACACATACACATACATACATAAGCACAATACAAACAAATGTACACATATAAATACACAGACACACACATCATGATAATGAATAAATAAAATAGAAGAGAGACTCCTGAGCCCAACTGAGGAACTAGGCTGCTGGAGAAGGAAGACTCAGTTTCCCTCCAGGATGTGGCTACTGGTAGGTTACCCAGGTCTCCATTTCCATGAGCACGCTAGCTGCACTAACTGGAGTCAGCATACTGTAATTATAAAGAGGACATGGGGGTGGGAGAAGGACCTGTTGGGGAGGGGTCAGAGGAGCAGGAGGTGGTCAGGAGGGGTGGGTGCTGGGGTCGATATGATCAAGACACATTGCATACACGCATGAAATTGTTGAAGGATAAATAAAAGGGTTTTTTGTTGTTTTGTTTTAGGACAGGGTCTCACTATGCAGCCCTGGATAGCTTGGAACTCATTCTGTAGACCAGGCTGGCCTCAAACTCAGAGAGAACCACTTGCCTCTGCCTCCCATGTGCTGGGGTTACAGGTGTGCGCCTCTACATTCAACCATAAAATGGATTCTTAGAGATTGGAGAGCTTGCTCACAAGATTGGTGCTCAGTTCCAAGAACTCTCATGGGAGCTCACAACCACCAGGAAAACTTCAGGCTATACATACACATAAATTGGAGGCCCTAGTACTTGCAAAATCAGGTCTGTCTGGTCTAATTTTCTTTCTATTGTTGTGATAAAACACTGCAACAGAAAGCAATCGAGAGGAGGAGAGGGTTTACTTAGCTCACAATTCCAGGTGATAGTCTAACACTGTGGGGAAGTCAAGGCAGGGAATTAAAACATCCCATTCACAGTCAAGAGCAGAGAGTGAACAAATGCACCTGTCTTTTGCTTGCTTCTTATACTCAGTTAACTTTCTCTGTTCTTATGCAGTTCAGGATTCCCCTGCCTAGGGAATGGTGCCGCCCACAGTGGGCTGGGTCTTCCTATACCAACTAATAACCAAGACAACCTGCTTCCCAGACATGTCTACATACTAGTGTGACCTGGATAATTCCTCATTTGAGACTCTCTTCCCAGCTGACTCTAGATTGTGGCAGTTAAACCTGACTAGTAGGAAAACAAAATAAAACGAAAGTTAACTAGTACACTACTCAACTTTCCTAATATTTTTAATATAGTTCTTCATGTTGTGGTGACTCCCAACCACAAAATTATTTTCCCTGCTACTTTGTAACTGTAATTTTGCTACTGTTATAAATTGTAATGTAAGTATCTATATTTTCTGATGCTCTGACCTGACCCACAGGTTAAGAACTGCTACAGTATACCTTCCAACGCCCAGAAGTTTCTCTCCTCGCTCCCCCCCCCAAAAAAACCCACCGAAATTTCCTCTTTCAGTGGAATGATTCCGTAATCAGGCCCATCTTTCTAAATAGTAGTCTGTCTGCTGTAACTTCTGTTTTAAACTTTAAGGGTATTTTTAACTGACTCATAAGAACGTTCACACTTCAGTGATCCTCATTTTTCTTAAAACTGACAAGAGCTGTACTTACAGGTGGGGCACTGTGTGATTGTATGTACAGGGTCCATATGTCTACAACGTGCGTTCTTCAAGTCAG
Organism: Rattus norvegicus; assembly: GCF_021556685.1. Taxonomy (NCBI): domain Eukaryota; kingdom Metazoa; phylum Chordata; class Mammalia; order Rodentia; family Muridae; genus Rattus; species Rattus norvegicus. Next base: position 29,201,216 of record NC_141545.1, on the reverse strand, counting down.
AACCATTGTTCCCATTCCTCGATACAGCCATCTTTTTTGTTGTTATTGATTTTGGGGTTTTTGCATAGGCAGCCTTTGAAGACCCTTCAAGTCTTCATGATAAAATACAGACAGGGACTTGGGCTCAGTTGGTAGAGTGCCCAGTTAGCATGCAGGAGGCCCTAAACTCCTATCCCAGCACTGCCGCACTAAATATACATGCTGTAATCCCAGCACTGAGGAGGCACAGGCAGGAGGATCAGGAGTTCGAGGCCGTCCTTAGATGCACAGCAAGGCTAATCATACTACTTTGTAGCCTAGGCTAGCCTCAGACCCACTGTCCATGCCTCACTGCTCCTAACTTAATTTTCTAACACTTCTGGGCATTTTCGTATCCAGTATTCATATTTTTCTCTCGCCCAGAGCCTTCCTGTCCTCATGAATATTCATGGACAGACATGAATATGCACACAGATACATGAATATTCATGAACACATTTGTCTCCACAGGAATATCTGTAGTGCTATGAATATTCATGGACCTATATTCACTGATTGTCTGAAGTGCCTTCTCCTGTTTCCCAAATGACTGACCCTACGGAAAGTTCTGGATGCCTCTACAATGAAGTGTTGGCCAGCAGCCTCAGGAGGGTAGAGTAGGAAGAGGCTGGAGAGAAATTAGGGCTTTGGCCTGGAGGACAGAAGTACTCAGCCTAAGGTTCACCTAGAGCGTCCATCCTCCTGCCTCTACCTCCCACAAGCTGAGATGACAGGCGTGTTGGCTAACGGGGTGCTGGGGATCGAACCCTGGGGTTCTGTGTACACCAGGCAAGTGTTCTAACAACTAAGCTACAGCCCCAGTCCAATATTGCCGTTTTGTAAAAAACTGTGATTTCTGGGTGTGGTGTCTGAGCGAGACCATCCTGCTGTGCATAGCAAGTTCCAGGCTAACCAGGGTTACACAGTGATACCCCACCTGAAAAGAAAGAATGGGGGCTGGAGAGATGGCTCAGCAGTTAAAAGCACTGACTGCTCTTCCAGAGGACCTGAGTTCAATTCCCAGCAACTACTGGAAACTGTCTGTAATGGGATTCGATGCCCTCTTCTGATGTGTCTGAAGACAGTGACAGTGTAAATAAATCTTGAAAGAGAGAAAGAAAGAGAGAGAGAGAGAGAGAGAAAGGAAGGAAGGAAGGAAGGAAGGAAGGAAGGAAGGAAGGAAGGAAGGAAGAAAGGAAGGCAGGCAGGCTGGCTGAACTTAAATAGCCACCCCTTTCCCCAAAGAAGGCTGGTTAAAGGTTCAGTCCCCATCTGGGGCACTACTGAGAGGAGATTAAATAAGGAAGGACCGGATTCGTCCATGTTAACCGACCAATGGGTTCAGAGCTGGATAGGCTGTTGGGAGGCGGGGCCTGGCGGAGGAAGTAGTCTCTGTGGGTGTGCTGAGGTCTCACCCCTAAGCTTTGCACTCAGCCGGAGCTCAGACCCTCCCTCTCCCCCTCCCTCTCTTTCTCGAAACCACAAGGTTACTTTCTCTCTCCCTCCATGCCCTTCGGCCCTGTTGTTTCCGCTGACTACAGGTCCAAAGCAATGGAGTCAGCCAACTTTGAACCGAACTCTCTCTTATCTTTCCTCCCGTAAGTTCTTTTCATCTCAGGTATTATCACGGCCACAAAAAAAGCTATCAAAGATGGGAACGGAGACCCAGAAAGGTTAATACACATGCCCAGGGTCACACAGCAACAAGCTGAGTCCTCTCCACTGTTACTTATTCTATGTGAGTTATTCTAATGAGTAACCTGGCCGTTCCTGGATGTTGTTCAAGTTCCCTTTTAGCCCCTTCCCTGCTCAGTCCCTGGGGTCCAGCTTATTCACCGGGGAATGAGGGGTAAAGAGAGTTGAGATACCCAGCCAGGTGCCACCCACACTTACCAGCACACGGTCTCCCAGGTGGAGGTCCTTGTCACCACGCTTCACAGAACCACTGTCCGAGAGGTTGGAGCCAGACTCATTGCCCGTCTTCACGGAGCTGTTGAGAACACTCTCCCGCAGGGGGATGACTCGGCCGGTGAGTGGGGGCGTGGCCGTGCCAGAATGCAGGGACAGGTTCTGGGCGGTGAGGGATTCCACTGAGTGGGCGTCACTGCCGGAGCCCTCAGCTGCGGGCTGGCGGGTCAGCTTGGAGGGCCGTGTGAAGATGCCCTGTAGAGCTGGGCACTCGAAGTAGCGCACGCCACCCACAGCTCCATCGTTCTTGCCCACAGGATCATCCAAGACCACGCCGGCCCACTGGCCTGGCGCAAACTGTGTCTCACCCAGGTACTGCACCACGCCGGGCTTCACGCCATTCACCCACACCCTCTCGCCCACCACGAAGTCTCCCAAGAAGTCATCACCCACTTCGGCTGCCTTTGGACCTGGCTTCTCGGAGACAGTAGTGGTGGCTCCAGCCGAGGAGGGGCCCGACGCCTGCTTGTGCAGGGGAGACCCTGTGGATAAGTTAAGAGGCAGGAGTTAGGGCTAGCCTGGGAACTAGAGGATAGACAGACAGAGCTGGAGGGAGTCGGTGATAGTTACCTTATTGGGGAAACTGAGGCAGGCATGCTTGGCATTTATGACCTGTGAAAGGCTTAGTCCCTCCAGAGAGTGAGGACTTATTTCCTTATTCTTCTGACACCCACCCAGGGGTGTCCAATGTTTGAGTTTCTCCAGGACACACTGCCACGGACAAAGTCCACACTGGGGTGGGGGGTGGGAGTGGGCCTGACAGTGTAGAAACTTGTATGAGGCTTGGGTTCTACCCTCAGGACGTCAGAAACTAAACAGAGGTGGCTCCGTGGGTAAAGGAGCCCTAATGATTTGAATTCAGTCCCTGCGACATACGTTGGGAAGAGTCATCTTCCACAGGTTGCCCTCTGATCTCCAGTGACCTCCAGACATGTGCCACAGAAGGAATGCCACCCCCCTCCCACAATAGATAAATGGATATAAAATGATTCTGTGGGGGTTGGGGATTTAGCTCAGTGGTAGAGCGCTTGCCTAGCAAGCGCAAGGCCCTGGGTTCGGTCCCCAGCTCCGGTTAAAAAGAGAAAAGAAAAAAAAAATGATTCTGTGAAGTGTGCTTGGCAGGCCTAAGCAGCTATGGGCTATGACTCCAAAGTCCTTACTGGTGACAGATCCCGTCATCGAGGACCACACGCTACCTGTCTTTTTGCATAAAGAACAAAAAGGGGTTCCGGGGTTGTGGGGATCCAGAGCGGCTATTCTTAGAAGAAAGCTACCAGCTCAGCTGTCCCTACCCTCAGCTGTCCCAGCCCACAGGACCCCCAGATAATCTCTCCCGACCCCCGCCTCTCTCAAGGGTCACAGGTCCCTCCAATTGCTTCGACAGCTGCTACAACTCAGGTCTCAAGTCTGTGATGTCAACAAAGCTGCTCTGATTTATTTTTCTTTTTAGCCATCAACCTCCTTGGTCCTCCCAGCTGCCCCTGCCTCACAGATATCAAACTCTTTTTTTTTTTTAATTCCTCATGGAGGCAGGCAGGGAAATTTCAGCTGCCTGGGGATGGGTGAGCACAGGATGCCCCTAACAGAGATAGCATCCTATCCCCCAGCAGAATTATTTGTAAAACACTGGCCAGGCTTGGCTAATCCCCCTCTCTAAATCAGTGTCTCAGTTTCCCCCATGAGACATGCATGCGTGCATACACACACACACACACACACACACACACACACACACACACACACACTAGGTTCTGATTTTTACTTTAATTTTTTTTTTCAAGTCTGGGTTACTCCCGATAGCCCTGGCTATCTTGGAACTGGCTTTATAGACCAGGCTGAACTCGAACTCAGAGATCCACCTGCCTCTGCCTCCCGAATCCTAGGGGGATAAAGAATCAAGGTTAAGCTATGCACAGAGTCTGGAGCCAGCCTGGGCTGTATGAGAACCTGCCTCAAAGAACATTTTTTTTTTTTCTTTTTTCGGAGCTGGGGACTGAACCCAGGGCCTTGCGCTTGCTAGGCAAGCGCTCTACCACTGAGCTAAATCCCCAACCCCAAAAGAACATTTTAAAAATAGGTTTCAAGTTCAAACTAAACCTAGGGTGCTAATGCTTGCCTTTAATCTTTAATCCCAGCACACTGCAGACCGGGCCAACTCAAGGCCAGCCAGGTCTACCTACTGAGTTCGGGGCTAATCAGGACCACACAGTGAGACTGTCTCCAAAAATGTTCCAAGTGGGGCTTTGATGCAAAGGGCTAAGGCTGAAGTGAGGAGGGAGACAGCCATGAGTCTGGTTCAATAGCGGGTGTAGGCTTGGTGTGGGGACCCAGATGGCACTGTCCCCCTGCATGAAGAGGACTCGAGATTTGCCTTGTCTTGGGCAATGGGCGAGCTTTTCTTTTCTCTCTCTGTCTCTGTCTGTCTCTCTCTGTCTCTATCTCTGTCTCTGTTTCTCTCTGCCTCTGTCTGTCTCTGTCTGTCTCTCTCTCTGTATGCTTACATATGCACCATATGCCATGTGTGTGCAGAAGCTAGCGGAGGCCAGAGGAGGGTGTGAAGTCTTCGGAGCTTACTGATAGGTAGTTATGAGCTGCCAACTGTGCTAGGTTTGCTAGGACTTGAGCTCTGCAAGAGCAGTCAATGCTCTCAAGAACTGAACCCTCTGTCCAGTCCTACCCTTGTTGGCTCACACAGGCTCTCGCTGGGCTTGCCAAGTATCTGACTCCCTCACACTGGGATTGCAGTGGTTGTGAACCACCTCACCCAATTCTTCTTCTTTTTTTTAAAGCGTATTGCATGACCGAGGCTAGCCCTGGATCTGCGACGGAGTCCAGGATAACCCTGAACTTCTGATCTTCTGCTGCCTCTCCCTCTGAAGTGCTATGATCTGGGGCATGGAATGCCATGTTTATGGAGGGATGGGGATGGAACCACGGCTTCCTCCATGCTAGGTCAACAGGGTCACATCCCAGTCCCAACCTGGTTTGTTTAACCGAAGGTTTTGAGGCTTGAACACAGGTCCCTATGCTTTCCAAAGCAAGCCGTTCATGGTCTGAACCAACCGTTTTCCTAGCCCTGACAGGGAGTTTCCTTACCTGCCAAGACTCAGTCAGGAGGAATCCCAGCTCAATGAGCATCTATTATCTGGCCAACCCTGCAGTCACAAGGATGCCACAAGGGAGGACAAGTGAGGGGCAGCAAGGGGCGGGGGTAGGGGTGGAACGGCACACACAGAAGAGTTCAGTTAGTTGAGCCTGGAGCAGAGTGGAGGAAGGGAGCAAGGGCGCTGGGGGGAACTGGAGGGAAGGGTTGCTCAGTCTCGAATGAGGTTACCGAGCTGCTCATAGCCTGAGAGAGTTTCCCTGCCTACTCTGCCAAAAGGCCGGCACGGGGCCAGTGAGGTGGCTCAGTGGGTAAAGGTGCTTGCTGCCAAGACTGACCAAAATTTGATCTCAGGGCCAAAATGGTGGAGGGGGAGAACTGACCCACCCCAACCTATCCTCTGACCTCCCTTCATGGTGCACATGCGCAGTGCATACCTGAGCACACACAGATATATAGATACATACCTTTTTTTTTTTTCTTTTTTCCAGAGCTGGGGACCGAACCCAGGGCCTTGCGCTTGCTAGGCAAGCGCTCTACCACTGAGCTAAATCCCCAACCCCTAGATACATATCTTGATTTAAGGTACTGGAAGGACAGCTTGGCAATTAAGGGCACCAACTGCTCTCACAGAGGAGCCAAGTTGGGTTCCAGTTCCCACACTGTGTGGCTCACAACTGCCTATAACTCCAGCTGCAGAGGCTCCAACGCCCTCTTCTGGACTCTGTGGGTACCTGCGTCCCTGTACACACCCACACACAGAGCAGACACATAATTCGATAAAAAAAATACTTTAAAACGTGTAATATTAATTTTTGGAGGGGGAGGGGGAAGACTCAAAAACAAGGTTTCTCTGGGTAGCCCTGGCTGTCACTCTGGAACTCACTCTGTAGACCAGGCTGGCCCTGAACTCAGAGATCCACCTGCCTCTGCCTCCAGAGAACTAGGATCAGAGGTGCGCACTGCTACGGCACCCATATTAATTATTAAAAAAATCTAGTGTGGTCCTCACCTCCCACATTCTAAGTTGGCTTTGCTCACTGAATGATCCCTCTCCTCTGAAAGGGCTTTGATGGAATGGGAATGTGGCTCCGCCAGTAAGAGCGCATTCGTGAAGCCCATTCCCAACACCCCAGGAGCCTGACATCATGGCACACGCCTCCTACCACAGCACTGGGGAAGTGAAAGCAGGAGGGGCAGGAATGCAAGGTCATCTCTGATTATATAATGAGCTCAAGGCTAGCCTGGGCTACAAGAGACATCCCCCCCCTGCCCCCACATTTTGAGATAAGAGAAAAAGAAAAGGCGGCTGGGGAGGTGGGGCTCAGTTGTTATGCACGTGTGATTGTTGTACAAGCCCGAAGACCTGACTTTGGATCCCAGAACTGCCATAAATACAAAGTGGGCCAGGCTGCCCTCAAAAGGTAGAGAGGGAAGAGCCTTGGAAGAGGATGGGTGTGGTACCAGCCTTATCGATGAGCTTGGGGTTTGACCGAGAGACCCTGCCTTAATAACTACGGTGAAAGAAGAAATGAAGAAGGATCCCGCAACAACCCCAGGCCAACAAGGCACACCCGCACATACAGATGCACCCCAATGTGCACGCGTCCGTGGGCCTTACCAGAGTCTACAGAGACAACACACTATAAACTCTGGGATGAATTTGACTCTGCCCTGATGGCCTTGGAGGGATGAAAAACATCCTATGCCGGGTCCTGGGCCTTCTAGATGTCACTTCTCTAGACGTTCTAGTAACACAGGATGCTACCAAGTGGTATAATATTAGCTTCCAAGTTCAATTAAGAAACTCCTTACACAAAGTTAAGGGTACTTACCCTGTGGGCTTCCCCAGAGCCTTTAATCTGTTAATATGTGCCATGAACACACAAGAGGGGTTAGGAAGAAAGTGAGTCTATGATGTATTATTGAATTTGCAGTCTCTATCAGTGAGAGATACTGAACCATGTGACATGGGTCACCCTGCCATGGGCCCTACAGTTTCTTCTTGGTGCTACCTAAGGGGGCCTACATATCCACCTGGGCCAACTCTAACAAACCCTCCCACGGCAGCCACCACAAGCCTCTCACTTGACATCTTCCCCCTCCTCCAACGCCAGTTTTCTTAGTTCGCACAATCTACCTGCTGGGCTCCTCAACGTCAGCCCCAGGAACTATATGTATACCAACTCCCCCCTCGACAGACCGTCCGTCCTTAGGGAGGTCCATTTCCCCCCACCGCACTCCCAGCAAGAAACACACACACATGCTCTGAAGCCCTGAGTAGTTTTCTGTTCCATGCCCTTTCCTCTCCCCAGGGGCTCTCAAAGGTCATGAAGGAAAAAATAACGGACCTCTAGAATGACATCCCCCTTCAGTCGGCCTTCGGACAGTTCCCACCCCTATGGCGCCCACGGAAGGCCGAGTCTGTCCCACTACAAAGGAAGAGTCCTCTGTAGTTTGAACACCCCCCCCCCCCGCCCCGTGGCACCGAGCCAGCAAGGCTGCCTCTGTAGCCTGCTTCCCCCAAAGGCATCCTCCATCCAGAAGGGCTCAGTATCCTTCCGGAGTTGAATGCTATTCATAAGGCCCTTCCGTTCCCCCAACTCAGAGCCCGCAGAGAGCTGGGGAACCTGAGTAGGGTTGGGGAGGGTGTAACAGGCTTCTTACCCCGAAATGAGCAGAGCCAGTTCCCCATGGAGAAGCGTCAGGCACCGGCCGGCCATAGAGCCTGGCAGGAAGGCAGGCAGGCAGGCATACACTGGCCTTGGTCCCTGCCTCCCAGATCAATAGTGGACAGAACATCAAGTGTTCAGAGGCAGCCCTGCCCCCTGCCACATAGCCCCAGAAAAGCTCATCTTGGCTTCCCCATCCTGACTCCATTAACAAGTTTAGGATGTGGTTAGGGGAGGGAGTGGAGGAGCCAGCCTTAAAAGAATCCTCTTGACCTTGACTGACTGAAAGTAACAAGGGTAACAGGGAGGCCTGGTCCCCCCAATGCCTCAGACAACATCTCAGACTAAGCACGGAAGTGATGGGCAGGGAACAGAGGAGCAAGCCTGTATCTCAGTCCCAAGGAGGGTGAGGCAGGAGGATTGCCACAGGATCTAGGCCAGACTGGATTACACAGGGCACCGATCTCAAACACAAAAGAGGAGAGTCAGCAAGATGGCTGAAGGATTATTCAGGGGCACTTGTAGCCAAGCTTGACAACCTGAGCTCAATCCCAGGGACCTGCAGGATGGAGGGAGAAAACTCATTCTTACAAACTATCGCCTGACCTCCACACCTGCTGGGACACATGCGCCCACACACATACGTATATGAAATAAATAATATAAAAATATATTTAAGGGGCTGGAGAGATGGTTCAGAGGTTAAGAGCACTGACTGCTCTTCCACAGGTCCTGAGTTCAATTCCCAGCAACTACATGGTGGCTCACAACCATCTGTAATGGGATCTTCTGGCCTGCAGGCATACATGCAGGCAGAATGCTATATACATCATTTGGCCCACACTCTCTGCTCGACAACCCCAGATCCCAGCTATCCAACACATCTTCCTAGGGTCCTCTTAGGCATGGAATTAGAACTCCTGAGGCTGGGGAGATGACTCAGTGGTAAAGTATTTGCCACCCACACATGAGGACCTGAGTTCAAATCCCAGGACCCATATGAAGCTGGACATGGCCACACACTCTCAGTGCTTGGACAGTCACATGTGTGAATGAGACAGGAGAAGTCCCTGGAAGCTCATGGACCAGCTATGCTGGTGTAAACAGGTAGATGGAAAGACATCCAGTATCCTGGGAGTTCTAGGCCAGCTAGGACTACACAGTAAGGTCCTATCTCCAAAAGTGAGAGATTCGAACAATATGGAAGCTTCATGAACACCTGCAGTCCTCTGACCTCTGCACTGCGCTGTGCACACGGGTACCTGAACACACACACAAGATTAAAGGAGAGTCCAGAGAAAGGTTGCCTTTCTCTGTAGAACAGAGTGGAGTCCACACCCAGTAGGTACCTGGAGTCCTGAACCCCTTTTTCCTGTCCGAAGTCCAGAATAGATGCTAACACTGACCTGGGTCTTTCCAGAGCACCCTCTGGGAGCGCTCCATCCTATTGACACTCCTGTGCCTACTCCACACCCCGCCCACCTTTCCAACCACCTCTACTTGCATTCCGGGGGGCCACCACCACCACCACCACCAGTGAAGTCTCCCCTGGGACCCTGCTACATCCTGTGTCATGCTTCTGGGTACCAATACAGGCCTTCCCTGCTACACATGGCATCCATCCAGGCTGTCTCCTGTGCCAGGTCCTCTATGCCCAAAGTGACGTCATGCCTTGGGAGGGAGCCACAGCCTAGCTTCCCAAGGCATGCGCCAACTCGCACATGGATCTCTCAAACCACCCTGGGTGTCCCCCACAGAGTCCGATTATCCCCCCTCCCACGGAGTCCCAGTATCCCCCACGGAGTCCCAGGATCCCCGGTGCTTTGTATTATTGACTGGTTGATATATTTGCTTTGAGACAGGGGCTCATATGTCCCAGCCACCAGCCTCAAGGATAACGTTTAACTTTGAACCCTTTTCCTATTTCCCAACAGTCAGGATGACGGATATGCATCACGCCTGGTTTATATAGTGCTGGGAACGGAACCCAGAGCTTTGTGCACGCTGGGTCAATACCCTACCAATCAAGCTACATTTCCAGACAATGTCTGTTTGCTTTTGAGGCAGTGTTTCCTATATTTAGTCCAGGCTAACCCTGATCTCACAATCCTCCTGCTTCAGCCTGAGTGCTAGAATGACATCATGCCCGGTACCTTCACCCTAGAGAGTGGATGGTCAGTCCCGTGGGTGAGTGGGAACCTGAAGGGCCAGCAGGAACGGGGACAGTATTCCCTAGAACTCCCATCTAACCTCATCCCCAAATCTCTTGGCACTGACACCCCAAAGCCTGGTAGAGCCTTTGCCTAAAATCTCCCAGTGAGAGATTTGGGTGTAGCTCAGTAGTAGAGCACCTGCCTAGATACACACACACACACACACACACACACACACACACACACACACGCACGCACACGCACTCGCACATGCATGCACATACACACACACATGCATGCACATACACACACACATGCATGCACATACACACACACATGCACATACACACACACATACACATACACACACATGCATGCACATACACACACATATGCACATGCATGCACATATGCACACACACATGCACACGCACATGCACATCCCCCTCAGGGGCTAGAGTTGTGGCTCAGTGGCGGAACACTGGTCTGGCATGTGTGAAAGCTCTGGATTAAATCCCAGACACTTGGAATAAAAGGAATTGGGTCCTCACTTGATGAGGGCCAACGAAGAAAGACTCCAGAGGAGACAATAGGCCTTTTTCTCTGAAGGTCATGTCCTGGCTTGGGGCCAGGCTGTCGGGTATACTTCCCCAGCCACTCAGATCCATGGAGCCACCCCTGCTGGAATGAGCACAGCCTCCTGGAGCCTGTAGCTAATCTGGTCTCTTTGTACTTAAAATTTCTTTTCTTAGAAAAATATTTACTTTTTTTTTTTTGGAGCTGGGGACCGAACCCAGGGCCCAAGCGCTCTACCACTGAGCTAAATCCCCAACCCCAGAAAATTATTTACTTAATGTGTATGGGTGCTTTATTGCATATAAGTGTGCACACTGCATACGTGCAGTGCCTGACCAGAAGAGGGCCTTGGAGTCTCTGGAACTGGAGTTAGAGATGGTTGTGAGCCACCATGTAAGTGCTGGGTGCCACACTTGTGTCCTCTGCAAGAGCAGCAAGAATATGTGTTCTTAACCTGGAATTCTGTCTTTGTTGCTATGTGTCTGTATGTAGTACGTATAATGTTGGTTATGTGCATGCCTGGGGGACAGGGGTGGGGCATATGTCGGGGAGTGTGTCATAGTTCTTGGAAGACAACTTACTGGAGTCATTTCTCTCTCTGTGCCACGTGGGTCCAGAGACTGAGGTCACCAGTCCAGCAATGCGGTTTTCCCAACCCTCCTATTAGTCAGCACCCTCGAGCTCCTCCCAGGAAGTGACCCGACTCAGGACAGTGGCCCTGTGGTCGCCCTGTGACAGGCAGTGAGCATGCACCCTTCGCCTGGATGACTATACATTTCCTCTCTGGCCTAGTCCTCCCCTCAGCCACACGGTCCATGCTCACGGTGGAGATAATATATCTTGGGGTCCCTTAGGCCACACCCTATACAGTTCTTCCGGTGTTGGGAAGACACCAGAATCCCTGCCCTTCACCCCCTACTTCTGATCCCCCCGGACATGAGCTCCCACTCCATCCCACAAAGATGTGACTTTGTACATGAACATATTCATGTATATGCACAGACATGTGTGCATGCATGCACGCATGCAGAAGAGGCCAGAGGTCAGTGCCGAGTGTCATAGTTTCCCATCTATTTCTGTGATGACATCCTGATGAACTCAACTTAAGGGAGAAAGGGTTTATTTTTAGCTCACCCTTCCGGGTCACAGTCCGTCATGGCGGAGAAGTCAAGGCAAACACTTAAACAGCTGCTCACATCACATACACGCACAGGCAAGAGCAGAGAGAAAGAATGCCTGTGTGCTCAGTGACCAGCTGGTTTGGTCTACTTTCATATATTCCCGGCTGCAAGCCAGAGAACAGTACTGTCCACTTTCAGGCTGGGTCTTCCCAGGTCAATTAACAATCAAGCCAAATAGACAAGCTCGCAGGCCAACCCAACGTGGACAATTCCTCCTGAGGCTCTCCTCCCCTGTCGTCCTGGACTGTATCAAGTTGACAGCTGAAACTAACCACCACATTGGGTGTCTTGCTTTATTACTCTCCACTGCATTCTTCAGGACAGGGTCTCTCTGTTTGTCTGTCTGTCTGAATCTAGAACTGACCAATTCAGCAAGGCTGGCTGACCAGCAAGCGTGGGGTTCCTCCTGTTGCACTGCAAACTCAGGCCCTCACACTTGCATGGTAAGTGCTTTACCAACCACAAAATCTTCCCAGCCCAGAGACTGATCTTTTTCTGTTCCTGGACTAGGGCTTTTATATCACTTTTCCTACCCCCTGCAAGATCACTTCCTCTACAAGGTCAGTCAGTCAGTCGGTCAGTCAGTCAGTCAGTTTGTTTGTTTCTGTCCTTCCCTCCCTCCCTCTCTCCCAGCTGGCTTCTTCTGGAATGCCTCCCATGAATATGAAGGGATCTGGCACCTTACAGAGGAAACTGGGCTGTACTGGACCAGCAAGCCTGTCAGGAATCTGCTGCTGGCTCACCTCACGTTGCAACTTCCTTGGTCGTTATATCTTCTTTGGCTCGTATTTTCTGCAACACCTACCCCTCCCCAACCCCACCTCCACCCTCACCCCCCTCACCCACCTACCCCCACGCCTCAAACACAGCTTGTGAAGTCTAATCTCTACCAGGTGTCTCCAAAACTCTGAGACAACCGAATGAGGTGAATGGAGTCCTACACTTCTTGGTGGAGGGTAGCCTAAGCAGGGGCCGAGTGGAGCTGTCCCTGTGAGTTACTCATCAAAGAGAAAAGGAAGGAGCAATCAAGATTCCCACAGCAAACACTACAGAAAGGCGAATCTCCACCTGGGCGTGGTGGCTCTCACCCTGTAGGATGAGGCATGCGTTCGAGGCCAGCCTGAGCTATAAGACTGAAAACCTGTCTCAAAAACTAGCCAAACTATTTCTAATTCTAGCATGCTCTCTATGATACTCAGTTGTTCACCGTCAATTTGACAGAACCTGGAATCTCCCGGGAGACGGGCCTCTGGGCATGCCTGTGGAATTATCACGATTTGTTTATTGGATATTGAAAGACTCATTTTAGTGGCGGGTAGGACATTCCCTGAGGAGGAAAACCTGGACGGTATGAAGTAGAGACAGCTGAGAGGCAGGAAGGAGCGTGCATGCCCCTCTCTGTTTCTTGGTGTGACTAACGGTTTCAGATTCCTGTTACCTAGACTTTCCCCACCAGGAGGGAGTTCTTGAACTGTGAACCAAAGCCCGACCCTTCTCCCTCAAGTTGCCTCTGTCAGGGTACTTTATCACAGTGACAGCAAAAGAAACTGAGATAACCCTTGTGGTTCAAAGTTGCTCTGTTGGCATCGGGGATTTGGCTCAGATGTAGAGCACTTGCCTGTCATGCACAAAACCCTGGGTCCCCTTCCCAGCACCGCATAAACTGGGCGTGGTGGTGCACATCGGAACCCTTAGCACCTTAGAGGCAGAGGCAAGAGAATCACTGAGCGTAGCCTGGGCTACGTAATAAGTTTCTCAGCACTGAGACACGGCTACCTCTGAGTTACCCAAACTCCTCTGTAAGTGGCCCCAATGGCCCCAATACATTCATTGGTTCATCATGGTGGACTCTTTGCTCTGTGGTTGGTATCCTATCTGAGTGGGACACATGTCTGTCCTTGTCTCCCCAGGAAAAGTCTCCATGCTGAGGCCCCCTTGCCTCTCTCCCTCAACCTCACGTACCTTCTTTGGAGCCGCTCGCCGATGCCACCACAGAAGATGAGGCAGACCCGATGGAGGGCCTACCCACGGGACTGGAGTGCTTCCCCCCTCGGCCAGGGGGCTTCAGGCCACTGGGCTTCTGCATGGTGATGCCACTAGGAGGGCAGACGACGGCAGCCGCCGGTCATATCCTCTCTGCCATCCTTGGTCACCTGCAGGCAGAACACAAGAGGGATGGAGTCTAATGTTCTCTTTAGGACCCGGGAACTTGGCCGGTCGCAGTGGTCCAGAAACTGATAGAGTCCCATCGGAGGATGACGCTATTTCCTTTCTGTTCTGTTCGAGATGGGGTACCATATAGCCCAGACTGGCCTCAAAGTCATTAGACAATAGAAAAAGATATTAAAATCCTGCCTCTGTCTCCTGAGGGTGGGAAGCCAGCACACCTGATCTACTCTGGACTAGGGATGGAACTCAGGGCTCCCTGTGCTGCACAGACACTCTACTCCTCTACTTGTTTTTTTTTTTTTTTTTAAAGATTTATTTTATATATATATAAGTACACTGTAGCTGTCTTCAGACACACCAGAAGAGGGCATCAGATCTCATTACAGATGGTTGTGAGCCACCATGTGGTTGCTGGGATTTGAACTCAGGACCTCTGGAAGAGCAGTCGGTGCTCTTAACCACTGAGCCATCTCTCCAGCCCCTCTATTTGGTTTTTATGACACAAGGTCTCACTCTATGTCCTAGGCTGGTTCTCCTGATCTTATCCCAGCCTCCTGAGTGTGGCAGTTACAAGTGTGCTTCACCAAGCTCCACTTTGCTGCGCCATTTACGGACAGAGCTGTGATCTCCACTTTGGGGCTGCTTGGGAGTGGCTGCAAGATGCTTCAAGAACCATCTTACAACCACCGAAGACAGCCAGCTGGTGAGCCAGGCCACCACAGAAGACAGGCAGAGTTCAGGCTGGCCTCCGTTAACCGACTCGCTTGTTTGGCCCACACCTACCGGAAGGGACGCGCCATTCACAAGAAAGAATCTAAAAGAAAAGAAAAAAGCTGGCACTTCACTCTCGTAATCTGAACACTCAGGAGCCCGAGGCAGGGGGATTGTTGCAAGATTGGAGTCATCTGGGATACACAGAAAAACCCTGTCTCAAAAAGCCAAGAAAGAGAGGAGGATGGAAAGAGAAAGGGAGATAAGAGAGAAACACACACACACACACACACACACACACACACACACACACACACGGGGTGGGGGTAGGGGATCTAATCTAGAAATCCATATAAAATTCTCTTAGCAGAAACTCTTGGGTACCTCAGAATGTCTCTCAGTCATATGTTCATCAGTCAGTGGATGTTTTAGTTAGTTGCTTGTTTTTGTAAAGTAGGGTTTAACCTAGGGTCTTTTGCATGTTGCTCAAGTGCTCTGCCACTGAGCCACACCCCAGCCCCTCACTGGGGGATTCTAGGCAGAGGCTCTACCACTGAGCCACACCCCAGACCCTCACTGGGGGATTCTAGGCAGAGGCTCTACCACTGAGCCACACCCCAGCCCCTCACTGGGGGATTCTAGGCAGGGGCTCTACCACTGAGCCACACCCCCAGCCCCTCACTGGGGGATTCTAAGGAAATGTTTCACTGCTGAGCCACAAGTCCCCCATCCTCTTTTCATTTTTAATTCTGAGATAGAATCTAAGTTTCTCAGTCTGGCCTTGAGCTTATCATCCTCCTGCCTCAACCTCTGAGTAACTAGATCACATGCCTACATCGTCAGAATGGGCTACTTGAAGTTTTTCTCCACCGACTGCACCTCACCCAGAGGACACTTGGCCCAACAAATATTGTTCCAGGTAGCCTCTTGGGACCAATGGTCCTGGAAATCCACAGTGAGCCTAGGAGAGTCTGCTGCCCTTCTGTCTATATTCTGTCTCCCCAGAGCCTCGGGCAACCTTAATTTATACCTTCCTGTCTCCTCTCTGAGAACCCATTCGCCAGTGTTTGACCCTGACTGACCCCATGACTAGAGACCCTGTGTGAGGGCATGCCTGAATCCATGAAGAGAGGACGCCAGCCTTCTAGGCCACAGGTCCCTCAGTCTCCCTACTGTTAGTAAACCAAGGACCACACACATTCTAGAACCAGGTGCGCCCCAGCCTGCCTTCAGCAACTTGGTGCTAAGAGTCAAAGTCACGTCATCACCAGGGGCCACAAGTCACATATTCTCCCTATGTAAGGGTCCTATACCCTCATATAAAGCCAATGCCTTCCCTCTCTGCTCTTTTCTCCTCCACCCTTGTCCGGGGCAACCTTTGTCTATCCTCACTGAATAAATCTCTCAGGTGAGGTCACTGCATGGTGTGACTCTGTGGCATCCATTGGCCCTCCGATCGCTGCACAAACTCTAACACCTGCCATTCTTGATAACCCCAGGAAACCTACTGTGCAAGGAACCTGCCTTTCTACCATGCCGCACCCTCTACGCACAGTACTGAGACAACTGTGTACCACACACCTTGCACAGATGTGACCTGGCTATGCCCAAGTCCGCTGCAGAGGTAGCAGGCATCTTACAAGGAGAACAGCCACAGATCAGAAAAGTTCAGAAACAGCCGAGTGTTAGGGGGACACCTGTCATCACAGCACGTAGGAGGCTGAGGCAGGAGGATGGAAGCTTTAGGCTACCCTGCGTTCCATAGGGAGGGCCTGAATTAGCAAAAGGAAAGAAGGCTGGAGTAATGGCTCAGTCTGTACAGTACCTGCCACAGAAGCAGGAGGAGCTAAAGTCAATCCCCAAAGCTCATGGTTAAAAGTCAGGCACGCGGGGGCTGGGGATTTAGCTCAGTGGTAGAGCGCTTGCCTAGGAAGCGCAAGGCCCTGGGTTCGGTCCCCAGCTCCGGAAAAAAAAAAAAAGTCAGGCACAAGGACTGTGGCGATTTAAATATGAATGGAAATATGAACGGCCCCCATCACTTGAATATTTGAATGCTAAGTCACCAGGGAGTGGCCCTATTTGAGAAGGATTAGAAGGATTAGGAGGTGTGGCCTCCTTAGAGGAAGTGGGTCACTGGGTGAAACAGTGAAGTGGACACAGGTGAAAGGCTAAGGCAGACTCGTGAAGGAACGTTTGGCTGAAGCAGACACGGGAGTATAGATGTTCTGCTAAAGCAAGCACGTGATAGGACACGTGATGAAGGATTCTTTGCTAAAGACACACATATGTTGGTCTGCCTTACATTGCATAGTTGAGCCACATTTGTTGGGACTCCATAGAGAGAAACGCACCATAAAACTTCTGGTGGTGTGCTGCAGTTTCTTGCTGCCTCTGCAGACTCGGGCTGATTGACAGAGTGATATCAGCTGAGACAGACACAAGGGCTCAGGTGAGACTCTTGGAGGACACGTGGAGGACACGTGATGATTAGAGGGCGCACTCAATAGACGGTAAAGGGGATCGAGCTACGCTTGCTTTATTGAGCTCACTGCACGACCTTGTGGGTCTCATACCTTCCCTGATCTTTCTTTGCTATGTAGGGAGAGGCACAGCAGAGAACTTTCCCTGGTGTTCCTCCCTGGCCCCTCCTGCTGACTGGAGCTGAGGCTGAGGCCTGGCTGTCCCTGCCACTGCTGCTGATCCACATTTGCTAACCCGACTCTACCAAACTGGACTGCTGATATATCTGTAAAGTGTTTGCAAACGGATCAAGCTGCCACTGCTGACTTGTGAACTGAACGGGCGATTTCCAAACAACACAGACGGGAGTTGCTCCAAAGAACCTTTCTAAACAGGTCCACTCACCCCTCCGTCCCCCGTTCCCCGTATCCTTTCTTTTCCACTATTTCTGGTGGTGGGGTGACAGGCTAAAAGAGAGGCTAAAATGTTTAAGAACCATCATTAGAAATGAGGTTTAGGACAGGCCAGAGAGATGGCTCAGCGGTTAAGAGCACTGACTGCTCTTCCAGAGGTCCTGAGTTCAAATCCACAGCAACCACATGGTGGCTCACAACCATCTGTAATGGGATCTGATGCCCTCTTCTGGTGTGTCTGAGGACAGCGACAGTGTACTCATATGCATAAAATAAATAAATAAATCTTTTTTTTAAAAAAAGAAAGAAGGGTTGGGGATTTAGCTCAGTGGTAGAGCGCTTATCTAGCAAGTACAAGGCCCTGGGTTCAGTCCCCAGCTCCGAAAAAAAAAAAAAAAGAAAGAAATGAAGTTTAAAAGTTTAAAGTTGGGGTTGGGGATTTAGCTCAGTGGTAGAGCGCTTATCTAGCAAGCACAAGGCCCTGGGTTTGGTCCTCAGCTCCAAAAAAAAAAAAAAAAAAAAAAAAAAAAAAAAAAGTTTAAAGTTATACTGGAGGGTGGGCTTTTGAGGTTTCAAAAGCCTATACCAGACTGACACTCCCCCTCCCCCTTCCCCTCTGTGGACCTGAATGTAGTTCTCGATACTTCTCCAGCCCCATGCCTGCTTGCCTGCCGCTATGCCTCCCACCATGGTAATGGACTAAACCTCTGAAACAGTGAGCCAACTGCAATAAAATGTTTCCTGTTATTGGAGTCAGGGTGTCTCTTCACAGCAGTACAACAGTGACCAAGTCATACATGCATTTAAGCCCAGTGCTGGGAATGCAGAGACAGGTGGATTCCCTGGAGTTCCCTGGCCAGCTAACTTGGCCTACTTGGTGATCCTCAGAGCAGTGAAAAACCACCCACACGTGGGTGCATACATGTGCATTGGGACTACACACACCACACACACACACACACACACACACACACACACACACTTAATGTGAACGAAAGAAAGGAGGAAATAAAGGATGGATAGAGGGGATTAGTAAAAAAGAAAAGGGAAGGAAGAAGGGAAGAAAGAGGGAGGGAAGAGAGAGAAAAGGAAGAAACAGGGGGCTGGTGAGATGGTTCAGAAGGTAAAGGAGCTTGTTGCTAAGCCTGAGGACCTGAGTTCAATTCCCAGGCCCCACACCGTGGGAGAGACCAACCCCAGCAAACAGTCCTCCACGCGTGCATTCAGGACACACGAGGCCCCTATACAAAGACAACGAGTAACACAGTTTTTAAAAAGAACACATACTTATAGGACCAGGATCCATAAAGACAAAATTAATTTCACAGATTCCATCCCAGTCATGGTGTTGCAGCCATGACTGAACTGGCCCCAGGGCTGCCTCTTCCCTACCTCCTAGCCTGGTGGCCCTGCCCTAAAACAACATTTCCAAGACCCTGACCTCTGGGGACAGCGCCTGCTTGCTTCAACTAACAAAGGGAAGCATGGACCAGGCAGAGAGGAGCCAAGCCAGCATTCAGCCAGTCCCAGCCGCCCCAGCCAGGGGACTGGAGGGGACCGGAAAGGGGAGGGGGAAGGGAGAACGGTAGCAGGAAGAGGGGAGGAGGCAAAGGGCTGAGCTGGCCCTCTGTGACTCAGCCAGGCTCTGGGACAGAGAACTGGTAGGGGGTGGGGGAGGACTTGGGAAAGCTGTGAGATGGCGATAACTGGCCTCTGGCCACGGTGCAGCTGATGTCCCAGGCCATCAAGTGAGAGTCTCTTGGAGTGAGCCATGAAGCCAGATGACAGTCCCAGGGGTTCCTACCTGTATGGGATACAGGTAGCAGCCACCGGACAGCACACAGGGATCCCAGCACAAAAGAGGCAGAGGAAGAAAGATTTCAAGTTCCAGGCTGACGAAACGGCCTAGCAGCTACAGACGATTGCCACCAAGCCTGGTGGCCTGAGTTGGATCCCCAGGGCTCACATGGTAGAGGGGTAGAAATGACGCAGACACACGCTAAAATGTAATAAAAATGGAAGTAAAATAACAAACCAAGCTTGGTTATAGCTGGACTGGGAGAGGGCTTGCCTAGTATGCATGAAGCCCTGGGTTCAAGCCCCTGCACTTATAAACCAGGTTGTGCACACCTGTGATCCCAAAAGTAGGGAGGTGGAGTAGGAGGATCAGAAGTTCAGGGTTATCCTCAGCTACATAGCAAGTCTGAGGTCAGCCTGGGCTATAAAAACAATTTTAATCCCAGCACCCAGAAGGCAGCGGCAGGTGGATCTCTGAGTTTGAGGCCAGCCTGAATTAGTTGGGGACAGCCAGGGCTACATAAAATTCTGTCTCAATAAAAAAAAAAAAAAAAAAAAAAAGGAAGGAAGGAAGGAAGGAAGGAAAACTGGGGTTTAAGCATGGCTGCCTTGAGGGGTACAGGTGCCTGAGTTGGGAAACTTGTAACCCCAGGATATCCCAGATACTTGACAAGAGTTCAAGAGGCCCATGTCACAGCTCTCTGGTGACACTGGTCACACAAGCATTTTCTGGGAACTCGGGTCTAAGAGAAGCAACAGGCCCCTTTGTGCTGTCCTTAACTGCCACTTACTGGAAAGAAACCCGAGCTCTGTTGCACGGTTTCCATTTCAGCTGCCTGGGGGTGACCAGCCACAGACATCAGCAGGGGACAGGGTTCAGGATTCTGACCCAGTGAATTGGTAGTGGCCTAGAGAGGGGAACAGCGCCAAGTGGAGCAAGAGAAAGCCCAACTCCTATGAGGTAATATGGCCCCAGGGCAGGGAAGAGGGCATCAGGATGTGAGCACCCTGGCCCAGAATTCTGGCCAGCCACTGGCTCTGGCTCATTCAACCAGGCACCTCTGCCAGGAGACAGTCCTTTGATAGGGTGCTAACTACTCCTGACACTAGACATGTTCAGTTTCCTCTCCTTTTCAAAAAATATTTATGGCGGGAGGGGTACATGCATGCCCCATGCATAAAGGATACCCACTTGGGGCTGGGGGTTTCTCTCCTTTAACAAGAAGTCTCCAGGGGTCTCGAACTCAGGTCATCAGGCTTGGCAGCAAGCCCCTTACCTGCTGAGCCAGCTCGAACCCTTTCCTTTCCATATTTGATCTACAGCTCAAGTTGGTCTCAGGCTTTCCACCCCCTGCCTCTTTCTGCCTAGCGCTGAGATTAAGGGCCCAGGACACCATTCTCACTGTATTTGGGTCAGGGAACACCGGCAGCCTGCAGTGGGTCACCGAGAGGTCAGCAGAGTCCATGACCTCCCAACGAAAGGCTGAGGCTGGGACAGTCCCTCCCTGTGAGTCTTGCCAACTTCCATGCAAACAAAAACCAAAGTCTAAGCTTTAAACCAGCTGTGCCTCAGGCCTGGGAGCACCAGAGAGATGGAGTCCATCTGCCTGGGTCCCTGTCCCTACCCTCCTCCCCTCTCTCTTTCCTGGTCACCAGGGTCAGCAGGATGTTGGGAACAGCCAGGCCCAAGCCTTTTGTGGCTGTGTGACTACAGTCAAGCCCATGGCACAGTGTGCAAAGAACAGAGACAAGGAACCTGGTTGGGGTCTTTGGACCCCTTGATAGTGCCAAGAAGCCTGACCACTTGGTGTGTCTGAAGACAGCTACAGTGTAAGAAGCCTGACCACTGTGTGGAGAGGGACAGCGGCAGAGACCAGCATGAGGCTCTGGGAGAGACTCCAAGCAGACGTGGGGTAGCAGCTAGACACTACTGGAGATATGACTTCAGGGTGGGGAGTGGATGAAGCTGGGAAGACCAAACTGCTTAAGCAACCTGAGCCGGAAAAGCAGACCAACAGCAAATGGCCCCTCAGTCAACTGCCAGCTTTGCTGGGTATTCATTTTGGTTGGTTGCTGGCTTTTTTTGTTTTGTAAGACAGGGACTCTTTAGGTAGCCTGGGCTCTCCTGAAACTCATGTAGATCAGGCTAACCTCCAACTGACCAGATAGCTGCCTCCCCAGTGCTTGGATAAAAGGCGTGCACCACCACTCTTCTGGGGGATTTTGGTTTTGTATTTTTATTTTATGTGTGTTGGTGTTTTGCCTGCATGTATGTCTGTGTGAGGGGGTCAGATCCCCTGGAAGTAGAGTTCCCGACGGCTGTGAGCCACCATGTGGGTGCTGGGAATTGAACCCAGGTCCGCTGAAAGAGCAACCAGTGCTCTAAACCCCTGAGCCATCTCTCCAGTCCACCCACCTTTTAAAAAAAAAAAAAAAAAAAGAAAGACACTATATTGTGTAGTCTAGAGTAAGTTAAAACAAAACAAACCTGTTTGATGTGCCTGAAATTCTGCTACTTCCTGGCTCCACCCCCACCTCACCCCCCAGCCCCGAGTGCTGGGATCACAGGCAGGGGGTTCCCTGTGGGCTTTTGTATGTAAGGTTATAGGTCAGCACACCACTGACTTTCCTTTTCTTTATCTGGAAACAGGGCTCTGCTATGTAGCCCAGCTTGGCTTTGAACTAGATATTCTGCCTCAGACTCTCCAGTGCTGCAATGGCAAGAATATACTAGGGCTAGAGAGATGGCTCAGCAGTTAAGAGCACTGATTGCTCTTCCAGAGGTCCTGAGTTCAAATCCCAGCAACCACATGGTGGCTCACGACCATCTGTAATGGAATCCAATGCCCTCTTCTGGTGTGTCTGAAGACAGTGGCAGTGTAACTCATATACATAGAATAAAATAAATTAAAAAAAAAAAAAAAAGAATATGGGGTTGGGGACTTAGCTCAGTGGTAGAGCACTTGCCTAGCAAGCGCAAGGCCCTGGGTTCAGTCCTCAGCTCCAAAAAAAAGAAAAAAGAAAAAAAGAAAAGAATATACTAAACGTTTTGGTTTGGGGATATTTTGTTTTGTTTTCAAAGAGAGGGTTTCTCTGTGCAGCCCTGGCTGTCCTGGAACTCACTCTGCAGAAAAGGCTGGCCTCGAACTCAGATCTGCCTGCCTCTGCCTCTGGAGCACTGGAACTAAAGGTGTGCGCCACCATGCCTGGCCTGGCTTGGTTTGTTTTGTTTTGTTTTTTAACTACCTGGCAGGCCGGTGAGATGGTTCAGAGAGTAGATGCATTTGTTGTGCAAACCTGGCAACCTGAGTCCAATTCCCAGAACCCGTGCAAAGGTGGACAGAGAGAACCAATTCCACTGAGCTACTCTCTGACCTCCAAAGGTGCATTATAGTATGTATACACACTGACACAAGGGATTACACACACGCACACACACATCGTGCATGATCACACACACGTGATAACAATAATTTGGGGGCTGGAGAGATGTCTCAGAGGTTAAGAGCACTGACTGCTCTTCCAGAGGTCCTGAGTTCAATTCCCAGCCACCACATGATGGCTCACAACCATCTGTGATGGGATCTGATGCCCTCTTCTGGTGTGTCTGAAGACAGCTACAATGTATATAATAAATAAATAAACCTTAAAAAAATAAATTTAAAATAAATGAATAAATCTTTAAAAAAATAATTTGGGTTATTTTAATTAAAAACTAAGCTGGAGAGGTGGTTTCAGCAGTTAAGGGCACTGGCTGCTGTTCCAGAGAACTCAAGTTCAAATCCCAGCACCCACATGACAGGCAGCTCACACCTGTCTATAACTGCAATTCCACAGCTTCTGATATCCTCACACAGACATATGTACAGGCAAAACACCAATATACATAAAATAAAAATACATCTAAAAAAAAGAGTATGGACTGTTCTCAAAAGACCAAAATAATATCAAATAACTTTTTATTTTTTATTTTTTGCTTTTTTTTCATCAAATAACTTTTTAAACTTAGATTTATTTCATGTAAGAGTTTTACATGTATATATGTATGTATGTACATATGTATGTATATATGTATGTATGTGCATCGTGTGTGCGTCTAGTACCCATAGAGGTCAGAAGATGGCATTGGGGGGTTGGGGATTTAGCTCAGTGGTAGAGCACTTGCCTAGCAAGCGCAAGGCCCTGGGTTCGGTCCCCAGCTCCGAAAAAAAAAAAAAAAAAAAAAGAAAAAGAAAAATTCTCTAACTCTTTAGGCACAACAAATGTAATAATGGGCTGTTTGTGTGTTTGTTTGTTTGTTTGTTTTTATAAAAAGGTGAAAAGAGATTCCTAAAGGTCTACTTCTGGCCTCCATAGGCACACACATTCACACATCCTCACAAACATGAACAACCACGCACAGGCACACACAGGCAAAACTATTCTCTCTAAAATATCAGTCTATATCTACCTGGGATCACAGCGACAGACTAGATGACTAAGTCACAGGTAATTTCCTTAGGTTCTGTGTTGTTGTAAAATTATATTTAAAAAAAATGGTGTTCTTTTACCCCCACTAGGTCTGGCACTGCAGTGCCCCAAGATATCTGCTGGATATCTTGTCTGAAACACACATCCCAACTCTGTGCGGCCCAGTGTCTCTTTTGCCACACATTCTCCCAAAGTCAAATCGCCACAAGAAAGAACACACGACCCAATAACCTCTGACCCAATCGATAAGATACAACTGCCACACATCCAACCCTTAAGAACATTCATAACAACCTGTAAATACACAGAGTGGAATCTTTTTTTTTTTTTTTTTTTTTTTAATAATCTTTTTTTGGGGGGGGTTCTTTTTTTCGGAGCTGGGGACCGAACCCAGGGCCTTGCGCTTCCTAGGTAAGCGCTCTACCACTGAGCTAAATCCCCAGCCCCCACAGAGTGGAATCTTAACGTCAGCCTCCATAGTCTCTCCGTGGCTACTTTGCAGTCTCCTCCCCGTCTCTCCATTCCTGTCCCTTCCTCTTCCCTCAGACCTTTCTCCCGCCCATTCCTTCCTTCTCATCCAATGACAGGCCTCGTTCTATCTTGGACCCGCCTCACCTGTATGATGACATCATCCCACAGTTCTGGATTTGGTACCATCAGACCACCCGGCTGTGAATGAGCAACCTGTGTCCTGCAGACGTATACCATGTGTCTCCCGCAAGGCTCTGACTTCCCCCGAGTGCAGGAGAGGTCACAGTGTGGTACAGAGGCGCTGCACAGAATGAGGACCTTCTACTGTGCTTTACTTCCCTGTAACAAGCTTCTGTGTCAACATCCCGAACCCTATCCCATTCTGGCAGTATCCTGAGCAGGCGAGGGATAGGAAGGAAGAGACACGGATGCTGGGGTCTGGTCCTGGAACAGCATGAGAGAGTCCAGGCAGACAAAGGGAGAACTAAGAGGGGGCAGCCAGGAGAAAAAGGGACTTCCCAGCAAAGCAGGTCAAGGGTACCGCCCACACATCTGAAACTAGAACCTAGTGATACCAAAGTGGGTGGGAAGAGAATGGAAGAGAGACACAAAACGCAGCGGCTCAGACATCACCAGGAAGACATCTAAATCGTACCATCTACCGTTGCTTCCAAAAAGGCACCCTCACCCTGGCTACCACTGGAGGCTGCATGCCAGGCACCTACCACACGCAAGTGCTCTAACTCATGCCCAGGGTTTCCGCAAAGAGGCACCCAGTGCCCTTGAATGCCTTCTCCCACTTCTCACGGAGAGCAGAGGGGAAGGATCAAGC
Source organism: Rattus norvegicus (assembly GCF_021556685.1). Lineage (NCBI taxonomy): Eukaryota > Metazoa > Chordata > Mammalia > Rodentia > Muridae > Rattus > Rattus norvegicus. Next base: position 29,176,222 of record NC_141545.1, on the reverse strand, counting down.
TTTTGCAAATCACATTCCCAGTCTGTATCTCAGGACCTAGGACAGCGCCAGGCTCAAAAGCCACACATGTAATGGCTCCATTAAAGAGTCCTGAAATTAGGGTGGTAGGGGGCTGGTAGAGTCCTTGCTTAACCTACACAGAGTCCTAGTTTCCATCCCCAGGACCATCCAGGCTCGGCCTCACACATAGGTAAAAGCTTGCAACTGGTAGGTGGGTCAAGATTTCAAATTCATCCTCCATTACATAGGTTGAGACCAACCTGGGCCAGGTGAGACCTTGTTTCAAAACAAAACAAAACAACAAAACCAAAAAACAACAAAACCTAAAAAAGGGGGTGGGGGAGGCTGGAGAGATGTCTCAGTGGTTAAGAGCACTGTCTGCTCTTACGGAAGACCTGGGCTGGATTCTCAGCATAGACACGTCAGCTCACAATGTTAATTTGGCTTTCAGGGAACCTGACACCCTCATCTGGCCTCCATGGGTACTAAGTCTAGTGCACACAGGCAAAACATCCATAGATGTAAGAGAAAAAAAAATCACAGGGTGGGGGCTGGGGATTTAGCTCAGTGGTAGAGCGCTTACCTAGGAAGCGCAAGGCCCTGGGTTCGGTCCCCAGCTCCGAAAAAAAGAACCAAAAAAAAAAAAAAAAATCACAGGGTGGATATCTTAACCTGGATCACAGGTTAAGAATACTAGTTGTTCTTCCAGAGGATCCGAATTCAATTCCCAGCAACCACATGGCAGCTAACGGCTGTCTACAATCCAGCTGCAAGTGATCTGACACCCTCACCCAGACATACATGCAGGCAAAACACCAATGCACATAAAATATATAATTTTTTTTCAAAAGAAGAAAGAAAAGGGGCTGGAGAGATGGCTCAGCGGTTAAGAGCACTGACTGCTCTTCCAAAGGTCTTGAGTTCAATTCCCAGCAACCACATGGTGGCTCACAACCATTTATAATGAGATCTGGGGTCATCTGGCCTGCAGGCACACATGCAGACAGAAAGCTGTATGATGTATACATAATAAATAAATATTAAAAAAAAAAAAAGAAAAGAAGAAAATGAAATGATCCTCATCCAGGCTTCAGTGGTAGAGTATCTACTTCAAATCCCCAGAGAGAGGCTGGGGGCACAGAACAGTGGTAGGTGCCTACCCAGAGTCCTCTAGTGCAAGAAGTGTGGGTCAGCTGCAGAGCACCTGCCTAATTCTGTGAGACTCTAGGGAGGAGACTAGGGTAAGGCAGGAGAGAGAGCACACAGCCCTGTATTTATGTCTTGTTAATGATTCCTCCCGGCCTTTTCTGCATCCTGCTCAGAAGACAGAGTTTCATTAACCTTTCTGGGCTCTTCTGAAGGCATCAATTACAGTTCATGTTTCACTGTGAAGACCAGGCAGGAAGGATCAAGAAAGGGAGGCCCTGGGGCCTGGGGAAACAGAGGGATGATGGAACTAGACCCACTCACCCCCAGTCACCAGATTGTGGGAGAAGAGGGTCGTCCCTGTCTGGGCCAGGACAGAGTTTACATAGGTCACATCCTTACGTTCCTAAAGGTGAGTTACAGTGCTGAGGACTGGAGCACCATAGAGTATCCAGAGGACGATAAAGTATCCATGGCTCTGCCTCCCCCGTCGGACTATCAGCTCCTATACATAGCCACAATCCAGTTGTCTATACACACGTGCACACACACACATACACACATGCATGCACACAACTTCATGCATCAAAAACTTGCCTGACAGATTACACCAGCTGTTCCCAGCCCCAGTCTACCACCAACTAAGCAGATGGGGGTAGCCCCCTCACTTGGTCTCTCTGGTAACCCAGGATTAAGATGCCACCAGGGGAGGGTCTATGAACAGGAACCAGCATTTACAGAAGTCACCCTGGGCCAGGCCACACTCATGAGTCAAGGAGAGATGGGACAGAAGTAAGATTAGGGTAGAGAAAATGAAACCAGAATCCAGAAAGAAACAGAAAGGGTGGGCTGCCAGTCAGCTTCCTGATCCAGGTGGCCCAGGCTCCCTGTAATTCTTCAGTGACTAAGTCTTATTTCTCCTACTCTGAAATGTCCTTTGGGGCCAGCAAGACCGTGAGATGGCTCAGTGGGGAAAGTACTGGCCATGGAGCCTCATGAACTCAGGTCAATTCCTGACATCAACATAGTTGCACACACACCATAAATACATTTAAGAAAATAAATAAATGTAACTGAAGTCTCCCTTTGCTTAACTGAATGAGGCTCTGATTCCACAGGACAAAGGAAACCAAACAGGGGCTATAAAGACGTTTCCCTTAGTAAGTTGCTTGCCGTACAAACATGAGGATCCCCAGCAACTCACGTCAAAAAGCAGCGTGTGCCTGTGCCTGCAGCACGAGAGACGGAGGAGCAGCCCTGGGGCTTGACAGTTAGCCAGCCTCATTGAGTCAGTGAGGTCTAGGTTAAGTGAGCTACCCTATCTCAAAAGATAAGGTGAAAGGCCCAGCAAAATGGCTTAGTGGGTAAAGGGGTTTGCCACCAAGTCTGGTCATCTGACTTTAATACCTGCTATCCATATGACAGAGTCAGAAAATGGATCCCAACAAGTTAACCTCTGACTTCGATATTCATCCAAGTGTATACACACCCATCCACACCCACACATTGTCCTCTGACTGCCAAACACATCCAGTGTGTACACACAACCATCCACACCCACACGGAGCAAACTGGACAGTGGCTGAGGGGACAGTGCCTGAGGAGACAGAGCTAACCCTTAGGTTCTACACGCTCATGTCCACCCAAAGGCTCGCATGCACGCAGGCATGCTAGCTGTGGATTTACTCGCCTGTAGTCCCAGGACTAGGAAAGGGTAATTCAAAGTTGAGGCTAGTTTCCAATATGCAGCACGTTTGAAGCTAGCCTGTGCTACAAGAAATCCCTGTCTTGAAAAAACAGAAACTCCCAACAATAGGGTACTGAGGGGGCCGTCTTCTAATTCTGTGTCCCTTCCACGACAGCTGGGTTCGACTAAACATGCGGCTGCCTACAGCTTATAAAGAGAACTGAGGCGACCTTAGTGGGGGCAAACAGAGTCTCATCAGCTGATGAGAGAGAGGGAGAAGAGGAGGGAGGGAGGAAGGGAGAAAGAGGAGGGGGAGGGAGAGAGAGAGGAGCCAGTTCCATGGAATGCAAGGCCTAGGCAATTGTGTGGGCTCCAAAAGCCAGACAGTGTTTAGACTCTGTACTGAGGTGCCGGCAGGGAGTACGACTGTAATTATGCCGTAGAGAATGAGACCTTGACTTTGCAGAAGATGGTACGCCCCTTAGGCCTTAACCAATGCATGGACAAAGCACCCAGTGGTGCCTACTTGTCACCCCGGAACTCCAGAGGTAGAGGCAGGAAGATCAGCCTGGGCTACAAAGTGACTCTGAGAGTTCATTTGGTACAGTGCCTGCCTAACATGTCTGAACCCCAGGTCTATCTCTCACACCACATAGACCTGGAGGGGCAGGACACACCTGTCATCCTAGCTGTTGGGAAATGTGGGCCCAACGAGCAGAAGTTCAAGGCCAGCGCTGTATAAGTCTAAGGCAAGGCTAAGATATACGAGACTGTCTCCAATAAACAACATGAGGGCTGGAGAGGGAGTGCAGGGAGTGGCAGCACCCACATCAGGCAGCTCGCAACAGCCTGTAACTCTAATGCCAGGCGATCTCATACCCCCTCCTGGTCTCCGTGCTGTACCCACACACGCATGGCAGGCAGCCCTACAGATACATACAATGATAAAAATAGATCTTAAAAAGAATGCAAAGGGAACCAGCAAATGAATACATCTATTCAAAAAGCCAGAACCACTGGACACAGTGGTGGATGTTGTTAGTCCCAACACTAAGCAAGCACATATCTGTGAGTTCAAGGCCAGACATGGAACATAGACCCCCCATGTCTCAAAAAGGGGTTTGGGGGAGTTAGAACTAAACATTCCTGGCCCAGAGTAAGCACTTAATATGTGTTTTGTAAAACCTTGTGTAATGGCATCAATTCTCCCATGAGCTACTGGGTAAGATGTGCAGAGTCTCTCTGGGCAAAGCAGCAAACACAGAAATGGCAGGGTAGCAGTTGCTGTGCAGTTACTGACCAGAGAGCAACTGGAAACCACACACTGTGCCTGTCTTCTAGGTGGGGACAGGGAAGACGAGGGATAAGAGGACAATGGCTTTATTATCAATGAAGGAAGAAGGAAGGGAGAAAGAAAAGAGCAGGCCCTGGGGTGGGGTTAAGAGGTTGTGTCAAGGTAAAGGGCAGGCAAGGCAGGGGCAGGTAGAGCACCTGAGAGTCACTTCCTGTAGCCAAAAAAAAAAAAAAAAAAAAAAAAAAAAATCAACTGGTAGAGCTCCTGCCTAGAATCCCCAATGAGGGGCTGGGGGTGTGGCTCAGTGGTAGAGCTCCTGCCTAGAATCCCCAATGAGGGGCTGGGGATGTGGCTCAGAGGTAGAGCACCTGCCTAGAATCCCCAGGGAGGGGCTGGGGGCGTGGTTCATTGGCAGAGCCCCTGCCTAGAATCCCCAGGAGGGGCTGGGGATGTGGCTCAGTGGTAGAGCTCCTGCCTAGAATTCCCCAGTGAGGGGCTGGGGGCGTGGCTCAGTGGTAGAGCCCCTGCCTAGAATCCCCCAGTGAGGGGCTGGGGTTGTGGCTCAGTGGTAGAGCCCTGCATAGAATCCCCCAGTGAGGGGCTGGGGGCGTGGCTCAGTGGTAGAGCCCCTGCCTAGAATCCTCCAGTAACAGGATAGGGGCATGGCTCAGCCAGAGAAGCCATGAGGTCTTAGGGTCAATTCCCCTTGCCACCAAATACAAGTAAGTAAAGTCACAAAAACTGTCCTAGGGCACATGGTTTTCTCAAAAGCCCTAAAAGGCAAGTCCCCTAAGTACTCCCATTTTACTGATGGGGAAACAGAGACAGCAAGGTATGCGATCTTGCCCAAAGCCACACAGCGATTCAAGTAGCAGAGCAAGGACTTGAACCCACGATCTCCAACTCCAACATCGGAACTCCTGCTCCTTCTGCTCCTTGGGGCTCTGAGTAGGCACTTCCCACCTGAGTGCCTGGGTTAGAAGAGTGCGTGTGTATCTGAATGTACTCCTCCAAGGTTCTGCCGTTGGGGCTCCTCTATTTCTAACTTCCTTTTCATCCTGGAGCCTTCGCTCCCACATACTACCCTTTTAAGTGCTGCTGAAACCCAAGGGCTGGTGCTGTGCTAAGTGGGTACCTAGTGTGTGCAGGAAGGAACCGGCAAACAGGCTCTGTCTTGAACCTCATGCCCCAGTACCCTAAATCTCTGCCCATCTAAACCAGAATGCCTCTTGTCTGGAAGCTCCTGTGGGAGCCGTCACCTAGGTAAAAAGCACACTCAGGAAGGGCACTGGTCTCAGGGTCTGCCTTTAGGGTCTGCCCTCCCCTGCCCCTGTGCCTATTGGGGGCTCCTAGCTTCTCCACTTGCCAGGCATCAGGTTAGGCTGTGCTATGCTGTGCAGAGTAGCTCCCGTTCTGTGTACCTGCCAGGCTCAGGTGACAGCGACCTTATGAATGAAGGACTCATTGTTTACATTTACAACGACGCGGGGAGGAGGCCTCTGGCTCACCGCAAAGGTAAGGTGGCCCCACGTGGTGCTCTCTACCTTCTCCTCAGAGCACAGCCCTTGGCCAGCCCCACCCCCACTGTCCTCTTCTGGTCACCCTTCAAGATTAAGGCCAATTTTCTGTCTAGTTCTACAACCCTCCAGCCCCCTGCCCACTGGTAGTCCAGAAGACAGGAGAGGAACTCAGAGGCTGGGTGTGTATGCATTCCTGGGTTGTGATTCCTCTACCCCTAAGGTCTTCCTCTGCAACGACCTTTCCAGGCTCACTCGTGGCAAAGCCCAATGAGTCCCCGACAAACACACAGGCCCCGCCTGAGGAATCCACGCGGGCTAGCCCTGGAGGCTCAGCCCTGCATCCTGCGTCGCCACTGCCCCTCCCTGGGGGGAGGGAAAAAAAATCTGCTGCCTCACCAGCCACCAGCGCCAGCTTGGGGGGGCACCCCTGCGGAAAGCCACCCTGCTTGGGCCTCCCCCTCCCCCTATCCTTTCCCAAACCAGGTTCTCCAACCAAGTTTTGCCAAGGGTACCAACCAGACGACCCCAGGTGGCAGGGCGGGGGCCTCCGTGTCTGATCCCAGATGCCAGGTCTGGAGATGAGGGTTGATGGCCGCGCCCACCAGGCTGTGCCCCCACAGAGCCTGAGTGAGAGCCTTCCTCAAGAGCCCTGCAGCTTGTCCAGCTGCCTGGACCCGCTCTTGGAAAGAGGACGCCAACAAACACACCAGAATCCCAGTCTATGGATGTGGGTACCATCTGGACGTGCAATCCAGGGACGCCCCCAACCCCAGCAGCGGTCTGGGTTAAGGAAGTTGGGGTTCACCCCGCCCACGCCCACCAGAGGCGGCGACCCTGCCCGCTGTCCTTGCCCAGGCGGCGACAATGGCTCGGTGATAGCACCCCCTTTTCTTTCCAGTATAGGGTGCCGCCGCCCCCCGCGACTCTGCGTCCTTTGTTGCCCGCGCGCCCCCATCGCGCGCGTCCCCAGAGCGGCGCCTACCTTGGAGCTCCAGCAGCGAACAGGACCCGACACCCCTCGCTTCCTCTTGGTCCGCGCGTCCTGGGAACAAGGATGCTGTGCCGGTCCCCTCACGCCCGGCCGCTACCCTAACCCGTTCTCCGCGTTCTGAGTCCGGGCCTCGGACAGGCTCTACGGCCAGAAGGGATAGAGGGAGGGGCCGATTCTGTAAGCTCGGCCGCTGCTTGCGCGCCCCGAGGCGGAGCCGAGCCGAGCGGGGCTGAGTCGGGAAGATCCGAGCCCAACGGGGCGGAGGCGAGAGAAGCCGAGCAGAGCGGAGCCCCGTGGAGCCCTGCCAAGGTGAGCCGAGCCCAGCCGAGAGATGCCGAGCGCCAGGAGAGCTCAGCGGCCAGAGAGCGAACAAAAGGGGCCGGCGTAGCGGCGGGCGCAGGAAGGAGGGGCCGGAGCGAGGAGGAAAAGGGAGGGGGTGGGGGGAGGTTGGGGGCGGTGCCCGTAATCGTGGTCTCCCGGTTCTCAGGCAATAGTGACACGCAAAAACTGGGGAGCGGGCGGTCGGAGAAGTCTTCGGAACCTCGTCTTCCCCCACCAAGACCACCTACAACGGACTGGAACCTTGGAAATAGATTTCACTCACACGCACTTCAGCCCTAGGCGTTTATGTGTGTTCCAGTTTCTGTTTCAACCATGCATCGCTTAGGCAAATGTTTCATATTTGGAGACACAGACGCTTGGGAATGTAAGGGGGCGGGGCTGGGATCCGGAAGGCTTCAAACTAGAGTTGACTTAGGTATTGTGTTCAGAGGCGAGGGGGGAGATAATGAGGAGGGAGAGCTTCAGATGGACACCTGAAGGCACTCTAGCTCCACCTGACACTAGGCAGGCTGATCAGGAGGGCAAACTGGGCTACAGTTTGACTCTGTCTCAAAACAAACGGAAAAAACCTTAAGGTCTCACCACTCAGCGTGGTAGTAGGTTAACTTCTTGACCTCAGTTTCCCCACTTTTAAGGAGGCAGGGTGTTTTAGCTCGTCAGAACCAAAGAAGTTGTGCACTGATGCCAGCAGCAAGCCACCCATAAGGAGTTCTTGCAACGAAGAGAGTCCATGTGAAAAGAGCCAACTCCTTAGGAGTGGACGGTATACAAAATAAAGAGGGAACTGTTCGAGAAAGAGCAAGTTTTATGTAGCTAGATGGACAGTTTCAATGTTGAAATAGAACCCAAATCATGGCAGACTGGAAGACCCCTCTTGGGTTGGGTCCTGGCTCAGACATAGAGCCCCTGCCTAGAATCCCCCAGGGAGGGGCTGGGGGCGTAGCTCAGTGGTAGAGCCCCTGCCTAGAATCCCCCAGTGAGGGGCTGGGGTTGTGGCTCAGTGGTAGAGCCCCTGCCTAGAATCCCCCAGTGAGGGGCTGGGGGCGTGGCTCAGTGGTAGAGCACCTGCCTAGAATCCCCCAGTGAGGGGCTGGGGGCGTGGCTCAGTGGTAGAACCCCTGCCTAGAATCCCCCAGTGAGGGGCTGGGGCGTGGCTCAGTGGTAGAGCCCCTGCCTAGAATCCCCCAGGGAGGGGCTGGGGGCGTGGCTCAGTGGTAGAGCACCTGCTTGGCATTGCTGAAGCCCTTGGTTCCATTGCTACTAACAGAAAATTTGTAGCACCTGTCTGTCTTTAATCCCAGTGCTTGAGGTGCTGAAACACGCGGATCTGTATTAGTTTAAACCCAACCTGGTCGGCATAGAGAGTTCCAGACCAGCCAGGGCTACAATTTTCCTATCTCAAAAAAAAAAAAAAAAAAAAAAAGGAAAATTAATACCACAGATAGAAGGGTTAAAGTTCACTCTTCACCCATAGTTTCTGTCTGTAAACCCTTCAATGTGTGTCTTAGAAAGAAAGGGTGAGGACTGGAGAGGTGGCTCAGTGGTTAAGAGCATACATTTCAGCTGGGTGTGGTGGTACATGCCTTTAATCTCAACAAGTTGGGGGCAGCATTCTGGAGTTTGAGGATAGCCTAGTCTACTTAGCACGTTCCATACCGGCCAAGAGTATACAGTGAAACCCTCCCTGTCTCAAAAATAAAAGCACATACACTACTCTTGCAGGGGACATGAATTCAGTTCCCAGCACCCACACTGGGTGGCTCACAACTGCCTGTAACACCAGTTCCAGGGGATCTGATGTTCTCTTCTTGACCTTGGGGTACCGTCACATATACACTTACACATGTCTACACATGTGCACATAATTAAACATAGGAAATAAAATATTAAAAAGAAATGGGGGGCCGGGGAGAAGCTCAGGTGGCAGTGTTCAATTTACGCATAGAGCCCTCAATTCAATCCCAACACAGCATCAAACAGGAGTGGTGACATATACCTGGAGTCCCGATAGGAAATGGGAGAAGAGAGATCCTGAGTTCAAGGCCAGCTTTGGCTACATGACAAGTTGGAGGACAGCCCACGCTACTTGAGTCCTTACTCAAGGGGGAAAGGGACAAGAATTTACTTATTCAGGTCACAGGTCCCCATGTGAGGCACCTGGGCATCCTATTTGTGCCCTCAGAGAGTAGACGAAGGAACCCCTAACTGACTGACATGCCCCCAGGTGGATCCCTAGCAAGAATCTCTCGGCGAAACACCTACTTTTGGCTATTGGAATCAGCTCCAAGAGACCCACTTGGCTACTCATGGGCAGAACCCCAAAGGATGACTGACCTTTGACCCTAGTTGTTGGCGAGCTGGTTCTAGCTGAGGAAAGATAGAGTCTTCCCTTACTGGAAGGTTTCTGCAGATACTCTATAGAATTCTAGGCTGGCACTCTGTTCATGAGAGCTATATCCCCCCGCAACCCTACCTTGTATTTATTTTTGAGACAGAGTCTAAGGTTCCCTGTGCTAGCTTTGAATTCCCTGGTCTAGTACTCAAAATCCACTTCCCAGTGCTGAGATTCCAGTCATGTGCCGTCATGTCTGGTCCTAGCCCATAATTTTGATCTTCTGTGTGTATGTGGAGGCAGGAATGGAATCCAGGACTTCTCGAATGCTAACTAAGCGAGAGTTTTGGCACTGAGTTCTCTCCCAACCATCTTTCTGAAGATTTGTTTGGTTTTATTTTTTTGGTTTTTTGTTTTGAATTGTTTTTCCACACTGGGTCTCTCTGTGTAGCCCTGGCTATCCTGGAACTCATTCTGTAGATCAAGCTGGCCTCGAACTCAGAGAACTGCCTGCCTCTGCCTCCCAAGTGCTGGGATTAAAGGCATCCCCATTATCTGATTGATTGGTTTATTTATTCGTTTTGAGATAGAGTCTTACTAGGTAGCCCTGGCTGGCTTGGAACCCACTATATGCACCAGGCTGGCCTCGAACCCATGACCTCAGACTGGCTCTGCCTCCCAAGTGCTGGGAGTTAAAGGCACTCACCCCATGTCTGACATGGATGATATTATTTTAATTATGTCTCCACATGTGCTTTTGTGTGTAGGTATGTGCACTTGAGTGGGGGCACCTGTCAAGGTCAAAGGAGGGTTTAGAACTCCCCTGGGGCTGCAGTTACAGGTGATTGTTGTGATCATTCTCCTGATGTGGGTGCTGGGAACTGAACTCAGGTACTTTGCCAAGGGCAGCAAGCACTGAGCATTTCTCCAGCTGTCACCTCTAGTTCTTTGACGGAATATTTTCCCAGTCTCTCAATTGCTATCTTAAGCTGAGTGGAGTGGCAGCGGGAGCCAGCACTTGGGAGGCAGATGCAGGAGGATCTCTGTGAGTTCAAGGTCAGCCTGGTCTACATAATGAGTTTCAGGACAGTTGGAGATACACAGTGAAACTCTGTCTCTAAGTTAAGTAAATATATAAAATAAATAAATAAATAAATAAATAAATAAATAAATAAATAAATAAAAGCAATTTCCATGGAAATTGGAAGGACATGAGAAACAGTCATGCCCTTGTGTGGAATTTCTTGTTTGGATGAAGCCGGTAGTAGCTTCTGTGTATTAGATCAGAGGTAGCCTAGCCTTACAGTATAGCCCTCTGCATCCGGGTGGGCGTGGCGTCGCCATGGCGACGTCTGCTGAGCAGGCCACCACCAGGCTGTTTCCAGACACTTGGACTTACCTCGTCCGGAATTCTTCCTGCCCAGGAGGAAGCCGAGCTTCTATGCCTCTGGTTGGTACTGCTGACAGGGGAAGGGAAACTGACGTCGTCATGGGGACGCAGGGCTCTGTCAGCTATCAGCTGACCCGACATGGGCTTCTGAGGTCCTGGAAGCTTCTTTTTTTTTTTTTTTTTTTTTTTTTCCAGCCTTCTGGGTTTCCTGAGAGATGTAAATAAAACTGCATAGTTTCGGCTTTGTGAGATAAGGTCTCGATTATGTAGCCCAGGCTGACCTCAAACTCTCCAGCCTGCAGCCTCGGACCTCGGAGTGCTGGAATGACAGGCACGCACCATCATACTCAAGGTCTCTGAGAGCTCTTTGCCTGGAGACAGGGGGTCTCTACGCTGTCTTCTTCCTCCGGCCTTGCCCTAAGAACAGTACCAAGCCTAAGGGGACATCTGTTTAAAGATTTGTTTTTAATTATGTGTGTACGTGTACGCACCTGAGTGCAGTTTTCTCTGAGTCAGAATCAGATTCCCCGGAGCCCGGTTACAGGCCCTGAGAGCTACCCAGTCTTGGTTGCTGTGGACCAAACTCAGACAAGCAAACACTCTTAACCATGAACCTATTTCTTTTGAGTATTTTGGGCCCTTCTGGGAATTCACACCATTAAGGTCCTTCTATTTCCTCCCAAAACAGCATCAGAGGCAGGTGGAATGTCACTAGTTTATGACTTTGACTAAATAAATAAATAAATAAATAAATAAATAAATAAATAAATAAATAATAAAAGCTAGAGCTAAGTGTGGTGATATATTCATGTGGTCCCAGTACTCAAGAAGCTGAGGCAGGAGCATCACTGCGAGTTTAGGTCCAGCCTGGACATTTCATTAAAAAAAAAAGGGGGGGGGGTTGGGGATTTAGCTCAGTGGTAGAGCACTTGCCTAGCAAGCACAAGGCCCTGGGTTCAGTCCCAGCTCCGAAAAAAAAAAATTAAAAAAAAAAAAAAAGAATGCTGGATAAAATATCCATGCTGTTACCTTTTTGATTGCTGTGATAAAACATCATGGCCAAAGCAACGCATAGCAGAAGGGTTTATTTGTTTTATGGTGCTGGAGAGGCGAGTCTGTAACAGCGTGGATGGGGGGGGAAGCTGGGGGGAGGGGGAGGGGGCGCGGGGAGAGGAGCGTGCAGCAAATGGCAGATGAAGCAAAAGCAGAAGCTGAAGACTAAAATCTTGAACCACCATAAGCACAAGGCAGTGACGGTAAACTCAACGTGGCCTTCCTCTCTAAGTTCTCAAAGCTCGCCTCCAGAGGCTCCCCGCCTCCAACAAGGCCACACCCCCCCCAAGACCTCCGGAAATGGCTTTGCCTACTGGGAGACTCAGTATTCCACCATTGGAACCTATGGGGGCCATTCTCCCCTAACAAGAAGGACATGTGGCATGAGTAAGACCACAGGCCCCTCTCGGAATAATAGAGTTTCCTTGTCAATTGAGTAAATGTAGCTTTCTAGAACAGTCTTGTTCATGGCTGCAGCAGAAGGAAGGGAAGTGCATTCAAGGCTGGTCCTTGTCTCTGGAACTGGGGAGCCAGCATCCAGACATATCCCTTTGGTTCAGAAGCCCATGGGGGAGGGGTGGCTGCGAGGCCTAAGGAGGGAACAGCAAACAAGGGTGTAAGCAGCTCCTACAACAGGACGGGTTTAATCCGAGAAAAAACTTGGGAAGGGAGGTCCCCAGATCGGGGAAGCCAGAAAGACCGCTGTGTGCTAACGGAAGTTGGAGGGATTGGAGGCGGGGCTCAAAAGCTTCTGTTGCCGGAAGTGATCAGAGAGTTATGAGAGTGTCTGGAGTATGTAGATAATCATGAACATCATAAACATCTCCAATGGCCAGCCATCATCACGGGGCAAGGAGTGTCGGGCATCTGGAAAAACAAGCCTAGAACGATGACTATGGTTTGGGGGACACTAACCACCATTTAAGCAAAATTGATTAGTTCTTCCAAGCGGCCAGGTTGTGGCTAACACGAATGATGTTCATTTCTATAGATCGGTGGATAGAGACGGGGTGGGGATTGGTTATGGTTCGTGTAGCCTCTCCCAACTAGACGGAATCCTCCTCCTGGGGTTCTTGGGGAAGTCTCTTGTACTGGGTCTCTCGATGCAGAAGGATCTTGTCCACGTGCCCTTTGGTGGTGGTGTGAATGAAAGAACTCATTCGCCGGGATACAGAATGCGTCAGGCAATTGAGAAGACAAGGCCCCAAAACGAGCACTACCAGGATAAAGAGAATGGGTCCCATGAAGGAAGTCAACCAAGAGGGCAGCCAGGGTCCCAGTCCCAGCTGCTGGATCCACGATCTCGAGCTTGGGCCGAGTTCCGATGCCCTTTCTCGAAGTTTCCTTGCCGCATACCGGACTACTCCAGACTGGTTTATGTAGAAGCAGCATTCTTCCTGGAGGAAGAGGCAGGTGCCCCCTTTCTCAGCCACAAGGAGGTCCAGAGCTCTGCGGTTTTGGAGGACGACACCCGCCAGTGAGTCTATTTGGTCTTGGAGGCTGAGGATGGATGTGGCCACTTCGTCTAGGCTGTCCGAGAGAGCCTTGGAAAGCTTTTGGAAATACATGGTTGAGGTGGCGATCCCAGCCGCGCCTAACCCGAGGGCTGAAGCAATGCCCAGACCGGCTGCAAGAGGAAGGAGATGAAGGGCTCGCTTCCGGCGAGAAGCGGGGACAGAAGAGGGAACTGTAGCAAAAAGGGGAACCATTATGCTTTGGTTGTTAGGAAGGAGTTCAATATCCGGGTATTGAAAGACAAGAGTACAGACGCCCGACCAATTGGCCGGGAGACAGACATAAGTTGAGTTTCCACAGAGGAAGAAAACGCCGGAGGAGTTGAGACAGAAGGAGTATGTTAAAGAGACAAGATGGGAGAAGATATTTGGAGTGAGCCCGCCATTTTCTTGGACATTGGGTTCATTCTCCCAGATTGAATATTGTCCCGAGAGGGCTGCCCCCATGAGGGGCTGGTACTGAAAGAGTGGATAGGGGTCTTTGTGTCCCTGGAGTTTAATCTTGAAGTAGGTGGTGTCTACAGACAGGGTAATAGGGTGACTCACATTGTTGGGTTCGAATAAGGTGAGATTGTAGCAGGTGCTAGACGACAGGAAGGAAGGGCAGTACCTCCAGGGGGTGGTGGGGTAGGTGTGACAATGGATGTCATCTACCGGGCAAGAGTGGTGAGGTTTCCCTGAGTTTAGGGAAGGGGGTCCTGAAAAGTGTAAGGGGTTTCTCCATTTAAGGCCTGGCATGGCCATCAGTGGGGCAAATGCATAGCTGGTGGACAGATCAATGGACTGGTGGTTGGCAGAGGGGGAAAGCTGAAAGGTGTGGTTGCAAAGAGAGGCAGAGAGATTACCCACGAAGGTGGCATATTTTGAATTCTTGAAGAAACGGGATATGCAGAGAGGGGCCTGGGCGGTGAGGATCGTCTGGGTAGACAGTGACCCCCATATGGGGCGCTGGGCAGATTCGTAGAAGCGGTCATTGGGGTATTTCACCGGGGTGAGCCGGGAAAGTATCGGAAGTATGCCTGTTATACTGGTGACCTGGAGGAAAGCAATGGCCCGCCGGTCAGGATTGACGAAAGAGTAGTGAGGCGTCAATGGCTGGAAATTCTGGAGGCGTCTCTCAAGGTCGGTAATGGGGTAAGAGCCTGAGAGGGTCCGAGCCGAGTACATGATACGCAGTTTCATGGGTGTCTCTGTCCAAGTCCTGAGTGGGGCTGGCACGGCTAGAGAGCGCTGCGTTTGGATGGACAGGCAGACCCAGCAGTTGGAAGAAAAGGAAGAGTTAGCATCCCGGAGGAGGCGTTGGGTGAGGTTTACAAGGGGCATCCAGCTGTCCGAGTGGGCAGAGGAACAAGGGAACAGGAGGACACAGAAAACCCAAGGACGAACCATGGCTCTTCACCAGTGGCCCACAGTGGTGGGAGGCAGGAAAGCTGTCCTGAGAGTTCTAAAGGCAGGGGTCGCTTACTGAGTCCAGGAGTGATGGGAAAGTCAGGGAGGCGCCTAGTTGCGCGGTTCTACTTATGGAAGCTGGACCTATGAGAGTAGGAACACAAAGACCAGGAGGGTCATCAGACGGTTAGGAGTCTTAGAGTTAGGGTCTGGAGACACTTTTGAGCTCAGACGTAACCAGCTCCACAGATTCTCTTTGCCCTGGCTTCTATCGTGCCCCCTAGGAGTAGCCTTGGGCTACTTCAGTGGGCTACTGCTTTGGGGGCAAGCTAATGGCCTGATTGAGTTTGTAGATAACTGGCTATTAATTATAGGTGTCTCTTGTGAAAGGAGAAATCCCCTCTCTTGCTAAAGGAAGGCGTGAGAATGGAGGATGTGGTGTGCGTATTTAGAGTCAATGGAGACACCAACCTTTTGGTGTGGTAGTGTCAGAACCCTGGCCAGATGGATGAGCTCCGCCTGCTTTGTGGTGATGAGGGGTGGGGATTGGACCTCTAAGGTGCAATCACCTGTGGCATAGCCTTTGTTTTTTTTTTTTTTTTTTTTTTTCCCTGAGCTGGGGACCGAACCCAGGGCCTTGTGCTTGCTAGGCAAGCGCTCTACCACTGAGCTAAATCCCCAACCCCTCTGTGGCATAGCCTTAAAAAGCCCTTATGGGGGCAGGAGAGATGACTCGGTGGTTAAGAGCACCGACTGCTCTTCCAGAGGTCCTGAGTTCAATTCCCAGCAACCACATGGTGGCTCACAACCATCTGTAACTGGATCCTGTGCCCTATTCTGGTGTGTCTAAAGACAGAGACAATGTACTCATTCATATACATAAAATAAATAATTCTTTTTTTAAAAAGAATGTAGCAAGAAGTCAGGGGGATCAATCAAAGAGTGGGGGTCCTCTGTGAGGCTAAAGTCTACAGGAAGGAATGTGGGTGGATTGAGAATTTTATAGCTGGGGCTGGAAGGATGGCTCAGTGGTTAAAAGTACTAGCTGTTCTTCCAGAGGACCCAGGTTTGATTCCCAGCATCCACATGGTAACATACAATTGTCCGCACCTCCAGTTCCAGGGAATCTAACACCCTCTTCTGGATCCCATGACCACTTCATGCACATGACACAGAAACATACATGCTGGCCACACACTCATGCAAATAAAAGGTAAAATAAAATATCTTTCAAAAAAGTCTTACGGCATCAAAAAGTGATTAAAAGATTTTGTATAAACAATATATATACAAGCCGGGTGGTGGTGACACATGCCTTTTGTCCCAGTACTTGGGAGGCAGAAGTGGGAAGATCTCTGAGTTAGAGGCCAGCCTGGTCTACAGAGCGAGTTCCGGGGCTACACAGAAAAACCCTGTCTGGAAAAGCCAAATAATAAATAAACAGTGTATGTATCTGTTAAATATAAGAGGAAAGGAGGGAGGGAGGGAGGGAGGGGGAGAGAGAGAGAGAGAGAGAGAGAGAGAGAGAGAGAGAGAGAGAGTTGAGTGACTTATGAGCTCAAGGAGATTGTAGAGACAGTAATCGGTTGGTAGCAGATGAATTTGAGGGCTCCTATGTTAAAAAAGAGGCACCCCAAGGGTTTTGAAGCAGGAAGCCAGCCCTGGGCTATAAGTCTAACTGCCTACATGGACAGTCTTCATAACATTGGCTATGTTATGAAAGACAGTACAGAAAGGATGAGAGAGTTTTGGAGAGGGGTGGATGCCCTAGGGCAGTCATGAGAGCCTCTGAGCATAGAGGTTGAGCTCTGGTAGGTTGGGAGGGTCCCAGAGACTCTGTGAGAGGGCCACAAGCAGCCCGGTAAAGAGAATTACTAAGACGCTGAAGTTGGAGATCCAAATACAAGAGTAACCTGCTAGGGCCAGAAAGGAGAGAGACACCATTCAGCTTCAAGGGGAGGTAGACATTGGTTACAGCTCTGAAGCTTTGAGGGATGCCATGGGAAGAGAAGGTTAGAATCAGCCCAGGATTGGGGCTAGGGAGATGGCTCAGTGGTTAAGAGCACTGACTGCTCTTCCAGAGGTCCTGAGTTCAATTCCCAGAAACCACATGGTGGCTCACAACCATCTGTAATGAGATCTGATGCCCCCTTCTGATGTGTCTGCAGGCAGCTACAGTGCACTCATATACAAAAAGTATGAGAAATGAGAGTTGGGTAGAGGACAGGTAGGAGTCCTGTAAGGTTTGGGGACCACTGGATGGACAAGAGTTACTAACTAGGACTAGTTAGGCATACATCTTGGGGGCAGGACTAGTTAGGCAGACATCTGCACTTGAACTCCCAGGATGGGGATGCTGGAGGGAGTTGGTGGGCTGTAAAGTGGAGGCTTCCAGGAGTCTGGTGCTCATAGGCTTAAGCCCTGGGGCTCCTCAGGAGGAGTGAATGCTGAGCTCACTGACCTGGGCAGGGGCTCCTTTTGTAACTTGGAGTAGGGTGGGTAGCAATGGTAGGGGCGGGGGTAAGTCCAATCTGAGGATGAATGCAGGGCAGGCAGGACGGTGCAAACAGAGCCCTCCACAGGGGTTGGGTCTGGGTGACAGAGTAGCAGAAAAGAGGCTGCTCTGTGGGGGCTTTGTGAAAGAGTGAGAAGAGGCATAGAACTTACTAGAACGCTGCCTCTCCACATGGGACAACCAGGAACGACAGGAAGGAACAGGAAACGGAATGCCCAAACAGGCTAAGGGGCACTGGCCTGGGCTGCTTAGGTTTCCTAGGTACGTCCTTCTCCCTTAAGAGAGGGAGGGAATTCATGTTGGGGTCCAGACAATCCGAACAAAAGTGAATAAGCAGCATCCCCATATGCAACAAACACGATGCTATCTTACCAGCTATTCTCGGGTTATCTTGGATCCACTCAGGGTGATGATCAATGGGGGCAGCGACCCCTGGTCACAGTCAGTCGTAATCAATCCCTCAAGCTTGCCCAGCTGGAGTCCAGGCTCAGCTCAAACATCCAGACCTGGTAGAGAAAGAGCAGTCTCTGGGCGACTAGAACCGAATGCAATCTGGTTTTGAGTGGTTTTCGACCCACGTAGCAAGTAGGGGCAAAATGGCAGCCCAAGAATGGGGCAAGCTCTCTGGGGGTGAGAGAGTCAGTCTCTAAGCTTTGAGACTTCTTTCTTGGATCAGATGCTCCTCCCCTAGGAGCCCCCAAAGATCAGAGGAAGGATGGACAGACAAGGAAAACAGATTCTACAGTAGAGGTCTCTAGATGGGAAAACCAGAGTGCTCCCTGCTTACAGAGCAGAGGTAGTTATGGAAGGTGGGGGGCAGGGTGGAAGGAAGGGATGGGGGGATTGGAGTCAAAAGCTTCCGGTGCAAGGGACTGGGGATTTAGCTCAGTGGTAGAGCGCTTACCTAGGAAGCGCAAGGCCCTGGGTTCGGTCCCCGGAGGCCAGGAGTGAATACGGAGTGGAGGAGGAAGTGAAAGGGATGCCACGTGTGTGTGGTGGCTCACACCTTTACCCCCCTGCACTTGGGCAGAAGCAGGCAGATCTCTATGAGTTCCAGGCCAGCCTGACCTATCTGGTGAGCTCTAGGCTTTCTGGACTATACATAGTGTGATCCTGTCTCATACAAAACAAAACGAAAAGAGTCCTTTCCCTAGGGAGACAAAAACAACATCTACTCACTCCACATAACATCCCAAATGACAGGACTGGAAAGTAGGCCCAGTGTTTAAGAGCAAGAACTGGTGTTCTTGCAAAGGACCCAGGTTCGATTCCCCGGACCCATACAGGGGCTTACAATCTCTTCTTCACGCAGGTATTTGGTGCATGGTGATACATGCACGCAAAACACTTAGACACGTGAGATAATAAAAATAAACCTAAAAAAAGAATCTCAGAGACCATCCAAGTGGAACCGCCAAGTTTATCGGGCTTACCTACAGGGCATGGGGGATCCCAACGCAGCTCTGATGGAAAGGCTTCATCCAGCATGGATGATGATGGTTCATGAGTGCCCACGTACACTGAGAGTCTTCAGTTAACTTCCCCCAGTTTATATATTCTAGAATGACCTTAGAGCACACCTCCAGGCTATGTATAATGAGAGAGCATAGTTCTGTGGAAGGAATGGCTGGAATCTCAGGTGAGGGTCCAGTGGCCCTCCCCACGCCCTCCTTCGAAAAGGCAAAGTGAAGAAGGGTCAACAGGACCGGTCCTGGTACACTTGTCGCAGATGTACATAGGAATTCCGGAAAGAAACGCCATCTCACACGGAACCTTCTGCAGGACCGATCAACCATTTAGAACTTCTTAAATGTGTGGTGAGGTGGGAGTGTTACAGGCCAGAGCCTAATTAAAATTTATCTCGGGCTATCTTTAGCCTTACTCTTTTTAGCCGTTCCTTCCTTCGCTCCGTACCTGATCTAATATCCTTGTGACTATCAGGTGAGGCGTTTGAAATGTATGAGCTTAGCAGGCAACTAGCTTACTCAACCCAAAAGCTAAGGCATAGCATCTCGGTAGGAGAGGTCGCCCAGCTGTGCTGTGACCTCCCACTCTCGTGCTTCCACGAGTTGAAAAATGGATTGGAGCTGGGAAGATGGCTGTGCAGTTCAGAGCGCTTACTGCTCTTGCAAAGGACCCAGGTTCGATTCTCAGCACCCACACGATAGCTCACATGATCGCTACCTATAACTTGTCCCAGGGGCATCTGATGCCCTCTTCTGGTGTCTGTGAGCACCGGGCACACACGTGGCACACACACATGCCATACCTGCAGGCAATCACTCAAACACATAAAATTAAAAAATAGATCTGTAATGAAAAAAAAAGTGTGTTGGTTTATAAATTTCTTTGCTCTGTTTCTATAAAAAAAAAACTTAATGAGATCGATGCCTCCTTGGAAGACAGAGTTTTGAGTCGCCTAAATCTGTGTTCTCAGCCACGGTCACCACGAGAAACCATCTCGTATCCCCTTTGAACTGAGCTGTGTCTTCGTATCCACTCGGGCAGAGCTTATCTGAGGGCAATGGAGGCCACTTTATTGGAAGAACCACATCTACAACAGTGGCTCTCACCCTTCCTAATGCTGCAACCCTTCCATACAGTTCCTCATGTTGTGGTGACCTCCCAGCCATAACATTACTTTCCTTGTTACTTCATAACTGTAGTCTCACCACTGTTCTGAATCGTAGGGTAAACATCTGATACGCCATCTCCAGAGGGGTCGTGACCCACAGGCTGAGAGCCAGCCTTCTCCTGTTACTCCAGGTACTTTGGCTTCACAATCGTTGCGCTGTCTCCTTTGGCCTTTCTTGGATTACCTTCGCTCTCTCCCAATCCCACCTGAACCTCATATATCACTACAGCCCCAGTGTCTGGGCCTCAGATGTTTCAGATCCACTAGGCGGTCATTGGTTCAACTGCTGTGGCATTCGGGAAGGGACTCTACAGTGCCTGATGCAGAACAGGACTAAGAAACAACAGGCCCATTGCCCTAAAGTAGCTTTACCACTTATAACTGCTTCGGCCCGAGATGGGGCCAGCGTGTAAACAGTGGAGAGGAGACGTCGTCCCTGCAGGTGTCATGACCCGCAGTGAAAGGACCCACGGAGAAGCGAGAATGAAAACTCGGCTTGACTTGGCCAGGCTGGATCAAACTTAGCTTGACTATAGAAACTCTTTTGCGAAGTGCATGTGACCGTGAAGAGGGCTTCACAGCTTAAAGGCCTAGAAGCTGGTGTGGCCTCTGCCTGAGACAGCACAGAGGTGAGTAGGCTCTAGAGGACATGTGACATCTCCCCTAGGGTGGGCTCTAGTAATAGAGACCTGAAGGTGAAGGTCTAGGGAGGGAAGAGTCTGGGATAATCATTATGAGGAATTTGAGGAAGGACTGGCTCTACAGAGAGCAAAAGGTCACCAGGTCATTAGCAATGTCCACTCCTATTTCTCTTGGTTTTCAAGGCAGGGTCTCATGTAACCCTGGCTGGCCCAGAACTTTCTATATAGCTAAGGCTGACCTTGAATTCCTAGTTCTGCCTCTACCTGCTGAGTGTTAGGGTTTCGGGCGTGTACCACCCTGCCCCGCCATTTGTTTGTTTGTTTAGACAGTCTTCCCATGTAGTTCAGGCTAGTTTCAAACTCTCGGCAAACCCCTAGCTTCATCTTCCCACATGGGATCACAAATGTGACATAGTTGTCTTTAACTAAACAAACAGAAAATTGGTTTCTATTGTGTGAATGAAGGAGGAGCAGGTGTTTGTATGAGAAGATTGTGTTGGCTGAGACCTGAAATCACAGCATCCAGAAGGCAAAGGACTGGCTGGACTGCAGAAAAGATCCAAGGCCACCCGGGGAAAACTACGAGACTCTGTCTCAAACAGTAAATAAGGGTTGAAGGTGTGGCTCAGTGTAGAGCCCCTGCCTAGAATCCCCCAGCGAGGGGCTGGGGGCGTGGCTCAGTGGTAGAGCCCCTGCCTAGAATCCCCCAGTGAGGGGCTGGGGGCTGGCTCAGTGGTAGAGCCCCTGCCTAGAATCCCCCAGTGAGGGGTTGGGGGCGTGGCTCGGTGGTAGAGAACCTGCCTAGAATCTCCCAGTGAGGGGCTGGGGGCGTGGCTCAGGCATAGTGCACATATCTAACATGTATAAAAGCCTCAAGTTCAACCTCTAGTGGGGGGAAGACAGCATGTTGGGAATAGATTAAGACCTGGGAACACCTTTACCCAAGGTCCTCTTTTTAGGAACTAATAAGGGCTCCTAGATAAGAAACTTGAATGCACGGAACCCTACTCTGGCCTCTGATATGGGTGTATGCTGGCTAGTCCTAGGTCAACTTGACACAAGCTAGAGTCATCTGAAAGGAGTGAACCTCAATCGAGAAAATGCTTCCATAAGATCCTGCTGTAAGGTATTTTTAAAACATTAGTTATTAATGGGGGAGGGCCCAGCCTAGGCTTGGGGTCTTGGGTTTTAAAGGCTGAGCAAGCCATGAGGAAGGAGGCATGAGGCACAAGCCAGTAAGCAGCACCCTCCATGGCCTCTGCATCAGCTCTTGACTCCAGGTTCCTGCCCTGCTTGAGTTCCTGTCCCGACTTCCTTCAGTGATGAACAGCAACGTGGAAATGTGAACCAAATAAACCCTTTCCTCCCTGACTTGCTTTTGGATCATGGTGTTTCTTTGCAGCAATAAAAACCTTGACTAGGGGCTGGAGAGGTGGCTCAGTGGTTAAGAGCACCGACTGCTCTTCCTGAGGTCCTGAGTTCAAATCCCAGCAACCACATGGTGGCTCACAACCATCTGTAATGAGATCTGATGCCCTCTTCTGGTGTGTCTGAAGACAGCTACAGTGTACTTATATATAAAAAGGGGGGGGGGCTGGAGAGATGGCTCAGTGGTTAAGAGCACTGACTCCTCTTCCAGAGGTCCTGAGTTCAAATCCCAGCAACCACATGGTGGCTCACAACCATCTGTAATGAGACCTGATGCCCTCTTCTGGTGTGTCTGAAGGCATCTACAGTGTAGTTATATATAATAAATAAATCTTTTTTTAAAAAAAGGGGGGGTGGAGGTTGGGGATTTAGCTCAGTGGTAGAGTGCTTGCCTAGCAAGCACAAGGCCCTGGGTTCGGTCCCCAACTCCGAAAAAAAGAAAAGAAAAAAAAAAAAAACAAAAAAAACCAAGGGGTTGGGGATTTAGCTCAGTGGTAGAGCGCTTGCCTAGGAAGCACAAGGCCCTGGGTTCGGTCCCCAGCTCCGGAAAAAAAACAAAAAACAAAAAACAAAAAAACCTTGACTAACATTTCTCCAGTGTTTGGGTTTCCTCGCCGCCGGCCAAGATGAACCGATTCTTCGGAAAAGCGAAACCCAAGGGCTCCGCCACCTAGCCTGACTGACTGCATTGGGATGGTGGATAGCAGGGCAGAATCCATTGACAAAAAGATTTCCCTGTTGGATGCTGAACTGGTGAAATATAAGGACCAAATCAAGAAGATGAGAGAGGGTCCTGGAGCTGGACACCGAACCCAGGGCCTTGTGCTTGCTAGGCAAGCGCTCTACCACTGAGCTAAATCCCCAACCCCAGCCCTGAGGGTTTTAAAGCAAAAACGGATGTGTGAGCAGCAGCGAGACAACCTGACCCAACAGTCCTTTAACACGGAGCAAGCTAATTACACCATCCAGTCACCGGAGGACACCAAGACTGATGCAATGAAATTGGGAGTAAAGGGAATGAAGAAGGCTTACAAGGAAGTAAAAATTGACCAGATTGAGGATTTACAAGGCCAGCTAGAAGACATGGTGGAAGATGCAAACGGGATCCAGGAAGCCCCGGGCCGCAGCCACGGCACCCCAGATTGGATGAGGACGACCAGGAAGCAGAGTTGATGCGCCGGGCGACGAGCTTCTGGCTGATGACGACAGCTCTTAACTTGGACCAAGCAGCTTCTGCACTGGCAATTCCAGAAGGCGTTCCCACTGACACAAAAGACAAGGCTGGTGGATGAATTTGGGCTGCCACAGATTCCAGCTTTGTAGACTTGCAGCATTCCAGCGTGTGATGTTTAAGAAAAAAAAAAAAGTATTCCGGTACTAGGAAATATTTCCCAATTTGCCAGATTTAGGTTTCTCTCCTTTCTTTGGAGGAAAAGCTAATTACACTGCTCCTGTATTTTTATTTTTTCCATTAAGGAATTCATTGCTTGGGGGAAGCTCTTTACTAAAATTTGATTTTTTTTTCCCCTTAGGAAAGACTAACTGAAAAGTACCTTTGACTTTGTATGACTTGTTTTCATTCATTAACAATAATCTGAGGGGTTGGGGATTTAGCTCAGTGGTAGAGCGCTTGCTTAGCAAGCTCAAGGCCCTGGGTTCGGTCCCCAGCTCCGAAAAAAAGAAAAGAAAAAAAAAACCAAAACAAACAAATAAACAAAAAAAAACCAATAATCTGAAATTAAAACAAGGAGATGAGACTCTAAATTCTCTGGTAGAATGATGACGTATTAATAAGATAAAGAGTATTGACGGGGTTGAGACTTGATAGTATTTTCAGAACCATTGTCTATTGTGGTACTGTAGACGGCTTTAAGTGGTGGCCTCCTTTGATAGGTTTCGTTGTGTCATGTGAGCAAGTCATTACTCTGTCTACTGTTGGAATGAACTGTCACTACTGCATCATGAGTTACTACTTTGATCCCATGGTTCCCTCGGTAAATAGCCTGGCTTGTAATGAATAATGAATATTTCTTGATAGTTAATGTATAGGACATTTATTTATACTCAATAAATATTTTTCAAAAGAAAAAAAAAAACCTTAACTAAAGGTCCTAATTGCTAGGTCGCAATGGTGTACACCCTTAATCCCAGCAATGGGTAGTTAGAGTCGGGAGATCTCTGTGAGTTCAGGTTCAGCCTGCTCTACACAATGAGTCCCCAGGACAGTCATAACTACATAAAAAGACCTTGTCTCAATCCCCTTGCCCCCCCACAAATGAAGGCAGCAAGCAGAAATAGAGAACCCCACTTAGATCGGCTTCCTAGACTAGAACAGCTCAAGTGCAGTATGGTGATGGACAAGGGGTCCTATTGGGACCAGTGCTAGGAGACTGAGCCAGCCGTCCCTCTGGCCCCTGCCGATGGCCAGCAGCACCAACTGGAGCAATGCCTCCCAGAAAATGTGTTTGTCACTGCCAGCACAGCCACGGCTTCCTCCCTCTGAAATCACACTGTGGGTGGGTGTTCAAATCCTGCTTTGTCCTCCAGCTGCACGGTAAAGTGGACAGGCTGTTGTGACTGAGGGTGAGACAGGTTACAGAGGCACAACAGTGTGCTGACTTTAAGCCCCAGTGGGAGACTCCCGGGACTGAAAAAGGGGAGGGGGATAAATCCTGTTTGCCCAAGAAACCTCTGCCACAGTGGTTCTCCCAAAAGTTCTGCCTTCTCTCTCCTGCCCTCTAACCAGCCACAGGCTATGAGCACTGGGATCTCTCTGCCTTCCCAGCCTATGGAGGCAGGAGGTTATCTAGAACCAGGCGCCCCACCCTCTCTCCATGTGACCTTGAACCACAACCTTTCCTACCTTTATGCCTTAGTCTCACTCACTGCAAAATGGGAACGTGGCAGCAACACACACACACACACCACACACACACACACACACACACACACAAGGGAATCTGGGGCAACAAAGAGATAACCTTTCTCTTTCAAAAGCTTTTCATATACTTACAGCCTGGTACACTGAAGTACACTGAAGTGCCCTCCCCCCTTGGTTGCTCCCCATACTTCTACTCATTCCACACACCCCCGCAGCCTGAGTTCTACCTGCTGAAGTTTCAGTTACCCACAGCCAACCACTGTAGTCCTAAATATTGAAATGGAAACTTCTGGAAATTTCAGGCATGTAATCTCAGACCTTAGTAGGCAGCGATAGGAAAAGTGAAAGTTTGAAGCTAATGTGAGCTATATAGTGAGGTTCTCTGTCTCTGTCTATCTCTCTTTGTCTCTCTCTCTCTCTCTTTCTCTTAAACAGTACACACACACACACACACACACACACACACACACACACACACACACACACCAGTTCATAAATGTACATTTAAGTAGGATAATGGAATCTTTCACAGTCCCCGACATGCATCCATCTTGCCTGGGATGTGAATCACCTCTTGGTTGAGTGTATCCACGGTGTATACCTTACCCTCCTGTTGAGTATAACTAATAGTAGCCTTCTGAGCAGCTTGATTGACGTGCAGGGTATCCACACTGTATACACAACCCTGCCCTTAGTCATTTGGTAGCTATGTGAGTTGTCAAATGGATTGCTGTCTAGTGTCTCTGAAGCTTTGGCCCCCCCAGGGAAAAGGCTAGGGGCCCATCCTGATTGGTGACAAACCCCCAACTACCCACCAGTCATTTGCATATCCATGCCCTGAGAAGGGGGCAGGGGGGCTTTTTTTGTAGCACTTGTGCAGAGGTGGAATGAGAGGGTCCCTATCAGTGGACAAATGGCTGCCCTACCAGTGGGGAATCTGATCCCTGTCCCAGACAGAGGGCATAGAGAGCTTGAGACACATGAAGAAAAGACAGGGGGTCCACTGAGAGGGGATACTCAGATGCTAGAAAAGCCCAGGTCTCTTTGAAGTGAGTGGACTATAAGCTCTAGGCCCCACGTTCACTCGTTCACTCAGAGTAAGCACCACTTTCCCATGGAATTTACTCCCACTTCGCCCTGAACTTCTGTCTTTTCGTTTAATTCGAGCCTCGGATCTACAGGGTATGTGCTCTCCTCCCGTTAGTCATTCAGTGGGTGTCTGCTATCTGACCCACTGTGTGTTACCATAGTGTGCCTATTCATCCCCCTTGGTCCCTGCAGTGCTTAATTTAAAAACCATCCTTGGTATGTGGGTAAAAGAGAGGGAAAAAAGAATTTATGGGGTTTGGTACTATTCCTTGGGGGTCTTTTTTTCCTTCAGATTTAATGTTTTATGTGCCCTAGGTGTTCTTCTGCCTGTATATCTGTGTAAGGGTGTCAGGTCCCCTGGAACTGGAGCTACAGACAGTTGTAAAGTGCCATGTGGATGGTGGGACTTGAACTCGGGTCTTCTGGAAGACCAACCAGTGCTCTTAACTCCTGAGCCATCTGCATGAGGCCTGGTCTCATTCATTACCCTTGCAGCCAGTCACCTGGTCTGTGATGCGGCTCACATCCAGTGTGAGTCGTTCCCCCCACCCCCCACGCCCCCACCCCCGCCCCTTCACAGAACGCCCAGAGTTCTCTGTGAGGTGATTCTAAATTCCTCAAGCCAGCAATCAAGATGGTGTCTGTGTAGGAGATGGTGACAGGAAGTCTCTGGGATGCAGTGACCATTGCTGTCCCAGAGGCAGGACTGTCAGGGACACGTTTATAGGAGAGGCGGAAGTGAGGCTCCAGCCAGGCACGGCTCCCTGGGAGAGAATGTCTATGAATTCCAGGAGCCCACACAGCTGGAACCGGCATGCTCAGAGCCTCGCTTTGGAACAACACCCACACAATTTATTCATCACCCCCAGCCCTGACAGCTACATCCTCTCCATCCTCCAAGGCAGGGTCCATGCTGACCCCTACTGCACTACCTTGTCTCCTCCCCTTACAAAGCCTAGCTCATAGCCCCCGGGATGCGGCAGGGAATGCGGGTGAAGAGCAGGGCTTCCAAAACTCCCTGGTCCTCTCTCCTTCTCTGAATCCGGAACCCACAGGCACGGACACACTATGGGGGGCGGGGGGCGGGGTATAGACCGCAGCAGCAGGCCTGATTCTAGCACATTCCCAGATGGTCCTTTTTAAACTGGGAACTTCCTGTTTTATTTTCCACCCACTTTTTTTTTTTTTTTTAATTTCGAGTCAGAGTTAAGAGTTTGTAGCCAAGGCTGGCCTGGAACTCTCTCTGTAACCCAGATTAGCCTGGAACTGGAAGCGTTTCTCCTGCCTCAGCCTCTCCAGTGCAATTACAGACATGAGCCACCATGCCCAATAGTGTTTCTTTCTTTCCCCCTTTTTTTTTTTTTTAATTTCCTTATTTTCATTTTATGTGCGTTGGTGTTTTGCCTGCATGTTTGTCTGTTGAGGGTGTCAGATCCTCTGGAACATCCAGTTACATACTGGTTGTGAGATGCCATGTGGGTGCTGGGAACTGAACCTGGGTCCTCTAGAAGAGCAGCCAGTAAGTACCCTTTAACCACTGAGCCATTGTTCTAGCTCCCCAGTAGTGTTTCTGAATCTTAACTTCCTTTGCCATGAGTCAGCAACAGGAACAAAATGTTTTCAACTCTGTGAGGCCAGTTTGAACGCAAGGGAGATTTGGAATACTTTTTAATTTGGACCAAAATTGAAATGAGAAGCAAGGCTGGAGAGATGGCTCAGTGGTTAAAAGCACTGACTGCTCTTCCAGAGGTCCTGAGTTCAATTCCCAGCAACCACACGGTGGCTCACAGTCATCTGTCATGGGATCCGATGCCCTCTTCTGGTGTGTCTGATGACAGCTCAGTGTACTTATCTTATAAATAAGTAAATAAAAATAAATATTTACAAAATAAAAAAATAAATTTTTTTTTTAAAAAATAGGGCATGGGGGGTTGGGGATTTAGCTCAGTGGTAGGGCGCTTGCCTAGGAAGCGCAAGGCCCTGGGTTCGGTCCCCAGCTCCGAATAAAAGAACCAAAAAAAAAGGGGGGGGGCATGGTAGCATACACATAATCCAGGTTCTCAGCAGAAAGAAATGGAAGAATCGTGAGCTGGGGATTTAGCTCAGTGGTAGAGCGCTTACCTAGGAAGCGCAAGGCCCTGGGTTCGGTCCCCAGCTCCGAAAAAAAAACAAAAAACAAAAAAAAAAAAAGCGTCAAAGCCAGTCTGAACTTTACTGAGATCTTCTCTACAAAAAGAAAAGAAAAGAGAAGAAAAGAAAAAGAAAAGAAAGGAAAAGGAAGTTCCAGCACTTGGGACATGCAGGCAGGAAGTTCAGAAGGTTCGAGGTTTAAGGTCATCCTCAACTACTTACGATGTCAGCCTGGGCTATTTTGAGAAAGAGCCACTCTAAACATCCTCCCTACCCCTCTAGCTATAAGTATTCTGACTTGATTATAGGACGACAGAAAGTTTAATGAAAGTCAGGTGGGCAGTGGTGGCACACGCTTTTAATCCCAGCACTCGGGAGGCAGAGGCAGGAGGATCTTTGAGTTCCAGCTTGGTCTACAGAGCGAGTTCCAGGATGGCCAGCATTACCCAGAGAAATCCTGTTTCATGAAACCAAAAAAAGTAAGTGGATGGATGGATGGATAGATGGACGGACGGATGGACAGACGGACGGAAGGATGGATGGAGTGTGGTGGCTCATAATCTCAGCACTTGCGAAGCTGAGGCAGGGGTATTGCCCCAAGTTGGAGGAAAGCCTGAGCTACGTGGAGACCCTCTCCCTAAGATAAACCAGAACTGCCCTACACAGTGGTCCACACCTTTAGTTCCTGGATTTGGAAGGCAGAGATAAGTGGGTCAGGAGGCTGCACAGGGAACCTGTATCAAAAACAAAAACAAGGACTTGGAGAGATGAGTCAGCAGCTAAGAGCACTGATTACTTCTCCCCAGCTTGGTTCCCAGCACCTATATGGGGGCTCATAACTGTCTGTAACTCCAGTTCCAGGGGATTCACCGCTGTCTTCTGGCTTCCAAAAGTGCTGTACTTATGCAGTACCTAGACAAAACACTTCCACACATAAAATAAGCAAATATAAAAAAACAAAGGTAAGGTCCGGAAGTAAGGTCAGTGGGTAGAGGGCTTGTGGATCAGGCAGGAAGTCCTGAGTCCCTCGCCAGCACCCCATAAGTGGGAGCACAGGTGAGTGCCTCAAATTTCAGCACTGGAGAGATGGAGGCAAGAAGAGCTTAAGTTCAAGGTCTTTAACAGATCTGAGTTCCAAGCCAGCTTGGACTACATGGCACTCAGTAAAAAATAAATAAATGAATTAATTAATTAATCAATTAATTAATTTTAAAAATAAAAAGGTTTTAAAGGAATAGAAAAACAAACTAACCAACGAAAAGGAAACAAGAGATTGTTGTGCTCCTCTGGAAGCAGACCTATGAACAAAGCTTGGTTTTCTAATTCCAGGAAATGGCCAAGAAATACAGAAACTACTATAAAAATCTCCCGCCTCTGGGCTCTCTGACCGCGGATGAAAAGTCCCTCAGAAATCCCATACGGGAGGCGACAGCAACCAAAATATTAAACCACCTCTGTTCTCTACCAGCTGGCTGGACCGCGTTTCTTCCCTTCTAAGCTTGGCCTAGAAACTCATATTTTATTCATGAAAATTGAGGTCCTGGGAGGCCTTGGCATAAACAGGATGTAAATATTTGCAGGCGGTTGAGGGGGAGGTGATATTTGAGCAGGGGCTGTCCGAAGCTGCCATGCGTGGGACAATGCTTACTTGGGGACCCGCCCACCTCCACCTCGGCTATAGGTTGAAAGTGGAGCCCTGAACAGATAAATGTCCGGGTCTTCATTCTTGGGGTGTTTGGAGCTCAGGTTTGGGACTCCAGTGTCCTTGAAGTGAGATTCGGGGAATACTCTTTTAATCTCTCTTGCATTCTGTCTCCCTAACCCCTAGGAACTCCGCTCTTCTTCCCCGAGCTGATTCAGTTCCTTCTGCGGTCTCATTCCCACCCTCAGTAGCTGCCCTTGGAGTACCTACCTAGGCGAATAAGAGTGGGGACAATGGAGGCGGTAGGGTGAGGGCAGGGGCGCTGAACCGTACCCCGCCCCTTCCTTACTTTTTTTTTTCTTCCTTTTTTCCCCTTAGGTTTTATGAAGCCCAGAGTTTCCCGGAACTCACTGTGAGGGGAAAGATGATGTTGAACTCCTGATCCTTCTACCTCCATGTCCCAAGTACTCAGATTATAGACTCTGGCCACCATGCCTCTGTTTATGGCTACCTCACACACAACTGGGCCAGCTGGAATGGCTTAACCTGAATTCTTGTGTTCACCATGGCAGCCTGCGGAAATTCCAGCACAAAGTCCCCAAGGTCTCACTGTGAGCAGGAAGTCACACCTAAGGGATTGCCAGCCCCAGACCTATGTTTGTAGCTCTGCTTCACTGGGTTTGCCTGTCCCAGGTTAACTTGGCCTGACTGGGAATTTCCTGAGGGAAAAACTGGTGGCCTGGGAGGAGGAGGAGGAGGAGGCTTGCCTGCCTCCCGAAAGACTTCCCCTCTGCACCATATCTGAATCACCTCTCCCTCAGTCTCCTGCCAAGACACATTCCCCTGTAACTACCATAACTAGGTCACAAGGTAGCTTTGGGCTTTCTGTCCCAGCTTCCAAAAAGGAACTGCTCAACAGGGACATCATCCCTGATGTCAATTGGAGAAGAAGTTGCCACGTGAACTTTATGTGAGAAACGGGAAACTGAGCCAAGAGGGCAAAGT
Source organism: Rattus norvegicus (assembly GCF_021556685.1). Lineage (NCBI taxonomy): Eukaryota > Metazoa > Chordata > Mammalia > Rodentia > Muridae > Rattus > Rattus norvegicus. Next base: position 29,145,598 of record NC_141545.1, on the reverse strand, counting down.
TCCTGGCCTGAACCTGCCAGTGTACAGGTTCCCACATACCATCCACCCTCTCCACTGTAGTCTAGCCGAAGGCACCAGAAAGGTGAGGGTCACCCAGGGCTGCCCATAGCCCAGGCTGCACAGGAAGTTGACCCTGTTTTTCAGACAGGGTCTCCTGTAGACCAGGCTGGATCCCTGACTCTCCGTAAACTTAAAAGGGCATGGAACTTTCTATCCTCATGGCTCTAGAGTCCTGGGATTAGACTCAGCACCAATCACGCCCAGTTTATACTGTGTTAAGGACGGAAACCCAGGGCTTTGTGCATGGTAAGCAGGCACTCGGCCAACTGGGTACAGCCCCATCTCCAGTTTAGAGACTGAACTCCCCATAACCCTCTGTGCCCTGGGTTTTCCCTTTTGCCTTTGCTGTTGTTTGAGGTCTTACATCATGGTAATCCTTCTGTCTCAGCCTTCTATCATATTGGCCTTGGGACACCTCTGTTTTGAAGAAGGATCTAATTTTAATTTTTGAGTCATGGTCTCAGGTAGTCTTGGATGGCCTTAAAATCACTATGTAGCTGAGGATGACCTGATCTTTCTGTCCCTACGTCCCCTAATATTAAGACAACAGGCATGTATCACTATGGGTGGCTTTGATGCATTGTTGGGCATGAAAATCAGCATGGGTTAGGCCAACAGTCTACCTGCTATCTACTACCATCACCCCACTGTCTATCTACTCAGCACCCCCTCCCACCGATGTCTTTAAAATAAACTTTCTGTGGGTATATATGTGTGAATATGCATGTGTGTGAGTGTGCTTTGTGTAAGAGTGTATGCATGTGTGTGTGAGAATGTGTGTATGAGTGTGCATGTGTGTAAGAGTGTATGCATGTGTGTGAGAGATTGTGTGTATGAGTGAACATGTGTGTGAGAATGTGTGTATGAGTGTGCATGTGTGTGAGAGTGTGTGCATGTGTGTGAGAATGTGTGTATGAGTGTGCATGTGTGTGTAAGAGTATATGCATGTGTGTGAGAGAGATTGTGTGTATGAGTGAACATGTGTGTGAGAATGTGTGTATGAGTGTGTGTATGTGTAAGAGTGTGTGCATGTGTGTGTGAGAGATTGTGTGTATGAGTGAACATGTAGGTGAGGATACGTATGTGTGCATGCGTGTGCATGCGTGTCACACAGCAACTACAGCAAGCGTGTGGAAGTCAGAGAACGACTTGCAGGGGTCAGTCATCTCGTCCCATGTGTTGTCCTGGAGGCTGAGGTGAGGCCATCATTCCTGGTGGCAAGCTCTGTTACCTGCTGAGCAGCCTCTCTGGCCCTCTCATTGTTTTGGTTTGTTACTTTATGGGTGTGAATCTCTTACACGCATGTATGCATGGGGACCGCATGCATGCTTGGTGCCTGTGGAAGCCAGAGAAAGAGCCAGTTCCCCTGGATGCCTGCAAGCCACCATGTGGGAAAAGATAGAATTGAAAACCAATTCCCGAACGGAAATCTTCCACGTTTCCATAGCCCCTTCAACTCAACGGGACAGGCTGCAAGTCTCAGTCTTGGTTAAAGGCTTGGCTATAAGCCCAGCTGTGAGTGTGTTTTTTGTTGTTTGGGGATCAAACTCGGAGCTTCATTAAGAGGCAAACACTGAATGGTTGAGCCATGAAATCCACAGACTTTTCCATCTTTTCGATATTTATTTGCGGGGGTTGGGGATTTAGCTCAGTGGTAGAGCGCTTGCCTAGCAAGCGCAAGGCCCTGGGTTCGGTCCCCAGTTCTGAAAAAAAGAAAAGAAAAAAATATTTATTTGCATTACATTTATTTCTGTGTAAGTGTGCATAGTTGTGGGGTCACATCTCTCTTTCCACAGACTGGGTTCATGGGCTCAAACTCCATTCCTCAGGCTTGGGGGAAAGTGCCTTTATGGAGCCATTAAACCAGCTCACTCTCGCTCTCTCTCCTCTCCCCCCAACCCCCAGATGTGGCTAAGTTGCCCAGGCTGGCTTTGAACTTGTATCCTCCTCCTGTCTTAGCCCCTTCAGTAGCTGGGACATCATTGATGTGGGCCACCATGCCCTTGACTATGAGTCCTCTGTGTTAACTGTGTCTTCCCCTTCGAGCTCAACCCTCCGCCTGCTTGCTCCGTCACAGTAACCAAGGAATTGCACTCAGCCGAACTCAGGAAACTGAGACAGGGGAATCACAATTTTGAAGCCTCCTTGGACTACATAGTAAGACCTACTTGCAAATAAATAAATAAACAAACAAACAAATTAAATAAAACCCAAAAGGCACCAAAATTGAAGTCTGGGGTCTGGAAAAGTGTGAAAGCTTACATATTGACATGCTGTACATAACGCGCTAGGTATGAGGAAGACATTACTTCCTCTGAGACATAGCCTTCTTGGAATGCACACCCTCAGGGTAGCACAGAAGGTAGTGAGCCTGTGCGTGGGTGTGTGCGTGTGTACATGCCGGGGCAGGCCAGGACTCGGTCAAAGGGCGTACTTCAAATTCTTCAGATAATGAAGCCCACACACGGAGATCGCTGGGATTAGAGAGAACAGACACAAACATATAGGCCTAGGTATTGGGGGTGTGGCTCCTGGATTACAATGTTAGCCTAGGATCCATAAAGCCCTGGATTTGATCCTTAGCAGGATTTTGGGGAGAAGACATGATCTTTCCCTGTCAGTGCAGGCAGACAGATGGCTTTGTTTTTAACAACTAAAGACATCAATCATCAATCTTCCTATTCTACTACTGATGGGTACTTATTTCCTGTTCCCCTGAACCATTTAAACAAACATTGTAGTACACATATCTATGTCATATGTGTAAGCATTTATTTTCATTTTATTTAGTGTGTGTGTGCGTGTGTGTGTGTGTGTGAGCGTGTGCGCTATATGTGTATATGCCATGTATGCTTGTGCCACTGAGCCATCTCTCCAGCCCAAGTACAAATTTCTAAAGCATCATTAGAACCTGACAAGGTCGGGCTGGAGGGATGGCTCAGCGGTTAAGCGCACTGGCTGCTCTTCCAAGGGAGCAGGTCTGGTTCGTAACATCTATATGCCAGCCTACAATTGTCCGTCACTCCAATCTCAGGGTGCTAATGCCCTTTTCTGGACTCCACAGACACCTGACATTCGTAGTATACTTAGATGCATGCAGACAAAACATCCATATACATAAAATAGGAAATAGAAACCTCTTAGGAAGAAAAGAAGGAAAGAAGGAAGGAAGGAAGGAAGGAAGGAAGGAAGGAAGGAAGGAAGGAAGGAAGAGAAACAGACAGGGTCTTCTCCAGAAACCACTGAGCTTTGCTGAGAAGGGGTTGGGGAGTCAGTAGTTAGGTAGGTCCTACAAAAAAAGAAATTAAATACAAACACTCCAAGTACTGATGCCTGCTATAGGCAGGACAAGTCTGAAGCTGAGGTCAGGCTGCACTGGCCTCTCAGTCTAGAGATTAAAAACTAAAACCAGTCTGAGGATGCTTGCCTAGGATGCTCGAAGTCCTGGGTTCCAACCCCTGCAATGCATAAACTGGGCGTGGTGATGCGTGTCTGCAATCCCAGCATTCCAGAGGTAGAGGCAGGGGGTTCAGAAGTTCAAGACCAGAGTGTTGCAATGCTTTTAGTCCCAGCATTTGGGAAGCAGAAGCAGGTGGATATCTGTGAGTTTGAGACCAGCCTGGTCTGCATAATGAGTTCCAGGACAATCAGGGCTACAGAGTGAGATTCTGTCTTGAAACAAGGAAGAAAACACACACACACACACACACACACACACACACACACACACAGAGAGCGAGAGAGCGAGAGAGAGAGAGCATATTTGTCTCTCATCAATCATTTGCAGAGGGATTCATGAGACATATCTTGTCCAAGTTGGGTGCAACTGGTCCCTTGTTGTTCTGCGGATGAAGTGGTCCCAGTGGTGTCAGCAGGGACATGCTCACTGAGGAAATGTCAACAGACCAAAAACAAAAGTAAAGACAGACCACAGCTCAATGATAGGCCTGTGCGGTACAGGGACTGACAGACCACCCACAGCCAAGGTCTTAAAGGTCACCCCACATCCAGGGACATAAAATGTGTCCTCTCTGCCCGTCTGTGAAAGTGCTGTCCTTGTTTTCTTATTACTAAAGAGGAAGCAAGAAGGCCAAGCGTGGCCGGAAGTGGTGGCGCAGCCTTTGATCTCAGCATTCCAAGGACAGGAGCAGGGGGATCTCTGCCAGTTCAAATCCAGCCTGGTCTACACATCCAGGTCAGCCAGGGAGAGACATTGTCTCCGCTACAATAACAAAAAGCAAGACAGGAGATTCAAAACTGCTAAGCTAATGTTTAACTAAAGAGTTCAAACGCAAACCTCTGTGCTTATGAGAGGCACTTGGTGGAATGTATCTAGGCAGGCAGACTATGGAAATAAGCAGTTTGCTGAGGTTGCTAACCATGGGGCAAACCTGCTTGGAAATCACCAGCCTTACACCTTGAAAATGCCACCTTGGGAGAAAACATCTTTTTTTTTTTTTTTTTTCTTGTTGATACTGGTGGTGGAACCCAGGGCTTCTGACACAGGCCCTATTATTTGAGGCAGAATCACATACCTTAGGTCTGCCTCCGTCTCCCAAGCGCTGACGCTACAAGGTATTGTCAGGTCAGCTTTTTTGTTGTCTTGTTGAGACAGAGTCTCCCCTATGTAGGCCCAGCCTGGCCTAGAACTCACTCTCCTCCTGCCTGTTTTGTTAATGTAAGAATGACAGGTATGTACCACTCTGCCTGGCCAGAAAGTATCTTTAGTTTTGTTGTTGATATTTTATTTTATTTTATTTTTTGGATTTTTGTGAGAAGCTCTCACTATGTAGTTCTGGCTGGCCTTGAACTTACAAAGATCCACGTGCCTCTGCTCCCAAGTGCTGGAATTAAAGACAAGCCTGGACCTAGAAAGTAATCTCTTTAAAAAAAAAAATACTTATTTTAGTCAGACAGTGGTGATGCACACCTTCGATCCCAGCACACAAGAGGCAGAGGCAGGCAGATGTCTGAGCTCGAGACCAGCCTCGTCTACAGAGTGAGTTCCAGGACAGGCAGGGCTACACAGGAAACCCCGTCTCAAAAAAACAAGTAATTTAATTATGTGTATTCATGTGTATCTGTGTTGGTATGGGCACGTGAGTGCAGATGTTCTCAGAGTCCAGAAGAGGGTGTTGGATCCGCTGGAGCTAGAATTACAAAGGTCTGTGAGAGGCTTGATGTGGGTGCTGCAAACCAAACTCAGGTTCTGGACAGGAACGGTATGGGCTCTCAACCAGGGAGCCTCTCTCCAGACCTGGTCTACAAATTCCAGGGCAACCAAGGGCTACATAGAGAAACACTGTTTCTAAAAAAAAACAAAAAAACAAAAAAACAAAAAACAAAACGAAACAAAACCTAAGGAAGTAAAAAGAAAACAAAACGAAATGAAATAGAGTACAATTAAATAAGATACAATAAAATGTCTCTCTTCCCCCGCCTCTCAAACGCGAGCTCTGTGGCCACCGCGACCTCTAGCGGCCAGGGGATGGCTACGCTGTGCTCTCTGCGCAAGCGCAGGAAGAGACCGCCTCCCCAAACACGCACTTCCGCTTGCTCTCAGCGTTGCCCGGAAACCTGGGTCCAGACTTCCGTGGAAGCGTCATGGGGCGGAGCTTCGGGTGGCGGGAAGAGCAGGCACCGGAATGGAGGTTCAGGAGAGCGGCAGTGGCTCGGCTGAGAGTGGGACGCAGGAGCCCTCGCCTGTCCCCAGCAAGACCACTGGCCACTACGAGCTGCCGTGGTGAGCCTGCAGCCATAGTAACGCTCGCGTAGAGGGATGGCAAGTGAGGGCGGGCTCAGTAACTCCAGGAACCCGGCTTCGGCCTGGGTCTAGGGGGGCACACCGAAGGTGCAGAAGTCCCCCAGAACCACCCCAGAAGGTTCAGGTCCCCAGGAACGCAGATTTTCCTTTTTCTTCTTGGAAAATCTGCTAGGTTTTTGTTTTTCTTTATTTTTTTTTTTTGAGACCGTGCCTTATGTAACCCAGGCTGGACTTGAACTCACTACATAGCAAAGGACGACTTTAAACGTTGATCCTGGGGCGACAGGCATGCATTATTTCCGTAAAGCAGTGCCGGGGATGGAACACAGAGCCTCGTGCGTGCTAAGCTAGCACTCTACCGACTGAGGCCCATTCACAGCCCTGGGTTTCACTGTGCAGCCCAAGCTGGCTTTGAACCTTCTGCAGTCCTCCTGCCTCAGCTTCCCAAGTGCTGGAATGGCAGGTGTGAGCCACCAGGCACCTGTTAGGTCATCATTAGCGGCATAGTGAGTTTGAGACCAGCGATTAGAGTACTTGAAAAACTGAGTTTAGTCCCTGGATTCTACATTTTGGAAGGAGAGAACTGATTCCCAAAGTTGTTCTCTGATCTCCACAAATAATAAACGTGTATGGATATATACTTAAAACATAAAGCATTCAGGAGGCTGGAGATGGTGGATCTCTTGAGTTCGAGGATCAGGAGTTCCAGTCTGGCAAGGACTGTGTGAAACTGGAGAGAGAGAAAGGAAAGAAAACAATGAAAAAAAAAAAGAGCAAAGGAAACTGATGGTCAGATCATGGTTAATCTACATCCGTACGCAGAGCTAGAAAAACGTCCTTTTGGCTTTCAACATTGACTGTTTATTTAAAAAGCAGAACTTAGTGGTCAGAAGGTTGAGCTAGACAGATCATGAGTTCCAGGCCATCAGGAGATTGATCCAGTTGATAGGGTGCTTACTGTCAAATGGAGACCCACATTTCCATCCCCAGCCCCTCGTGGTCTGGGCCTAGCGATACATGCCTATGATCTTGGAACTGGAGAGCTAGGGGCTGAATAATTGGAATTCAAGGTCATCCTTTGCAACATAGTGAGTATTAGGCTAGCCTGGGCTACACGAGACCCTGTCTATGAATAACTAGATTCTAAATAGGCATAGATGTTTTAAATTTGTGCTCTCAAGCACTGGGCTCTCTCCTGCCTCAAGGGAACAGTATTTTAATGAAGTGACCAAGAGTTATTTTCCCTAAGACCCAGGCTTCCCGGTCATAGTCCCAGACCACCGACTGCTGCTAGAGAGGGAGGGGAGTAGGCCACCTGGAGCAATAGCACATCTGGCCTGTCACCACAGACTCCCTGAAGATAGTCTCCTCATTTGGTATAATAAAGGGGTGCACCTGGGTCCATCGCTGCCCACCTGCCAGCCCCTGCAGATGGTTGTCAAGTGTGCACCAGGGCTGGCGAGCCAGAAACCACAGCTTACGCTGGTTCCCTCTGCTCTGTGGAGTGGACAGGAGGAGCCAGGTCATACAAAAGTTCTGCTGTTATCTTTTCTCAGTTAAGCCTTTCTTTTCACACTTCTTTACTGGGGGGAAGACCTCTAGTATTCTACCGTTCTACCGTGTGGGTCCCAGGGATCAAACCCAGGTGGTCAGGCCTATCAGCAAGCACTTTGATCCATTGACCCGTCTTGCTGGCTCCTTTCGTGGTTTTGGGTTAGCTGTTGGTTGGTTGGTTTTTGTCTGTTTAAGGTTCTCTTTAAGTGTGTGAGCGCTTTCTTTGTCTGTGTGTCTATATGGGACAATGTATGCGGGCAGACATGAAGAGGCCAGAAGAGGGCATTGGATCCCTTGGAGTTAAGAGTTCCAGGAGGTTGTGACTCACCGTGTGGATGCTAGAAGTCCAACCTGGGTGTTCTGTAGCAGCAAACACTCTTTTTTTTTTTTTTTTTTTTCTTTTTTCTTTTCTTCTTTTTTCTTTTTTTCGGAGCTGGGGACTGAACCCAGGGCCTTGTGCTCGCTAGGCAAGCGCTCTACCGTTGAGCTTAATCCCCAGCCCCCGCAGCAAACACTCTTAACCACTGAGTCATCTCTCTAGCTATTATTTTTGTCTTTTAAACTTATCGAAAGTGTCTCATTTAGCCTAGACTGGCCTTGTACTTGTTATATATTTCTGAACCTCCTGTCTCCACCCCCAAGATACCTGGGATTGCCACCCCGCCTGGCGTGACTACTTATATTTATTTATTTATTTTTATGTGCATTGGTGGTTTGCCTGCATGTGTGTCTGTGTGAGGACCTCAGTCTGTGGAACTGGAGTCACGGGCAGTTGTGAGCTTCCGTGTAGGTGCAGGGAAGGAATTGAACCTAGGTCCTCCGAAACAGCAGCCAGTGCTTTCCGCCTCTGAGCCATCGCTCCAGGACATGATTATCTATTCATTTTGTGAGTGTGCGCGCGCCATACGTCCAAGTCCCACAGCATGTGGAGGACATCGGTTCTCTTCCTGGGCCATCTTGGTTCTGGAGATTGAAATAAGGCTGACTAGCTTTGCTGAGAGTGACTTTATGTGCACTCTTGCTGGTTTCTTATTTCTTCTTGAAGTAGTTTATGTACGTGACAGAGGCTGGCCTGGAACCCAGAGTCCTCCCGACTCTGCCTCTGTGTGTTGGCATTACCCACAGCCCCGCCCTGCCAGAGTTTGGGTTGTCCTTTCCTGCCCTTTCTTCTGTGTACTGTAGGATAACCATGTCAATATTTGCTTTTTCCTCAACAGGGTTGAAAAATACAGACCAGTGAAGCTCAATGAAATAGTGGGAAACGAAGACACTGTGAGCAGGCTGGAGGTAAGGGTGCCGGGAAAACACACACACACACACACACACACACACACACACACCCCTGACATCACATGGATCCAGTAAGCTAGTGGGGATTGGAGAAAGGTTGCCGAGATGGTGAAGGAGAGGTTACTTTAACTCTTCCTCTCGGGAATGACATAGACCTGATGAACAGAACTTAAGCGAAGAAGGGTTGATTTGGCCTTGGCTCACAGTCTGAGGGAAACAGTCCGTCATGGTGGGGAAGACATGGCAACAGGAGTGTGAGACATTGGTCACACAGCAGAGACAGATGGATGCGGTGCTCAGCTCCGTTTCATTGGGTGCCACCCACATTTAGGGCGAGTCTTCTTACCTCAGTAGAACTCAACTTGTTAGCCTTCGCAAGTGCCTTTATTTGCTAAGCCATCTCTTTTTGTTTGTTTATTTGTTTTGAGGAGTTTTACTTTTTGGTTGTTTTGTTGTTCTTGTTTTTTGAGACAGGATGTCACTAGGTAGTCCTGGCTGGCCCAGAACTTTCTGTGTAGACCAGGCTGGCTTCTAACTCAGAAAGCTCTGCCTGCCTCTGCTTCCCAAGTGCTGGGATTAAGGGTGTGTGCCACTACACCCCAGCTATTTATTTGTTTTTGAGATAGGATTTTGGTTTGTAGCCTAAACTGGCCTTGAGTCCCTGATCCTCATGCCTCAACCTCCCTGGTGCTGAGACTAGAGGCAGGCACCACTACGCCTAACTTTTTTTTTTGGTTCTTTTTTTCGGAGCTGGGGACCGAACCCAGGGCCTTGCGCTTCCTAGGCAAGCGCTCTACCACTGAGCTAAATCCCCAACCCCCACTACGCCTAACTTAATGAATCTCTTTTACACAGGTCTTTGCAAGAGAAGGCAATGTACCCAATATCATCATCGCTGTGAGTACTCAGGACCTTCCCTGAAGGCATCTTGTAGCCCATGTCCATTCCCTGTCAGGAGAGCCCACAGGTCCCTGCCTGGGTTGTGAGGGAATCAGGGGAGCAAGCGCCAAGAGTGGGGAGTTGCGGGAGCAGCAGGACCTGCGTGGGACTCCATTTTTAGTTAATTTTTATGTGTGTGGGTATTTTGCCTGCATCCTTTTGTGTGCCGTGTGCATGCCCGGTACCCTGAGATGGTGGTGGAGCCCCTGGAACTGAAGTGCCAGTCAGTTTTGGGCCCTGGGAATGGAACCCACGTCCTCCACACAAGCAGCCAGTGAGTGGGTGTTCTTAACTGCCGAGCTCTCTCACCAGTCCTTGGGTCCTTCTTGCCTAAAGCACTTAGGGGAGCTCTTACCCACAGGGCCCTCCAGGAACTGGCAAGACAACCAGCATCCTCTGCTTGGCGAGAGCGCTGCTGGGCCCGGCCCTGAAGGATGCAGTTCTGGAACTCAATGCGTCCAACGACAGGTACAGTGGGAGCACTTGCTTCGTCCGCCCCACATTTAACAGGGATCACTGTCGTGCGTGTCTGGCTATCTGAGGAGTACCTGCAGGCTTCATTGTTTTGATGAAAATGTTCAAATACTCTCTCCTTAAAATGTGTTTGTGCTGCTGCTTGCTTATTGGGGGAGGGGCACGTGCATGTAGAGCTCAGAGAACAACTGATGGGAGTCGCTTCTCTCCTTCCACTGTGAGTCCTGAGGGTTACACTCAGGTTGTGGAGGTCAGCAGCACGTGCCTCTACTCACTGAACCATCTCCCCGACACTGATGTGGTGCGTGCGTGCGTGCGTGCATTCGTGCGTGCGTGCGTGCGTGCGTGCGTGCATTCGTGCGTGCGTGCGTGCGTGCGTGCGTGCGTGCGTGCGTGCATTCGTGCTGTGGTACGTGTGTGAAGGTCAGAGCACAATCTCGTGGAGTCAGTTTTCTTCTACCTTTATGCAGGTTCTGGGGATTGAACTCTGGGGGTTGTCAGTCTGACTTGGTCTGCTGGCAGGCGCCTTTACCCACAGTGCCATCTCACCGGCCCTGAAACCACTTTTAAGCGTTCACTCCAGTCATGTTAATAAGTTTGTGTTACTGTGCAACGGCTTTCTGACCTTGCAAAACTGAAACTGCCCTCAAGTGCTCCCCATTTCCCTTCTGCAGCCCCGGCAGTCATAGCCCACCTCCTGGTCTGTGTATTTGACTGTTCATTTATGTTCCCAAGTTAAAATAAGGTCCTGAAGTCAGTCACTCAGGGCCATCAGGAGGATTTATGAACATGGTGCTCTTGTAGAGATGCAGAATTCCCTTCCCGCCCCATCACCTTGCACCAGCTCGCAACTGCTTGGAGCTCCAGCTCCAGGCGCCTCCTTCTGGCCTCTACAGGCTCCCCCTGCACCTGCCGAGCGTCCACAAAGACATTAACTAGTAAATTGGGCCACTCGGTGGGTAAACACCCTCACTGTGCAAACCTGAGAGCACATATGGTTCAGCCCATAGTACTCAAGAGTGGAAGGGTCTTGAAAGTTGTCTCTGATCCCTCCCAACCACCCAACCAACCCCCCCAACACACACACACACACACACACACACACACACACACACACACACACACACAAGGGCCCCTCCATCATGATAATAAAAAGTCCCTCAGTTTGTGACACATGCACTCTCCTGTTTCAGGGGCATCGATGTGGTAAGGAATAAAATCAAAATGTTCGCCCAGCAGAAAGTCACCCTTCCCAAGGGCCGACACAAGATCATCATTCTGGATGAGGCAGACAGGTATGGGCTGGAGATGGGGTTCCCCAAGTCGACCAGTCTGGCCTCAGAGTTTCAGTCCTCCATCCCAGAACAGCAGGGATGATGGGGCCATCATGCCCCCAGACCTGGCACCAACCTCCCCCTTATGCTCGCCTCAGCATGACGGATGGTGCCCAGCAGGCCCTCAGGAGAACCATGGAAATCTACTCCAAAACAACTCGCTTCGCTCTGGCTTGTAATGCTTCAGACAAAATCATAGGTGAGTGGGCGTCCTGGGCAACGGCGCCCAGCAAGGCTCCCTCTCCATGTGTTTGCTTTTTCATTTGGTTCTGGTTTTGATTGTGTCTGTCTGTCTGGATGTATGTGCCCTGAAATTAGGGTTCCAGGCAGTTGTGAGCCACTTGATACGGGGATCGGAGTGGGGGGGTCTTCACTGTGTGCGGTTTTGTGTGTGTGTGTGTGTGTGTGTGTGTATCTATGTGTGTGTTTTGCGTGTGTGTGTGTGTGTGTGTGTGTGTGTGTGTGTGTGCCTGTTACATTGTGTGTGGAGGTCAGGACAACTTTAAGGATTCTGTTAATCTCCTACCAGGAACTTAACGTGGGCTGTCGGGTTTGGCAGGTGCCAGACTACCTTGCTGGCCCTATTTTTATTTTTTATGGTACTGCAGGTACAACCCAGAGGTTTTAGACATGCACCCTACTGCCTGTTCCCTATGCACTTTTATTTTGAGACCGGGTCTTCCTAAATTGCCCAGGCTGGTGTTGCATTCACCCTATAGCCCAGGAATGCCTTGAACCTACAGTCCTCCTGCCTCAGCATCCTGTGTAGTTGGAGGACAGGCCCGTGCCACACAGCCTGTCTTGAACATTCTCTAGGAGTTTTGTGTGCTGGGATCCTTGGCATTGACTCTGCGTTGGGCTTTGTTGCTGCTGGCATGGCCAGACCTCTGCCTCACTGAAGTGTCTTCCTGTGGTACCTCTGGCCTGTCGCCCAGCTGCTGCGCGTGCACTGGCCTGTCTGTCAGGCGGGTGTCATATCCTCTTGCCATATACTACACACACCCTGGGCCACCATGTTGTGTGTTACCCCTCTCATTCCTGTGCTGCTGACACCCAGCACTGGGGGCTTTTCTGTCCAACTTCCAGCTCTTCCCACACACGTGTTTACCACACGCCTTTCCCGCCGGTCACGGCTGCCTAGAGGGGTGAAATGCTTACTGTTAGCAGGACTCATCCATCCTGTCCCACTTGCCCCTCCTTTTATTCAAAAAATTACATTCACATGTGTGTGCACATGCTCATGAGTGTATATAAGCATGTGCTTGCCTGTAGATGTCAGAGGCCAATGGAAGTCAGTTGTCATCTATGTGGGTCTCACACTTGCACTCAGGTTGTCTGTCAGTCTTGCTAGCTCCCCGCCCCCACCCCATCCTTTTACTTTGGTGATGTTGGTGGTGTTTGAGTCAGAGTCTCAAGCAGCACGGGTTGGCCTTGAACTGACCTTATACCTGAGGCTGACCTTGAACTCATGCTTCTGTCTCTACCTCGCTATGTAATCCCAAGTGTTGGGATTCCAAGATGGCACCTTCTTGCCTTGTTCCCTTGTGGAACTTTAAAGAATTTGTTGGAGTTCTATTCTCTCCTAGCCTGACTGTGATCTTCCCTGAAGAGCCCACCTATTCCACACTGTGGTTCCAGTGATTCCGCAGGTCCTAATTTCTTGTGTGTATGTGCATGTGCTGAGGCCTACGTTCCCTCCAGAAGCAGGACCTGACCTGCTTCTTTGAAGCAGTTAAAGGCAGGTATTTACTGGGGAATGGGAACACACACATCCGCACACACCCAGAAGAGGACCCTGCAGAGCAGGGAGCAGGACTCGGAAGACTGGAAACCCAGCCTCTTTGCTTCTTATCTGAGAGTCTGGCGCTAGGCTCAGCTGCGTTCTGACAGGCAGCTAGCCTTGCCAGGAAGCCCTCACTCTGCCATCTCTGTCCAGAGCCCATCCAGTCCCGCTGTGCGGTGCTCCGCTACACCAAGCTCACCGATGCGCAGGTCCTCAGCAGGCTCATGAATGTCATCGAGAAGGAAAAAGTGCCATACACAGATGACGGCCTGGAAGCCATCATTTTCACAGCCCAGGGAGACATGCGCCAGGTTGGTGTTGACCGCTGCCGCTCTGTCTCAGTTAGGATTTCTATTGCTGCGATGAAACTCCATGACCAGAAAGCAAGCCAGGGAGGAAAGGGTTAATTCAGCTTACATTCCCACACTGCTGTTCATCACCAAAGGAAGTCAGGGCAGGAACTCACACAGGGCAGGAACCTGGAGGCAGGAGCTGATGCAGAGGCCACAGAGGGGTGCTGCTTACTGGCTTGTTCAGCCTGCTTTCTTCTAGCACCCAGGACCTCCACCCAGGATGGCCCCACCCACAATGGGCTGCCCTCCACCCGTCAGTCACTAATTAGGAAATTGCCCTGTAGCTGCATCTTATGGAGGCATTTTCCATACTGAAGTTCCCTCCTTTCAGATGACTCTAGTTTGTGTCGCAAGCTGACATGAGACAAGTTAGCACATTGCTCTTAAAAGTTGACGTTTGGGAACGAGTGTTGTGCCAAGTCTGGCTAAAATGAAGATTGAGGGCTCAGCACCCTGCAGGGGGTGAGCTGCTGAGGGGCGGGTGTCAGGTCTCCTATGAGAGGCAGGACAGGGAAAGACATCATAGTCGCCCTTGGTATATCCCTTGTCTCCTTGCAGGCTCTGAACAACTTGCAGTCCACCTTCTCAGGATTTGGCTATATCAACAGCGAGAATGTATTCAAGGTACCAGGGCTGGGAGAGGGCTAGCCTGCAACAGAATGAACCTGCACACCCTTGGATGTGGATGTAGGGCTAGGCATGGAAATCCATACCTGTGGTTCCAGCATCTACAGAGTAAGACCTGTCTCAGAAAGACGGAAGGGGGAGGAAAGGCCTGGACACGCGTATCTGATTTAGTAGAGTGCTCGCCTGCTTCCACACCCAGCACCGCGTAAACTAGGCATCCGTGTAATAAGAGCATTCAAGAGGACTGTGAGGCACTGTCTTGTGCCCAAAGGAAGGTGCCAGGCACTCATGGCTGGGTGACATGGGCTCCTGGCAGAGTTGGGTCCTTGCCTTGGTTGTTTCCACCCCAGCTTTGTCTCTTCTGTTTTTTTTTTTTTGTTTGTTTGTTTGTTTGTTTTGTTTTGTTTTTCTTTTCTTTTTTTTCGGAGCTGGGGACCGAACCCAGGGCCTTGCGCTTGCTAGGCAAGCACTCTACCACTGAGCTAAATCCCCAACCCCAGCTTTGTCTCTTATACTCAGGAGACCTGGGAAGGCTCCACGTGCAGGCAGTGAAGATGGGTGGATGATCCAGGCTAGCCAGTGTGTTACCTGATCCCTTACCTCCCCTTACCTGTTGTGGGCTGGGCTCTGATGGCTTGTCTAAAGTCGCTTGTCCTCCCTGAGCCATCTCTCCAACATTTTTTCTTTTCTTTCTTTTCTTTTTTTTTTTCTTTTTCTTTTTCTTTTTCTTTTTTCTTTTTTTTTTTTTTTATTATTAACTTGAGTATTTCTTATATACATTTCGAGTGTTATTCCCTTTCCCAGTTTCCGGGCAAACATCCCCCTCCCCCCTCCCCTTTCTTATCGGTGTTCCCCTCCCGACCCTCCCCCCATTGTCCCCCTCCCCCCAACAGTCTAGTTCACTGGGGGTTCAGTCTTAGCAGGACTGAGGGCTTCCCCTTCCACTGGTGCTCTTACTAGGATATTCATTGCTACCTATGAGGTCAGAGTCCAGGGTCAGTCCATGTATAGTCTTTAGGTAGTGGCTTAGTCCCTGGTTCTTTCTTTTCTTTTTGAGCCAGTGTCTGCAGCCCAAACTCTGTCCTCAGGCTGGCCTCGAACTTCTGATCCTACTGCCTCTGTTTCCCTCGTGCTGGAATCACAAGCGTGTGCCACCGTCCCCAGCTCATTCACTTATTTAGAGTTGGGTCCCTATATGTGGCCCAGACTGGCCTTGAATTTGAGTTCTAAGTTTTGGGGTTATAGGTGTGTGCCATCATGCCCAACACAATGCCTTTAATGCCACCCAAGCAGAGTCTTTTCTGGGATGCTTTGTGGTTCGTTCACTTTGGATATCAGGAGTTTAACTGTGTTGGGAGCTGTCTTTTTGGGGATGTCTTTGATAGTGAGAAGGGTGTTCCCAATTCCCATTCCAGGTGAAAACTAGTCTGGGGCCTCGATGTTGTGTCTCCTTCAGGTCTGTGACGAGCCCCACCCCCTGCTGGTGAAGGAGATGATCCAGCACTGTGTGGACGCCAACATTGATGAGGCCTATAAGGTGAGTCTCCTCCTCCTTCCCCCCATCTCCACAGTAACTTGTGTCTCTTCAGCCACGTGGAGGGGCCCATGGTGGCTCCGGGACTCTGTGTCACTCCCCTTAACAGACTACTCTGAGCTTCGAGGAGCTTTGCTTTGCTCATCTGCCAGCCAGAACCAGGCAGAAGCAACTCCACAGGCTGGCTTAACCGGACGGACTCAGTTGGAAAAAGGGCTGCCCAGCCTGGCAGGAAAGCATGAAGAGCCCAGGGTGGTGGGGTGTGGCTTTAGTTTTTTTAATATGCATGACTATTTTGCCTTCATGTAGTCTGCTCACCACATGTGTGTCCGGTACCCTTGTAGTCCAGAAGAGGTCATCTGGTCCCCAAGACCGGAGTTACAATTGTGAGCTGTCCCATGGGTGCTAGGAATTAAACCGGAGTCCCAAAAGAGCAGCCAATGATCTTAACCACTGAGCCATCTCTCCAGCCCCCATGAGCTTGCTGCCTCTCATCTTGATGGATCAGGAAGCTTGTGCCTGCTGCCTAGCTCCACCTCCTAAATGCACAGCCTCCCAGAACAGCGCCACAGCAGGGC
This sequence comes from Rattus norvegicus, assembly GCF_021556685.1. Lineage (NCBI taxonomy): Eukaryota > Metazoa > Chordata > Mammalia > Rodentia > Muridae > Rattus > Rattus norvegicus. Next base: position 29,129,308 of record NC_141545.1, on the reverse strand, counting down.
ACCAAGTGATAGTTCACCCTCAACCGTGAAACTGATTCATAGAGGCTGATTCCTTGCCCCAGACCACACTGAAGGCAGTAGACCTGTAGGCAGCATCATGACCCACTGGAGTCACACCCTCCACAAGAGGATTCTCAGCCTGTGACACAGAAAGAGCAGCCAACACCTCCAGTGATGCCACATTGTCCTGGGTAGGGGAACATGGCACATCCTGCTCTGTCTTCCTGAGAATCATGTTGAGGGCCAACCAGGATCCTAGCAGTCATCCATCTGCTACCTGGAAGAGGAGGGATCAGGAAGGATTTAGTGTGGCTGAAGGGCCTGGTTCTCTGAGCAGATGCCAGTGAGTATGGATGACTTCAAATCTATAGGTGGCAGGGACATGATTGGAGACCCTTTCACTTATCCCAAATGTCCCGCTCCCAGTCAGATAGGGAAACTGACCAGAGTCAGGCAGGGTTGGACTTAATGAGAAACTGGAGTACCAGGCAGGGAGACTGAGGTTAAGCCAGAGCCTGGTTACTGAAGGAGGAACACAGCTAACCCTAATCCCTGATGCTATCCCTCTATCCCTGTCTAACCCTAGCACTACTAGAATCCATTCCAAGGTCCCAAGACAATGTCTAGACACAGCCCCAGGCTAGGGAAAGTGAGCAGAAGGTGAGGGACTAATGAAATACTGCCCTGCTTTGGTTGTCTGGTCCCACCATGCACGGGCCTCTTTCTGACCGAGCGGGGAGAGCAAGCTGGTGAGGGGTGGATTCCACCTGGAAGGCTCTGGATAGAGTCCTGATCTAAGTGAGACATCAGACCATCTTGCCTGTAGTCAGCGGAAAGCGATCTAAATTACCTGTTGAGATCAGAGGGCTGGGTGACCCAAGGCATCCATGGGGCCCACTGTAAGGTTCAGGTGATCCTCAAAGCCTCATGGGTCATCTGAGCCTAACTGTTAGCCATGGGGTGACAGGCTAAGACCACCACAGGTGCGATTCTGTCTCCCCGTCTGGGAAGCTCACGGTGTTTAGAGCCTGCTGGGTCTTCTTCTAGATTCTTGCTCACCTGTGGCACCTGGGCTACTCGCCAGAAGATGTCATCGGCAATATTTTCCGTGTGTGTAAAACCTTCCCAATGGCTGAATACTTGAAACTGGAGTTCATCAAGGTTAGTCAGAGCTCAGGAATACCTTTTGAATCGGGTGGCTTCTTGCTTTGTGGCGGTGGTGTTCTTATAGTTGGGGTCTCATAGAATGCCCTAAGCTGGGCTTAAGGGCAGGTGCCACCAACCTGCCTTGGGGTGGCTTCCTCACTGCATAGCGCCTTCCAGATCTGCTGGGACATGTACCCTGGCCCTTACCACTGAGCAGTATTCTGTGTGACTGTCACCATCACTTGTTCTCCAGGAAGGGCGTTGGGGTTTCTGTGGCTAAGGTCACAGTGCTTGGCCATACATGGGCCCCCACGCCTCCCAGCCAAGATCTTGTGCCACTCAGTGGGTTCCCAGGCGCTAGACCACCGACTTGGGCAAGTTACACTGAACTGTTTAAGAATTGGACTGCGGCTGGCCTAGTTGGGAGAGTGCCCACCTCGAATGTGCAGAGCCCTGGGGTCGATCAATCTGCAGTGCTGCATAAGACGGGCGCTGCTAGGCATGGTGTGCACCTTTAGTGCTGCACGGTGAGACTGTATTCCACAGTAACCGTGACTGGGCGTCCTTTGCCCAGCTCAGCACTGTGGAGGTGGAGGCCGGAGAATCAGAAGCCCAAGGCTACCCCTCAGCTATGTAGGGAGTTTGAAACCAGCCTGGGCTCTGTGAGACCTTAGCAGGCTGGGCCTGTAGCTTCGTGCTGGAAGCTCCAGGTTTGCCCCTCAAGCTTGGAACACCCTTACAACTTGAGTGAAAGAAGTAGATCCGGCCTGTTATCATGCTGCATTTGAGGTCCTTTTATCTGTTTTGAACCAGCCACTAGTTAGCTGGGAAGGGGCAGCCTGTGCCCTTACCTCGGTACTCTCGGCTTGTCTTTCAGGAGATTGGATACACCCACATGAAAGTGGCTGAAGGAGTGAACTCCCTGCTGCAGATGGCCGGGCTCCTGGCCAGGCTGTGTCAGAAGACCATGGCTCCGGTGGCCAGCTGACTTGAGACGCCCTTCACTAATGGAATTAGGAGAATCCTTGTCGCCGAGACACTGATGTTCCAGCTTTCCACTTGTGGGAGACGTGCCTTAGCCTTTGCTAGAACATGCTCTGTTTTTCTTCTGTGAGAATAGGGTCTCTTGTAGCCCAGGCTGACATTGAACTCCTGACCTCCCTCCCAGCTCTGCCTGCCGAGTACTAGGGTCACAGGTGTGTGTCCTGCTTGCTTTATGCAGGACTACGGATGGAGCCCACAGCTTGTGCTTGTCAGCTGGGCGACAGTGAGAGACTGAGCTCTGGAAGATTTCCTCATGGCTACCGATACACGTCTGCTCTTCAGTGTGTGAATATGGCCTCAGGCCCTGGACATGGGCATGGTGGGAAAGCTTTGACCTCCTCAGTCTTGTTGTAGCTGATAAAGCCTTTGGATGTTTGTCTTTGAATGCTTAATTGCTTGAGGCCTTGGGGAAAACCAGCATCTTGCCTGTTGTACCCCAATAGTAAAAAGTGTGCCTGGGGCCAGTGAGACTGCAGTAGATGAAAGTGCTGGCCACACTTTAGTTCTACCCCCAGAACCCACAGGAGGACGGAGGAGAAGTGACTCCACAAAGACATTCTCTGGGGAGCCAGTGTAGTGTAGCACGCCCTTAATCCCAGCACTCAGGAGGTGGGGCAGGCGATCTCTAAGCTCAAGGCCAGCCAGTACTACAGATAGACCTGTCCTGTCTCAAAACAAAAAAGATGTCTTCTGGGTCCTGTACACATGCACAGATAAGTAAAATTATAAAAATTTTGAAAAATTAAATTAAGCCAGGTACAGCAGCACTAGCACACACCATAATTTTTTTTAATGATTTACTAATGTGTATGAGTGATTTTTGTTTTAAAAGATTGATCTATTTTTTTTATTTTATGTGTGGGTCTTTTGCCAGCATGAATGCCTGCTCTCTGCACACATGCAGTGCCTAAAACGACCAGAAGAGGGCGCTGGGTCCCTGGAATGGGTGCTACAGTCAGCCATGAGCCTGCATGTGGGGGCTGGGAACGGAACCTCAGTCTTCTGCAAGAGCAGGCTGAGCTGCTTAGCCGTCTCCCCAGTTCTGAGCACCCACAATGCCAAGCACTCAGGCTAACTCCAAAGCTAGCCCCCGCTGCGGGGAGTCCAGGCCGGTCTGGGAGCTAAGACCGTCTCGTTTTTCAGTGTCTAACAGTTGAGTTCTGGGTGTTCCTTCTGATATAATAGCTTACAGCCTTAAATTTTTTCTCAGTGAGTTTATGGTGTCGAGGGAAAGGGGCTGGACATGAAGTGTGTAGCCCGTTCCTCTCTGCACCTCAGGGTCACTTCTACTAAGACTCTTAAGCCAGGCAGTGGTAGGACACAACTTTAATCCTAGCACTCTGGAGGCAGAGGCAGGCAAATCTCTTGAGTTCTAGGCTAGCCTGGTCTATAGAGTGAGTCCCAGGACAGCCAGAGCTATATAGAAAAACTGTCTTTTTTTTTTTTTTTTTTAAGATTTATTTATTTAATGTATATGACACTGTCACTGTCTTCGGATACACCAGAAGAGGGCATCAGATCTCATTACAGATGACTATGAATTGCTGGGAATTGAACTCAGAACCTCTGGAAGCAGCAGCCAGTGCTCTTAACCACTGAGCCATCTCTCCAGCCCCCGAAACCTTGTCTTAAAAAACAAAACCCACATTGCTCTTCATTTCCAGGAAGGGTCTTTACCAGAGCCAGGTGTGGTGGCACAGGCCTGTAACCCCAACACCTGGGGTGCTGAGGCAAAGGGGTACCGGGAGTTCAGTGCCAGCCGCCTGGGTTACAGTGAGACTGAGTAACAGAAGGGTCCTGGCAAGATGGCGGCTCAGTGGTAAAGGCACTGCCTGGTAGCCTGAGATTCATCCCTGGAGCTCTTTTAAGGGCAGAAGGGGAGCCAGCTCCATAGAACTGACCTCTGACCGTGCATGCTCTCACACAAACACACACACACATACATGCGCGTGCGCGCACTAATAAAGCGGGGAGGTGGCTTGGCTGGTAAAGTGCTGTGCAAACCTCCACCTGATTTTTAGAGTCCCCAGAATCCAAGTATCAAGCCAGGCACGGGGCCAGATGCCTGTGATCTTAGCGCTGGCAAGTTAGACAAGCATCCCCGGGGCTCGCTAGGCCAGCACATCTATCCAATCGGCAGGCTCACAAGCTCAACGCCAGACACTTGTTCAGAAAGCAGGGGAGATGAGATGGCTCGGCAGTCGAACTGCTCATACAGAGGAGCCTATGTGGGTCCCTAGCACTCCCGTGGGGCAGCTAACAACAGTGCCTGCAGGCACCCACACACGGAATGTGTCAGAGTTTTTAAACTGAAGGCCAGCTGCGGTGCCACCTTCCAGGAAGCAGAAGCAGACACCTCATTAGGGCCAGCCTGCTTTATACAGCAAGTTCCAGGCCAGCCAGGGGCTACACAGTGTGACTGTTAAAATAATGGAGAGGAACAGCAGATGGTAGACCCTAGGAACACACAGGAAAAGGTGTCTAAAAGGCATGTGCGCTGTGCCTGCTCTTACACACAGGGTTTCCTGAGGTTTGATGAGGGGGTGGTTTTATTTCTTTATCACTGGCCCACAAGGTTCCCCCCCGCAGGAATGGAAAATCAGAACAAACTGGAGCCTCGTAAGAAACCAAGGCAATCTCAGGTTACCCCACACCCCATTCTTCTGCTAAGGCTACTACATTTAATGCTCTGAAACGGGGAGTCCCCTGACATTAACAACATTAAATACGGCTCCAGCAACTTAAGTTAACTACCGGAAAAGTCATGGTAACAGTTCCAGAAATCAACATTCATAAGTAGTTTGAGGTTCAAACAAGGAAAGGAAAAAAAAACAAAAAAAAAAAAACAAAACCACCCTACGAAGTCAGGTGTGGTGGTATAACGTGATCCCAGCACAAGGGCTGAGGCTGGAGGATTGCAAGTTTGACATCAGCCTGAACAATTTAGACCCTACAGCCAAAACAAAACCCACAAGTGCCAATGTTGTGCTGCATTTTAGATGTGGGACTGGGGATGCATCCTGCCTCAGGTCCTGGGCTTCCAGTCAGCACAGTCAATATCCCCTGGACACTTGCTTTGTCCCTGAGAAGTCCGGAGCATCACTTGCAGCCCTGGTGATTCCAATGTCTCCCAGGCAGTGTCAGGCAGTTCTGGTGCCCCTCCCAGGAGCAGCCACAGTCAGGGCTTTATACAGCAGGCAGTAAACAGTCGGCTCCTGATCCTCAGGCCCTTCAACAGAAAGGAGAGTTTGGGGCTCAGGTCATAAAATATTTGCTACACAATCATGAGGGCCTGAGTTCAATTTGCAGAGCCCACTTAAAAAGACAGGTGTGGTGGTTCATGCCTATAATCTCAGCACTTCATAGGTAGAGGCAGGAGGATCACTGTGAGTTCAGAGCCAGCGTGGTCTACATTATCAAGCCAAGGCTACATAGAATCTATCTCAAAACAAAGAAAGAGGGTTGAGGATTTAGCTTAGCGGTAGAGCGCTTGCCTAGCGAGCGCAAGGCCCTGAGTTCAGTCCCCAGCTCCGGGAAAAAAAAAAAAAAAAAAAAAAAAGAAAGAAAGAAAGAAAGAAAGAAAGAAAGAAAGAAAGAAAGAAAGAAAAGAAAGCTTGCCAGGTGAGGCAGCGCACACCTGCAATCCCAGCATTCCAAGGGGAAGGCAGGAGGAACCAAGGGAACAAGACCCAGTTTCATTTCCTTCCCCTGTCATTCAAGAACCCCTGTGCTGGCTCTGACTAGCTGGCCTCCAATGTCTTCCATGCTCTACCAGAGGCTGACATCTTGCTTCTCCTACCTCCCTATCTACTCTTCTGGAATGTTCTTCCCAGTGAGGAAGAATAGAGAGCCTTTGTCTTGTTTAAATTTCAAAGCCCTGTCTCTCCTATCCCAAGTCATCCCCCTTTCCCCTGTCTGTTTATCACCCGGGAACATATTACATTTTTGGTTTGGGGAATTTCTTGAAACAGGGTCTCACTATGCAGCCCAGCCTGGCCTAGAACTCAATAGATCTGCCTGCCTCTGCCTCCCAAGGGCTAGGATTAAAGGTGTGTGCCACCATGTCTGGAATATTAAATTATTTTCTTATCTGTTTTATTATTGTCTGATCGCTTCGTTTTCTTCCAGCCTTTCTGTTCTGTCTAGTGTGCACACACACACACTGTGTGTGTGTGTGTGTGTGTGTATGTGTGTGATGTGCACCCGTGTATGCGTGCATATGACTATGTATGACTACGTGGAGGTCGGAAGTCAACTTTGAGTATCTTTCTCTATCCTTGGCCCCTGGAGCTCACGGTTTCTGCCAGGCTGGGTGGTCAGTGAGTCCCGAGACCCACCTACCTCCCCAGTTTACAACCCGATCTCTGGCTTCAAACTCATGTAGCCCAGACTGTCTCTGAACTCCTGATCCTCCTGCCTCCCCCTCCTAAGCGCCTGGAATCTCAGTGCTGAGACTGCTTCCAGGCACTTGGGAGGTGGGGTCACTGGTCACCACGCCTGGCTCCTTTACTTTACATTTTAACTTTTTTGTTGTGTTTTCAGTGCTGAAGATGGAACCCACGACTTCACGTATGCCCACCATCACTACTGACGAACCACGCCTCCATCCCCAATTGGTGGATTGTTCTGGTACTGAGACATCTCTGCTAGATGCCTCCAGTACCCTGGACCACATGTATGCTTCTATATATCGGGAGAGCCTACCTCTTCCGAGTCCCCCAGTCTCACAGAAAGTGGACCGGATGGACTTTAGTAAGCATCTCCTTCCTGGTTCTAATGGTTGGTGAGGGGCCCTCACTCCATCCCTCACTCCACTGCGGCCCCTCCCTTGAGCACAGGGCTCTTCCTCGGCATGGGCCCCTCCTTTGCTCTGAGTGGCTAGAGGACACACTGTACCTTCCTTTGGATTCTCTCCTAGATTTTCTCCGTCGTGGCCACATCCCCATTCACATAATCTGGCTCCTCGTCTGGGCTTCCTGATGGGGACGTGCGTGCACCTGTGGATCACGACAGGTCGTTTGCTGGGACTGTTGGCAGGCGTACATCAGTGATGTTCCCCAGCCAGGGTTGCTCAGGAACCCAGTCCCCACAAATGACACAGGGCAAGTGTCAGACCGCTCATAGAGGACGCATGGTGTCTGACTGTTTTGTTTGTTTGTTGTTTGTTGTCTGTTTGTTTGTTTGTTTGCTCCAAGACTGAGTGACCAAGCTCTGGAGATCCATCTGCTGGCGAAGGGAGCTCTGGTGGCGAGCGAGGCTTTCGTAGCCTTGGGTTCAATGAAAGCTCTACTGTGAAGTGAGCCAGACCAGACAAAGGGAAACCCACCCTGGCCCACCAACCCTCCTGGATCAGCCAGTTACCACATACCCATAGTCCTCTTGGATTCTCGCCACTGAAGGATGGATACCGAGTTCTGGTAATCCTCGGATTCCTCAGTACCTGAGGGAGGTTTCAGGAACATTCTGAGTTTAGTCCAAAGAGCCAGGGCCCAGCGCTCTTCCCCTGAGGATGACCCCAGTCAAGGAGGATAATCCCTGGAGAGCTCCTTCCCCTGTGAGGGGTCTCCTGTCAGGACCTTGGGTGAACTTGACCCAAAGGCACCAGAGACTTAAGACTCTTGGGGACCTTACTTCTTATTCATTAGGGTGGGCCTAGCTCAGGGCACCGGCCCCTGTCCCACCTTTCTCGGGAGGGACAGCTTTACCTGACTCGGGGGTGCTGGGCTTGCAGATGAGCACATTCTCGTAGGAGTTGGAATCATTGTCTGTCAACAGAAGGGAGCTGGCAGGAGACCTTGTCTGCAAGCCCCCAATGTCCCTTCCCCCCACTGCTCCCACCCCCACGCACGGCTTCGTTATTCTCGTAGACCAGTTTTGAAAAACATTTACTTATGCATTTTATGTAATAAGTTTTGTTTACACGAACATCTGCATACTGCACACAAAAAGATGGTACCGATCCCATTACAGACAGCCATGTGGTTGCTGGGAGTTGAACTCATGACCTATGGAAGAGCAGTGGTGCTCTTAACTGCTGAGCCATCTCTCCAGCCCCTTAGAGCAGTTTTTGTTGTTGTTGTTGTTGTTGTTTTGTGTGTACGCTGACTGCAAGTGTGGGTGTGGTCGGACGGGTAGAGGCTGAAAGACAACTCTGGGTGGCCTGCCTCAGGGGCTATCTTGTTTGTTTGTGGTCGGGGATGTTTTGTTTGTTTTGCTAGACAGGGTTTCTCTGTGTAACAACCCTAACTTTCCTGAAACTTTGTAGACCAGGCTGGCCTCGAACTCACAGAGATTCACCTGCCTCTGCCTCCCAGCAGGAGACCCTTTCTTACAAAATAAGAACAAAGGTCGGGCACCCCCAGGATCCTCAAGGTTAAAGGGAGCTCTGACTTCCGCCACTCACAAGAAGTCCTGAGGCTGCCGCGTGTGTTCCCCACACCCACACAAGTAAATATTTCTTAAAGGATGTTTAAAAAAAAATAAAGAGAGGAGAAAGTGAACTCCTTGGTGTGCGACCACGGCCCACTCCAGCGGGAGCTGAGGACCCAGGCGGAAGGTCCTGCTCCTCCCTCCTCCTTCCTCTCCTTGGTACCAGAAGTGTCCAAGACCAAAGGCTCCAGCATCCTCCAAGCTCGCGCTGCCTTATCTGTCGTCAGGTGCCCATGTCCTCAGATGCTCCCACCCACAGCTCCGCCTCTGCTTCCTGTCCTGTCTCTCCCTCCCTCCACTCTGTCCCTTCCTCTTGTGTGCCGCTGACCAGCTTCCTTCCGCCCCACCCACCTAGGCCTGTTGCAGGACTCCCTCCATCTCTCAGCCTCTCAGCAGACCCATCTAGACCTAGGGGCTGCTTCCTCTTCTACCCCACCCCATCTCCACCTTACCTTCTGGGGGCTTCTGGAAACATCCCCAGTTGTAGTAGTCTGTGGGGATGGGATCTCTGAGAAAAACAAAACAAAATGGAGTACAGGTTGCTGGGCAGGTCTGTCAGGAGGGGGCGCTCAGGAGAAGCCATGAGGAGGTCTCCTCCAATCCACTAGAGATGCTTCCCAGAGAGCCCCTTACTACTCTGGGACTAGAGGACGATCAGCCTGGCTAGGACATTTTCAACAAGTCCCCGCCTGGGCCACAATTTTCCCTATTCGTGACAAGAGGAGACATTCTAGGGGTCATTTCTTTTTTGGGGTTACATGGTTTTGAATCAGACCTTTCTGCCTCAGCCTCCCAAGTGCTGGGATGGCTGGGAGGGCAGACCTGTACCACTACATATAACTCTTTCTCTCTTCCTCCCTGTATGTATGTATGCATGTATGTATGTATGCATGCCTGTATGTATGCATGCATGTTTATATGTATCATCTATATATCTCTCTTCCTTTCCTCTATAAATTTATATTTTCTTATACATCGTGTGCATGTATGTGCATGGTCACATATGCACATGCACAAGGGTGTCACAGCACACGTGGATGTCAGAGGACAACTCTTGGGAGTCAGTGCTTTCCATCAACCATGTGGGTCCCCAGAGGTGTCAGGCTTTAAGGGAAGAGCTAGTGTTCTACCAACCCCTACCTTATAGATAAACAGTCTCTGTCTCTCAAGCCGACCTCAAACTCACTATTCAGATCAGGATGGCCTCGAACGAACTCCTGATCTCCTCCCCAAGTGCTGGGATTACTTCATGCGATAGGCAGGCATTATGTACCCCAGCCCCAGCCCTTTCTAGAGGGAAGGAGCCACATGTAGCCCACCCTAGCTGTGATCCCCCTGCCTCAGCCTCCTGAGTGCTGAAATGACAACAAGTGAGTGCCATCATGTCTGCTTTGTGACCTGCCCTTCACCAAATGAACAGGATGGGCGCCCACCTCTCCCTCCCAGATACTCAGTTTTTTATAATCAGCCACACAAGGCCAGGGTCACCAAGTTGAAGGGCTACCCGGATTCACTGAATGCCTCAGAAAGAAGTTTGGGAGAGAGACCCAGAAACAGAGATGACCAAGGGCCACTCACACATAGGCAGCATCAGACTCCCGTCTGCTTCCTGGAAGAGGCCAGAGAGAAGACATAAGACAAGCTAAGCTCGCTCGGGGCTGCGGCCCATCCCCTCCCCGTGGTGCTACCCACCTTTGTAGAAGTTCTGGTACCTAGGGGACTCAGGACCTGGAAGAAAGGCTAGGCTAGGCTGTCTTCCCTCCGGGTCCTGCCCCAACCCAACACAGGCTCTGCAGCTCAAGCAAGGGCCTAGCCTAGGCTTTGGATGGCCGTACCTTTGTACACGTTTTGCCTTACTTATTAAAGCCAATTCCATCAACCCCCCGCCTCAGCTCCCTCTGAAGCCTCCCAAGCCAGTACTTGTCCCCCTGTCAACAGCCCCAGTCAGGCCATTCCTGCCTGCTGTCACTTACCCTCCAGGTGGGAGAAAAGCAGCTTGTTCTTCCTGCAAGGATGGGGCAGGGGCACTGAGAGAACACCCTGGGGAGGAGATAGCCCCTCTGACCCTCTCAACAGGCCAGCCCTCTGCAGCTTGGGGACAGAATGAGGTCTAGCCCCTGCTCTGCCAGATGGGGTTCTCCAGTTCTCGGCCCATGCACTACCGAATGTCTTCCTACCTCTCAAATGACTTGTTTGAGGCTGCGTCCATCTGGAGTCCTGTCCGCACCGGCCTGGCCACTGTGGAGGGAAGCAGAGACAGAGTATTGGCAAGGCACTCACCCAGCTCGGCCTTCGCCTGGTATATCAGGCTGGCCTCAGGGCAAGGGACCTTGATATGGGAAGTCCCAGCCCCAAACCAAACCCATGATGCTTCAAGGACTCACGGGAGTACGTCTGAGACGAGGCTACGCTCTGTTCATTTTCTTGCCTGCGAATACACAAGGGTGTGGTGAGCTCTGGCACTCTGACACTCCACAGGCAACGACTCGGAGAGAGGACGGAGAGCCAGATAGGGACAAGGAACACAGAAGATGGAGGAGCAGAGCCCAGGAAGGTATGTGTCTGCACCCAAGGCAAGAGGATCAGTGTGAGTTTGAGGTCAGCCTGGGCTACAGAGTAAGCTCTACGCTAGCCAGTGCTACTGAGTAAGACCCGGCCTCAAAACCAAAAAGGAGAAAAAAACAAATATGCAAGCTTTAGCCATCGCTCAGGGTGGTCAGAGATGGAAGATTCTGTTTTCAGATCTCACTGTGGTTTTTCAGTTGCAAAAGGAAATGAGGAAGGGGGTGGGTGGGTGGGTGATGGGGGTGACATGGCCTATTGGGGTGTGCACGTGAGAGCTGTATGAGAATGTGGAAAGTACGTGCAGTTAGTAGAGAGGGGTAGAGAGTGGTCAGCTGGCTTCCTCCCTCACTTCTCTCTCTCTCTCTCTCTCTCTCTCTCTCTCTCTCTCTCTCTCTCTCTCTCTCTCTCAGACCTGACTGGCCTGGAACTTACTATGTGGACCAGGCTAGCTTGAACACAGAAATCTACCTGCTTCTGCCTTCTGAGTGCTGGGATTAAAGGAATATGCCACCATGCCTGCCTCTTGCCTTTCTTTTTCTGTTGGGCATTGAACTCACAACCCTGAGCATACTCCTCAGCAAGCGCTACACACACCAGAGCCATGCCCCAGCTCCTCACTGGGGGATTCTAGCAAGGGCTCTCCCACTGAGCCATGCCCTCAGCCCCTCACTGGGGGATTCTAGGCAGGGGCTCTACCACTGAGCCACGGCCCCAGCCCCTCACTGAGGGATTCTAGGTCATGCTGTATGACTGAGTCATGGTCCCTTTGAAAATTATTCTTTAATGTGTATGGGTATTTTGCCCATGAATATGTCTGTCCACCACATGTATGTATGCTTGGTGCCTGAGGAAGTTAGAAGAGGGCATTGGATCTCCTGCAAGATGAATTAAAGACAGTTGACAGTTGTAAACCATTATGTGGGTGCTAGGCTCAAACCCAGATTCTTTGGAAGAACATCCACTGTGCCATCTCTCCAGTCCTGCTTTTTAATTTAAAAAATTTATTTGCATTTATTATTTACATGTGTGTAGTGATGTGGTAGGCAGTCTGATTGCCTTGTGGATCTCAGGGAGGATCAAACTCAGGTCACCAGGCTTTGGTATCAGTCATTCATACTGGCCGAGCCATCTTGCGGTCCACTACTTTTTAAATTTTGAGACAAGGTCTCACTGAATTACCAGGCTGGCCTTGAACTCCGTCTGTGGCCCAGGCAGGTTCTGGAATATCTGTGGGGATAGGCGGGACCCAGCCTCTCTTAAGTGTTTTTTTTAGATTCTGCTTTTGCTCTGCCTGGAGTGAAGGTGTCTGCTTCCACTATGGCTGCCCTGTGATGCCACATTCCCTCAGATAGCTCCTGGACACTTTCTTTTCCTCCATGGGAGCTAGGCATCCATTTAGAGCCTGCCATGGAGCAGGCATGAGTGAGGGCATGGATTGGGTTCCTCAGGGGGCCCCCCACCCCAGGGTGCTCGAATACGCCAAGCTGGGGCAACTCACTGGTTCCTTTGCTCGTAGATTTTCTCATTTCTCTTCACCCCTGCAAGAACAGAAATGGCGTAGCTAGTGTCCCTGAACTCAGGGGGTGCAGTGGGGGAGGGCTGAAGTCTGGAACCCCTCCCCCCCTTTGTAACTCCACCAGGCTGTCCCTTCCAGCTGCCTGTCACTGAGAGGGTTCTTGTCAGCTGGGTGTGGTGACACAGGTCTGTGATCCCAGGGCTCAGGAAGCTGAGGCCAGAGGGCAGGAACATTTGAGGCTAGCCTGGGCTACAGTGTGTGACAGTCTGAAAGAGAAAGAATTACAAGGAAGAAGGAAGGAGAGAGAGGAAAGAGAGGATGAAGGGAGAGAGAGGGCTGGAGCAGGAGACAGGAAGGAAAGGAGAGAGGGAAGGAAAGAAAAGAACTTAATCCCCTTTTGTGGGATGAGGATGACTTGAAAAAGAGGGTGCCACTGGTAGCCTAGCTTCCCTTCGCTCATCCTGGCCTGAGTGACCCCCCATGATCCAGTAGAACCAGTGTCCTCGGGACCATCTAGGGGCCACCATCTGGTCCTGGGTACTCACCCTCCTGACGTCCCCCTCACAGCCAGGTCCAGTCACAGAGGCCTGTGAGACACTTACCTGGGCGGGAGCACTGGACACACAGCCAAGCTGTGGTCCCCAAGAGCAGCAGCAGCAACAGTCCTGACAGTGGCCACAGCAGCTCCAACTCGGCACTCATGTTGGCTTGGGGAGGGAGCTGCAAAGCTGCATTGGAGATCTGTAAGGCGGTGGCTCCCTGGTGCCACCCACCCAGTGTCGTCGGTTTCTGATCTCTCTGGTCCCCGGCTCCAGCAATGTCGATGGAACCAACCATGTCTCCCATGTGACCCTAACCAGCGCACTACCAGAACAGTGCACTAGAAGGTTCTGAGAGCGCTAGATGGCACAGAGAAATTGTGTAAAACCCTAAGCATCCATCCCCTGTCCATCTGGCCCTGAGAGACAGGCTCTTCAGTTCACAGGTGGAGAGACTGAGGCCGAGAAGCGCTCACGGTGGCTTTGCAGAAAGGGAGGGTTCAACACTCAGTCCTCGCCCTAGCATAGGGGTTTGTTTACACCTGTAATCCCAGTAACTCCAGAGGGTGAAGCAGGGGGATGGCCACTCTTTCCAGGCCAGCCTGGGACAACATAGTGAGTTCAGGCTAGCCTGGGCTAAAGGCTGAGACTCTATCAAAATACAACAAAAATAAGGTGGAGGGGCTGGAAAGAGAGCTCAACAGTTAAGAGTGCTTGCTGTTCTTCCAGAAGATTCCCATTGGGCAGCTCACAGCTCATGACCACACACACACACACACACACACACACACACACACACACACACTTCTCTACCCCTACTCATCCTGTTGCTGTAGGCCAATGAACTCCTCCTCTGTGGTGCTCCTCTCCACCCCCAGGAAGACCTAGGTATTTCCTTTTCTCCACCATCCAAGAACCCTAGATCCTAGCAGCACCTTTAATCCCCACACTTGGGAGGCTGAGGCAGGCAGATCTCTGAGTTCAAGGCCAGGCTGGCCTACAGAATGAGTTCCAGGACAGCTAGGACTACACAGAGAAACCTTGTCTCAAACAAACAAACAAACAAACAAACAAACAAAGAACAAAAATACAACAACAAGAGAACCTAGATTCTGCCTGTGGTGAGAGCTGGAGGATGCCCGTCATGCCTCTCAGAGGAGAGAACCCTGAGACAGTCCCAGCTGTGGGACAGCACTCGAGGACTTTCAGAGTGAAGCTGGTCTTTGGGAGACGAAGGGGTGGGCCTGTGTAGAGGGATGTCTGGCGTGAGGAGGCTGCCAGTCCTCCGTTAGCCCAGGGCCCCAAACAAGACAACGGTTATCCAAGCCTTGGTGAAGCCCTGAAGTCTGGTGAATGAGTGAAGGTACACACTTCTCTAATGGGCTTATGGAATCAACTATTGCAACTACAAGAAGACTCGGCTCCCTAGCATGGGCAAGGGAAATAGTTGAGGAAAACAGTCCTGTGTAAGGACTGTGAATGACTAAGTGGCCGGCCACTCTGTCGGCACATGGTCCCACCTCAAGCTAGAGAAAGTGTGGCTAAGCAGTAGAACCCTGCCTAGAATCCCCCAGTGAGGGACTGAGGGTGTGGCTCAGTGGTAGAGCCCCTGCCTAGAATCCCCCAGTGAGGGGGCTGGGGGCGTGGCTCAGTGGTAGAGCCCCTGCCTAGAATCCCCCAGTGAGGGGCTAGGAGTGTAGCCTTTGCTTAGGACATTGACTGTCTATCAAAGAAACTCATAAACTGAACATTAGCAACCTGTGGGTCACAACCCTTCTAAAGGTCACCAGGGGGTCAGATTATGTCAGATATTTATTACGATTCATAGCATTAGCAAAATTGTGGTTATGAAGTAGCAATGGAAATAATGTTATGGTTGGGGGGTCACCACAGCATGAAGAACTCAAAGGGCTGCAGCATTAGGAGGGTTGAGAACCACTGGTTTAGGACGTCAAGAAACAGAGCCAGGAGGACTGGGAGATCAAGGCTAGTTCTGAGTACGAAGTACAACCGTGTGTGTGTGTGTGTGTGTGTGTGTGTGTGTGTGTGTGTGTGTGTGTGTGTGTGCGTGTGTGTATTTTTAAGGGAGAGAGGGATGTATGTATACAGAGAGAGGGATAGAGAGGAGGAAGAGGAGGTGTGAGCAAGTGATGGAAGGATGGTGGGAAAAGGAGCAGGAATCAATTCATGCTGTCTCGCTCCTATAATCCCAGGATGTGTGAGGCGGAGGCAGATCAGGAGTTCGAGACTCCTCGATGGGGGGAAAACAAGAGCAGGAGACTTGGACATCACATACGTAGGAGCAGGTTACACACAATCCAGCACTTGTCTAGCTCAGCTCACTTAGGACCCCAGGAGCAAGCTTGGCATTCAAGGCCGCAGGAGCTGGCCCGCTGACTTCTATTTCCTCCCCAAGGGCACCCCACGCCTGTGGAAGAAGGACCATTCTCCATCCAAGAGCCCTGGGCTGGAGAGCGTCCACGTGCTACTAGACCTGTTGTCCGGGGATAAGCTGGGCTCCGGAAGCCCTCAGACCCCAGGACAGAGTGGGTCAGGACATCTATATCTCTAACCGGCCACGCAGGGGAGTTTGTCACGAGGTCTGTCATGGAGAGATGACAAACACAGCATAGGGTTAGCCACGTGGGTTGCTTCCATGACGCCTGTCCTAGTCACAGTTCTTAGCCATGTGACATGGGAAGGGACTTGGCCTGCAGCAAAGACTGAGGGATTATATTATCCGCCTGGTGACATCTAGAGGGACGTGTGGATTCCCTCTACTGACCCCAGTGGGGTCTGAGGGGTTACTGAAGTAGATACGCCTGATCTAGTGGAGCAGGCCAGCAGCACAAGAGGCTGAAGCAGGGATATTGGGAATTCCAAGGTCTATTTGGGCTATTTTGCAAGTTCAAATCCAATGAGACTCTGCCACAAAACATTTAAAGAGGCCTGGGGGGGGGCATTCTAGGACGTTTGCTTAGAATGCCCCCCAGGGGGTGTGGCTTAGTGAGAGCAACTGCCTAGAATCTAGCAGCATGAGGCTGCGGACACGACTAGGAGTACCTGTCTGCTAGAATCACCCAGTAAAGAAGATAGACACTTACAGAGCCAAGGGCAAGGCACTGGGCTCCATTCCCAGCATGGGGGGGAGGGGGCAAGTTGGGGGAGGGTGAGCAGGAGAGATGGCTCAGAGATCAAGAGCGCGACGCTCTCCCAGAGGACTTAGGTTTGACTCTCAACGCCCACATGGCAGCTCACGACCATCTATAACTCCAGCTCCAGGGGACCCAACCCTGTCCCAGTCTTTGTGTGCACCGGGCATGAATGGGGTACACACGTGTACGTGCAAGCAAAGTGCTCACACACATACATTGTGGTTTGGAGACCGGGGGTCACTGCGTAGCCCTGATGGGTCTAACACCTCACTGCATAGACCAGGCTGGCCCGGAATTCACAGAATCTGGCTTGCGCCTGCCTCCCAGGCTGCATCGTCATATTCCAACTTACTTAAATATTTTAAATAATTAAAAAAGAAAGGTTGCTGGAGGGGGGAGAGAGAGAGAGAGAGAGAGAGAGAGAGGAAGCACGCTTCCTCAATGGTAAGATGCCCGTGCTCCTGTGGGTAACCCCTCACTCACATCTTGTAATGAAACTACATGAAGCTAATGAAACTCATTGGGCCACTACCCCCATCCCCAACCCCCAAGAAAAGAACATAAAATCAGAAGGGGATTAGTTGGGAGAGAAGGGACCAGTGGAAATCACAAGAGAGGTGATTTTGGGGTGAACATGATCAAGGCACGTGCCATATGGAAAGGTCATAAGCCTATTAGTCTGCATAATTAATGCAGACGAATAAAAAAAGGTTCTGAATGGGGGCTGGTGAGATAGCTTGCAGGTAAAAGGCGCTTGCCTCCAAGTCTGATGATCTGAGTTCGATCCCCAGGACCCACATGGTGGTTGGTAAGAAGTAACTCTTGCAAGTTATTCTCTGGCCTACGCTGTGCCACACAGGCGCCCATCCATGCATACAGTAATTTAAAATGTATTAAAATATTGAGAAAAAAAAAAGAGCAGGTGTGAGTGCATGGGGTGCTTCTTGGACAGGGTCTGGGGCTTGCTTCGCACTTGGGGACCACTCCAAGCCTGTTTTCTTCCCAGGGAGCAAATGGAGGTTCAGAGAGGCGCATACTGTGTCCCAAAGAAACACCGGAAAAGACAGAAACCCAGCGCAGGCGCGGTGAATTCCCTTCATCCCATCGGATGCTCTTTACCCTGAAGGACAGCAGGCAGGCTGAGGGTGTGGGGGACAGAGGCTGGGGTTGCAGGAGGAGCAGCCCAGCAGTCTCGAAGAGCCCCAAGGGGCCAGGCAGGGCTAGCTGTGGGTGTGTGTGGGGGGGACCGCCACAGCTCTGTGGCTCCGTGGGCCAAAATAGCTCAAAGGGAAGTGGGCAGTTTTCATATGAACAAAGCTTGCCTCTGAGGGCTGCATCAGAGCTTCTAACCTCAATGGCCCTTAGTGATCACTGCAGTCAAAAGGCTCATCCTTCGGGGAGCAGAGGCCACGAGGGTCCGCTTGGACGAGGCACAGGACGCACCTCACTCCTGGGATGGCTTTATTCATGGGGTGCTACTCTGAGGCCCGTGGTAACATTTCTGTAGTGTTTGTTTCCTTTGAGGCAGGGCCTCACAATGCAGCACAGCCTGGCCTTGAACTCACCGCCCTTCTACTGCAGGATTCCTAATGCCGTAATTACAGGAGCCTATAAAACCCAGGCTGACCAAATAATCTGGGGCTTTGAGTGAGGTGGAGAGAAGACTGAACAAACCTATTGGAGCCAGGGGCCAGGAAGATTGTTCGCGTCTATGTGAGTATGCCCGCGGGCCGAGGTCTGGCAGACCCTGGCCAACCTGGGCCACCCGTTCAGAACCAGAACCAAGGAGCCCAACATTGCTACAAGGATTATCCGTCAGAAGGTAGAAGCCAGCTCAGGCCTGGATGGACTTCTGGGGATAGCAACTCCCCCCTGGGTGGGACAGGGACTGGGCACAGTTCCCCAAAGCATCCCAGGCCTGTGGCATTAGCCAATCCTCCATGGATGGGAGAGCCTCACATCTCTGGCTTTTGGCTGGCCCTTCCCATTGTTAGTGACAGAACCACCCTAGGGGGCTTCTTGGGGGTCTCAGAGGCTAGGGGTTTGGAAAGACAATGATAGATAAGTAGGCGCCTGGAGCTCCCGAGACAGACTTTCCGAGAGGGCCACAGGGCAAGGCCGGGGCGGAAGGTACCAGATGTCTTGGCTTCTCTTCAGTCTATTGCTAAGGGTCTTGGGGGCTGCAGTGCAAGGGACACCTGCTCAGCAGAGTACCCCTGGAGAAGACATACCTGAGAATGAGGGCTCCTCACCATGGCCACTTCATCCTGTGCCC
Source organism: Rattus norvegicus (assembly GCF_021556685.1). Lineage (NCBI taxonomy): Eukaryota > Metazoa > Chordata > Mammalia > Rodentia > Muridae > Rattus > Rattus norvegicus. The sequence goes on along the minus strand of NC_141545.1, from coordinate 29,110,639 downwards.
GCACACCTGCCCAGGCTGATGCCAACAGCACCACTGACTCTGGCGAGCAGCGGGCAAGGCAGTTGGCTTCCTGTCACTACTGAATCATCCCTCTACATCCGCCTCGGCCAGACTACTAGGGTGGTTAATGACAAAGGGGGTGGGGCAAAGACAGAAAAAGAGAGAGAGAGAAGAGCAGGGCATGGTGGTGCATGTCGTTAAATGCCTGCACTTGGGAAACAGAAGCAGGCAGGTCGGTCTCCGAGTTTGAGGCCAGCATGGTCTATATAGTTAGTTCCAGCCAGGACAACTGCACAGTGAGTCCCTGTCTCAAAAAAAGAAAAAAACCTCACTGGATAATGGCACTTTCCACCAAGCTGGACAACTTGAGTTCTATCACCTGAAACCATGTAGTGAGAGAAAATTGATACCGGCTAGGTCTCTGGATGCACGTGGACATGTATGCACAGACAGGCATATGTGCAGCGTGCATGTGGGCAAGCACGCACAGACATATATGCACACACACACACACACACACACACACACACACACACACACACCCATGGGGGTGGAGGGGCAGAAAAGAAAACAGAAACAGACAGGAGAAATGGGAAGTGAGAGAAGGGCACGGAAGGACTGAAAAGCCCAGCACGCACAGCACATGCCCCGGTACAGAACCGGGTTACACGGAACATGGGGAAGGGAGGTGCACAGTGAGGGACAGGGGAGAGTCAACTCGAAGAGTTCACATGGACACACAGAAGTGGACAGGACAGATGGAAAGTTTGGAGGGACACACACACACACACACACACACACACACACACACACACCAGTCAGACACCACAGATGGGGAGACGCAGGTCAGGAGAGGATCATGAAGAGGGAGAGCCAGATGTAGACAGACAACCCAGACAACCACGGGGAAGAGGAAACGAGAGTCCTTCCAGCATCCACAGGCATTGGAGAGACGGAGACTAGAGTGAATCCCATAGAACTATTACTTTAGGGCAGATAAAAAGATGAGGCACATGGGAGACAGGAAGACGGGCACAAAGATGGCAGACGGGACAAAGGACCATTGTTTCAGAGACAGTTGGATAGACAGACAAGCTGCCTCTGTGTGCGTGTCTGTGGGTGGTGGTGGTGGAAGTCGAGAAGTCAGTCTTGGTGTCTTCCACTTTGTTCTCTCTCTCTCTCTCTCTCTTTTTTAAGAACAGATTCAGATCCCATTACAGATGGTTGTGAGCCATCATGTGGTTGCTGGGATTTGAACTCAGGACCTCTGGAAGAGCAGTCAGGTGCTCTTAACCGCTGAGCCATCTCTCCAGCTCCTGAAGTTGGTTCTTATTCCACCACGTGGGTCTCAGGGATTGAGCTCAGACTGTGTTGACAGAAAATGCCTCTATTCACTGAGCCATCTTGCCACGTCATGGTTTTAATTTTCCCATCTTTTTTGCATCTCACTATGTAGTCATGGCTGGCCTGGGAACCCAGAGATCCACCTGCTTCTTCCCAAGTGTTGGGACTGTACCTAGCTTCCACCTTAACTGTTCCCTCTTGGCCTGAGAATCACCATATTAGTCTGTCTGTCTGGCCCTGTAAGCTCTGGTCATGTCCCCAATGCCCTCAAAGCTGAGATTGCAGGTGTTTGTGCCCAGCTTCACTCTGAGGCCAGGGATCCAAGCTCAGGCGCCTGGGGCTTTTGTGAGCTTTAGTAACCGAGCCACCCCTCCCCCACCTCAGCCCAGACTACTTCTCAGCTGGGATTATCACTGCCTGACACTCAGGGAGGCTCCTGGTGTGGGCAAGGAAGGAGATTGGCAGGCACCTCTGCCCCAAGTGACAAGGTTCATCCACTCGCTCAGTGCACCCTGGAACTTGGAAAAGGCCAACACATATGTTCCACCTGCTGGGGACATCAAGGCAGGAGGCAAGATGATCCTCCCACGCAACCTGCTGTGTGGGTTTAGTGTATCGGTAGTCCTGGGCCCCACTCCTCTGGGCGGTTCTTCCCAGTCTTTGTGCCTCCAGCCTGCTGCTGCCACCCTGTGGTGAAGCAAAGTAGCACAGCCACGGTGCTATTACCAGGAGACTCGGTGACCTTTGAAGCCAGCTCCCTTAGAAATCTGTGCCAGCCAAAGGTGGTGTGCCAGATGCATTCAGCACAAAAGACTGTTTCTGGGGTTGGGGATTTAGCTCAGTGGTAGAGCGCTTGCCTAGCAAGCGCAAGGCCCTGGGTTCGGTCCCCAGCTCCGGAAAAAAAAAAAGAAAAAAAAAATTTAAAGACTGTTTCTTCTCCGTGGGGTCAGGTCGGGAGGCAGGTACCTCTTAAGGCAAAGCTAGTGCTCACATGGTTGACCTCCTCACACTTTCCTAACAATTCCGCATTCGCTGACCTTCCACAGTAGCACACAGCAGTCGAACCTCATTCAGTTCTGGAGGGATCCAGTTCCTCTCAGATGCCTGGCATAGCCACTTGTAACCTCAGTCTTACGCCCTCTTCTGGACTTTTTTTAGGGATACACACACACAGACACACACCATCCAACAGCACCAAAACTGAACAGAAAGGCTCTGCTCAACTGGGTTGGGTTGCTTAGGGTCCATCTCCCACACAGCACAAAGCTAAATGTGGAGGCACACCCCACCCCTAGAGAGCTTTAATGTTTCATTTTTAGACTGCCTCTTGGCTATGCAGTTCAGGATGGGCCTTGAACTTGTAACCCTTCTGCCTCGGTCCTTACAGTAGCTAGAATTAGAGGCTCAGACCTGTAGAACTAGATGAAGTTACGCGCTGTGAGCTACTGTGTAGGTCCTGGAAGGTCAGTGAATGTTTTTTTTTTTTTTTTTCTTTTTTTTTGGTTCTTTTTTCCGGAGCTGGGGACCGAACCCAGGGCCTTGCGCTTCCTAGGCAAGCGCTGTACCACTGAGCTAAATCCCCAACCCCCAGTGAATGCTTTTAACGGATAAGCTGATCTCAAGCCCCAAACCACTTGTAGCCCTGGCTGTCCTGAACTTGCTCTGTAGATCAGGCTGGTCTTGATCTCAGAGACCTGCCTGCCTCTGCCTCCTGAGTGCTGGGATTAAAGGCGTGCACCTCTACACACAGCTTCAGTAGGGAGTTTATTCTTGATCTCTTTACAGATGGTTGTGAGCCACCATGTGGTTGCTGGGATTTGAACTCAGGACCTCTAGCGTGCTCTTAACCGCTGAGCCTTCTCTCCAGACCAACATCTACCTTTATGCATTATCTGATGTTTGAGAGCTGAGGATGTGCAAGGACGGAGTAGGCTCCCTTCATGGAACAGCAGCTGCTCTTGAAGACAATCCAGGGTTCAAATCCTAGTACCCACATGAGAGACGGACGGACGGACGGACACACACACACACACACACACACACACACACACACACACACACACACACACACACACAGTCAGCTCCACCATACCCAACATTGCCTAGCCACCATGAGCACCCACATAATACAAAGAAAAATCCTGCCCCCAAAGTCATCAATCCTGACTCTGGAGAGACAATCTGGCTAACAAAATGAATCCTCAAGGAAGAACATTTCAGGATGCAGTTTCCTGTTTGGTTTAGTCTTAACGCCACAGAGGCTGGCGTGTTGCTGACTTGTAGTGTTTTCATGTAACACATAGGCCTTCTGTTCAAAGCCCAGGACCAAACAAAACAAAACATGGAATCCTACAAAAGCAGAGAAACCAGGAACCAAATGTCTGAACTCTCTACATCGATGTACATGGTCCAAACACTGAAAAAGGTCCTCTCTGTTTGGATATTCTGCTAGGGCCACTGAGGTAGTAAACTAACCTTGTAAGTTCCTCCATTTTAGAGGTGTGGTATCTTGAACTCAAGTGCTCTGCCTGTCTGCCCCCATAGGACTGAAGGTGGGCCCTATGCCCGGCACAACCATTTTATGAATAAGGTGTTTTACCTGCAAAGGTACTCACAGGCACGAATGAGGGCACCAGACCTCCTGGACTGGAGTTACAGACGCTTGAGTTGCCATGTGGGTTTAACCCGGGTTCTCTGGAAGAGCAGCAACTGGTGCCCTTAACTACGGAGCCACCTCTAGCTCCTCAAAGGCCCTCTCACCACAGCTCACACAGCTGGCTAGCCTGGCTGTTGAGCAAGCCCAGGTGACTTCTGTCTCCATCCCCTGGGTGCCGGGTATGGGTATGCACCACACGGATGTGGGACATGCTTACACAGTAAACGCTTGCCCTTTAAGTGCCAAGACGACTTTCTTCTTCAGAGGCTCCAAGAATCGGGCCATGCAACAAACCATGGAGTACAACTCAGTGGCACAGGGTTTGTGTAGCAGGACCATGGTTTGACCATATAACATGCCACCCGAATTACTTCTAAATGCTTCTCAGTAGCACTCCCAAAGTTCAAAACTCAACTTCACAAGTGGCCAGAAAGACAAGCAGTAAGTGTTATGTAAGGTTCTCTTTTATTTAAAAGATCATTCACAAAATACCATATCCATAGACTCACTTTCTGTCATAGAACTGAATGTGTTAAGTGTTTGGAATTCCATTCTTACAGAGTCAGCTGGGCGCCCAGCAGTGTGGATGGACGTGCCTGTTCTGTCTTTTCCGCATTGGAGATGGATTAGATCATCTGAAAGCATCAGCTTTGATTACAACCACGCAATGCATGTCTGTCTTAAGTTAGGTATTGGTGTTACACAAATGGTTCTCATCTCAGAAGCAGAGAAGATGGCAGGCGAGGGAAGGAGTGAGAGTTCTGTAAATTGCCGAGACCTTGCGACAAAGACAATCATGAGCCAAGGGGTGGCTGGCAGGAAGCTGCTGGCTAACGAGCAAGCTGCGCACCTCAGCCCTTCTTTCCCAAGGCTCTAGTGGCTGGCTGACCCCTACCTGCTCCGACTGGAACAGATGGAGACTCGGTGCCAAATCACTTTCCATTTGTTCACACACAGCTGTCCGAGCTAAAGCAAAGCCTGATTGATCCCCTTGCTCTCAAGTGAGCGCTCAGCACTGTCTGTGGGAGCAGGGTCTGCCCCACAGAGCAAGCAGCAAGCCTAGAGGTTTCTAGACACCCAGGTACTGAGGTTCTCAACAGCTGTGCAACCGATCAGAGAAAGTGCCAGACTCTAGGCCTTGAGCTGTGGTGGGGAGCAGCCTTTTGGGCTAAGCGCCCTGGAGCAGACAGACACAAGGGAAAGAGCGCAGACTCAGTGCAGGCACAGCTGCCCGGTGCAGCTCCAGCACCACCCCTGCTTCCTACAGGCCTCGGCTGCAGGAAGCGGATTGAGCTGCAGCGGGTTGCACCCCCAAGGGGCCTCCACGGCCCAGGAAGAGCAGGGAATGAGCTTCCACTTGGTCTTAGAGCGAGCAGGAGCAAAGCCACATGGCCACTGGCACCCAGAGCCACCAGAGCAGAATGTCCCAATTCCCTGCACCCTTCTGGCCTCACTGTTTGACAGGAGCCTGCTATACCTGAACAGGCTGCTTGGGGCAGGTGACTGACCCCAAACACAGCAGCCTCTCGGGACCAGAAGGCAGTTTCCTTGTTTTAAAGCAAGATGCCTCCAATTCTGTGTGCTCATCCCAGCTGGATACCTACCAACAGGCCACCACAGCCGCCTAGCTAGTGGCCCCAGCTCTTTCCCAGAAGCCACAGCAACACAGAACTCGACATGCAGATTGGAGAGAAGCTCTGAGAAAAAGCAGAGGACAGCACACCCGGAGCGTGGCCAGGGCGCGGAAAGGAAAGAAAGAAAGCAAAGGATGAGGCACCTCAGCCCACCTTCCACACGTGACCGACATCCACACGGCGTGGGAAGGAGCAGGGAGAGGCCAGGAGTGAGAGGGGAGAGAAAGAAAACAGAAAGAAAGCACAAAACAGGCACTAGATAGATACAGCAAAGCCAAGAATGTACTAGAAACCACTTGTTAACAGCTGACATGCACTCGCAAGCTCTGTGTTCCCGCTGTAAGGAGGACAGTGCCAGGCGGGAATGGGGCCTGCAGGGCGACTGCCTGCCACCAGGCTGTGCTCTTGCTCCAGCTCCCCCACACCCCATTCCCTCCCAACCTAAGCTCATTCTTGCTCCTTCTGAACCACTTCCTCTCTGGGCCTGGCTCCCCCGAAGATGGCTGAGTTGGGGTTGGCTACTTGATTGAGGGGTGTTGCCACTGTCCGAGGTTTAAGCTGCAGCCGCGGTCTCTGTGCTCGTTCCTCTGGAAGACAGAAAACACAGGTTATAGAAAATGGGCTCCATGCCTTCCATGACGGCTTCATTTAGTCCAGGCTGGCCTCAAACTTGATATGTAGATGAGGATGACATTGAGCTCTGGATCCTCCTGCCTTTACCCATCGCTCTCCAAGTGCCAAGATTATGTGCTACTATATTATAAGACCTATCTAGGGGCTGGGGATTTAGCTCAGTGGTAGAGCGCTTACCTAGGAAGCGCAAGGCCCTGGGTTCGGTCCCCAGCTCCGGGGGGGGGGGGGGGGGGGGGGGAAAAGACCTATCTAATTTCAAAATTGCCTTACAAATTTGATGACTGACAACCGAGGCCAGCCTACTATTCAGACCAGGGTCAATGCAGAGCAAGAAGGAAGGTTTAAAGGAGCAGACAATGAGTCCCAAGGATGCTGCCTTACCTTCTGTGGGTTCTCTGAAGTCCATGTTGGAGCCACGCAGAGGAGGGCCATCTCGAAAGCGACTCCCCATTGGAGGGCCTGCTCGCCGGTCCCCAGGGCGACTGCCCCCCCTACCCCCTAAGAAGTCATCCCTGTAGCCTAGGAAAGAAGACACTGAGTCAAAAACACTGTCACATAAACAGAGACACACAATCTTCTATGAATTGATTCTTCAATGTGATATGTGTCTGGAATCTGGAATCAAAATTAAAGTGTACAAACCCCTCTGCATTGCAGGGAGATAACACATCTGGGAATGGACCCAAGCCTTGTACCAGGGAAGCATTCTGTTGCCAAGCAATGCCCAGCCTTACTGGGGTACTGGTGGATTCAAGGCAACCACTCCATTCCACTTGTCTCTGCTGAGGTGTGGACCACACAATACCAATCAGAGAGGGTACCTTGCACCCACAGTATAAACTGCAGCTTACTCAAGAGATGCCGAATTCTGAGCAAACGGAAGGCTTTTCTCAGAGGCAGGAGCGCTGTAGATGTTAGGCCAGCCAAGATCACATAGGAAGCCTCATTAAAAACAGAAAACACAATGACGGTGGCCAGGCCAGAGATGACCTAGCCGTCCATCCACCCACCCATCCATTCATTAAGAGCCTGTTATTCTTAGGCCACACTACACACCAGGGGCTCACAACTCCTGTCACCTCCAGCTCTAGCGGATAAAGACGGTCTCCACGGGCTCACATGTGGTACCATGAACTTATAACCCCATAACTCAGTGAACTGTTAAGCTCTGGCCAGTGAGAACAGGTATCAAAAATAAACCAAGAGATGAGAGGGCTCTGCAAGGCAAGGTGCTTCCTAACTACACTGGAAGGAGACTTCCTCTGAAAACTGTCACCCACACACACACATCCACACCCTTCCCCCCATGTACGCGCGCACGCAGATGCCTTTAATCCCCCTGCTCAGGAGGAAGATGAACTGTGTTTGGGGCCAGCCTGGGCTATAATGTGTTCCAGGCAAGCAAAGGATACACGGTAGGCTCTTACCTAAACAAAACCAAAAACCAGAGCAGCACATATAGAGCACAAGAATACATCCAGACAACCGTCTGCACCCTTCATTTGAATTCCCCCTTTGTAGTGGAAATTTTACTCCCTCCAACTACTTTTCAAGTTGTTTAAGTAAGGGCCTTACTTCGTGACTCAATCTGACTGCACTTGAGATCTTCCACCTCAGTTCTCTGAGCACTGAATTATAGGTTAGGTCATTTTAAGATGCCCTCCCTCTCCCACACGTGTGGGAGCCAAGCACACACTGGTACACATATACACAGCAGAGAAGCACTCACACACAGAAACTGTAAGCGAAGCCCTTAAGCACCGGGAAGGTTATGCAGGAGGAGACAAGCTCATCCAGGGACTGACTTCTAGGAAGCACACCATGAAAACCCCTGTTCTTTACAAAGTCAGGGTTAGCACACTGGTGGGAGAGGGATGTGTGGTGTGGGACTTAAACTCAGGACCTCTCCCTACGTGATTTGCTGCTGAGCTACCTATTCCTACTCCAGCCCCACGGGGACATTTCCACCTCCTCTCTTCTCTGTATTCCCCTCTATTTAAAAAAGAGAAAAAGGCCCCACTCCTTTAGAACACTGTCAGAATACTTAAGTCAGATCCACAGGTGTCTTAGAGGGCATCACCCTGACAGCTGCCTCTGGGACTGCATTCTTGGCTGAAACAAGGCAACTGGGAAAGGCTCTGGCCCTAGAATTAGGTCTCTCCAGGACCTGAGGCCCTATGGAGCTGCTTCCCCTCAGGAGCTGCTTCCTTGCCGGGCTGGCTGAGACATATGCTGCGCGTTTTAGTCAGAAACCAGCTCATACATAAAATTACAGACTTACTGCTCACTGCTACTGTACTTTTATGAGCAAGTTCATTTCTGACTGCTCTAGTCTGTGCCTCTCATCCCTACTGATGCAGACATCCTCTGATCAACCTATCTTACCCTGAAGTGAAGAAGCAGAGCTCCATGCCCTTCAAGAGAGAGAAACACTGGCCACCAGGACCCATACCGGAGAGGTTTCCTCGGCAGCTCTGGATCCTCTAAGTTATTTCCAAAATCACTGCTATCTCTTTCTGTACTGTATACAAACCTAAGAGTTGTCCTGGCTATAGCCCCAGCAACAGGCTCAGAGGAGAGCAAAAGGAGGGGCCTGACTTCTCTGCCCAGCCCTGAGGCTTAGCATGGAGACTTTTTGGGAGGAACTAAAAGCCTGTCTAGGTTGAACGCTCCTGAGAGACAAGGGAGCGAGGGAAGAGTGGAATGTTAAATACTGATACCAGAGCTGAAGTCATCCCGGGAATCCCATCCACCTCTCGGTTCTCGAGAGCCACCCATTCCTGAGGACACACACACAAAAAGACAAAGTTGAGGTCTGTGCTCATTACTCTTGTCATCACGACACAAACAATCATTTAACAAGAGGGAACCTCCAGTGAGAAACTGTCTTCCCCAGACTGGCCTGATCCCCTGTGAGCATGTCTAAGGGGGTAGGTGAGCCCGGGGTTGTATAAGGAAGCAAACTGAGCAAAACGGGAGCAGCATTCCCCAGTGTTCTCTGCCTAAGCTTCCCTAGACAAGGGACTGCAGCCAAATAAATGCTTTCTCCCCAAGATGCTTTCAGTCCCAGCAAGAGAAACCTCTCTAGCCCAAGGACATGGCTGGACAGCTTCATGTCAGCTCAACACAAGTTAGAGTCACGAGTGGAGGGAACTTCAATTATGAAAATGTCTTCATAAGTCTGGGATGTAGGGGGCTAGAGAGATGGCTCAGTGGTTAAGAGCACTGACTATTCTTCAGAGGTCCTGAGTTCAAACCCCAGCAACCACATGGTGGCTCACAGCCATCTATAATAAGATGATGCTCTCTTCTGGTGTATCTGAAGACAGCTACAGAAAGAAAGCAGGCTGAGTCAGTCATGGCAAGCAAGCCAATAAGCATCACCCTCCGTGGCCTCTGCATCAGCTTCGCCTCCAGGTTCCTGCCCTGACTTCCTTCAATGGTGAACACTGACATAAAGTATAAGCCCAATAAACAATAAACCCTTTCCTCCACGCTGCTTTTAGTCATCGCAACAATAGAAACTCTAACGTCACTTCAGAAATAAGACAAAACCTAAGCTCTCAGGGACCTATCAGGGCTCTGAGCCAGTGCTCGATAAATGACACACGGGGCAGCAAGCAGTGTGCACACAGCAAGTTCTGTCCAGTTTAAAACAGCTCATCACCTCTGTCATCAGGTCCGCCTTTCCTGAACCCAAAGCCACCTTTGTCTTGTTTTCTGCCTTCTGCAATGTCCACACGAAGTGACCGGTCACCCAAGAGCTGAGGACAAGGAGAAGACAGTTATGTATCAGCAGGTTGCTCAGGCTGCTGCCAGAGCAAGGGAAGTTGAGGGCACTTACTGCACCGTCGTAGGTCAGAGCCTCCTTCAGGGAATCCACCTCATCAAATTCTACATAGCAGAACCCTGGAAGAAAACAGAAGCCATACTGAACACACATACACCCTGGACTCTAGGCCGGCTGGGATCTTACCAGCATCAGCAGGAACCCCAGAACATCCTAGTGTGCTCCCACCCCCAATAAAGTCTGATGTAACCAGGCTGGTCCCCAAACCAGCTAAGTAACTAAGGACAACCAGAACTTCCGATCCTGCGCCCCATCTCGCAAGTGCTGGACTGTGGGCCCACACCACCGGGCCTGGTTATGTAACGCTAGAGAAGGAGCCCAGAGCCGTGACCACGCTAGGCAAGCCCTCTGCCAGCGAAGCCGCATTCTGAGCCGTCCATTATATTCCATCAGGCGGAAAACACTAACTCAACAGGCACCAAAACAGCAGCACTGCTTAAGCTGCTTCCTTCTTTTCCTCCCCAAACAGGCTTCTTCCAAAGGGAGCCTGGCACCTCTGAGCTTACGTCCTGATTTGATAACAATTACCAATAAAATGAGCCAGTGAGGGAGAGCTCTTCAGAACTGGAGAGACGGCTCGCTAGTTCAGAGCATTTGCTACTCTTACAGAGGACCAGGATCCACTTGTCAGCACCCATACAGTAGTGCACAACTATCTATTTGTAAACCCAGACCCAGGCAGCCTAATGGGCTCACACACGGCTCCTATACGACCATGCATGTATGTAAAACATTCATATACAAATACGATGTAAATAAATCTACTTAAAAGTCATTTTTAGGGATGCACAAACACATGGTTTTTTTTTTAAAGAAGTCCTTAGCTTTATTACGTGCTTTCCCTAAGACCGCTCCCCCCCCCCCCCCCCCCCCCGTACCTGCAGACACACTGCATGAACATTGGGCAGGCAAACCTGGCATACGCCATATCCCATTACACCACATCAAGTACAAAACCTGGCTTCCCCCAGGGTCTGCAGAACGGAACTAAAGGCCGGCCAACGGATGCTGATCTCTGCTGTTCGGACCAGGCTCACACAGGACACTCAGCTTTTGGCTTAGCCAACACATTTTCACTCATGCCTCCCCCACCTAACCTTCCCTATCACCCACAATAAACACCCCAGCTTACCTTTAAATTTGTCTGTGTCTTTGTCTCTGACTAGCCGCACACTCCGTATGCTGAGATCCTTAAAGATAGCATCTATGTCACCCTGAACTGTGTTAAAAGGGAGATTTCCTACGTAAGCTGTGTAGGGGGGCTCTGTGGGTAGCTCCTTCTGGCTTCGGGACCCATGGCCACCAGCACTGCCGCGGGACCTAAAAGGAGAGATGCAGAAGAGTTTAGGGTTCCTGATCCATAAGAGTAACCCACCAATTGTGACCTCTGTCACACTGTCTGCCCAGCATCCTTGCTTTATGATTTTGGTGACAGAAATAGCCATATAAACACTACACGAGATGGTCCAAACACCACATGGCCTATGACACTGGCTCCCTTGCTGGGCTGGAATCTGTACCGGCAATGCTTTGTGGTAAAACCTAGGTCAATAGTCTCCATTCACAATCACACAAGAAATATGGAACCACTCAGGACAGAGTTCAAGACTAGCCATAGCTACATAAGAGCCTGTCTTTGGGGGTGGAGGGGAGGACTAAACGGCTCCATCTGGGCGCAGTGCTTGCCGCGTATGCATGAGGACCCGAGTGTGCATCTCTGGACCTTACAGCCATCCAGCCTAGCTGAACAGTAAGTTCCAGGTTCTGTGACAACCTGTTTCAAAGACTGAGGAAGACAACTGACAGTGACCTCTGACCTAACATGCACACAAATAAACAAAAAAGAGAAAAAGCCAAGGAGGCATATGCCAGTAACCAGGAAGTCAAAGCAGGAGTGAAGTTACCCTCATATATAAAACAAAAAACCAAAATGGACTAGCCAGAAGAGAGGAGGAAAACCCTTTAAGCCCCATTGACACTATTCTCGTGCTCTCATCTCCCAGAGCACCCATTGACTATTTCCAGTAAGCCACTTTGGGATGGACCGTGGACATGTAAGCCATCTGAGTATCTGAAAACTGCCATTTACTAAACCTGTCAGCATGGCACAGGAGCTGAGCCGCAGTGACACAAAGTGGAGCACTCCTGCAGACAATGTTGTGCCCGTGCCACAGGCAGAACACCTTACCACACGCTACTGATCCTTGTTATTCTGACTGACCTTCTAATAACCTGTCAGAAGGTTCACCTAGCTGTGACGCTGTGTGGGTGGCACACACAGCAAGGATATGCTAGATACAAGGATGTGACTCACCCACACCAGGGCAGGAGAGTGCAAACTCTCACCACAGTACTCCCAATTCCGTGTGACTGTAAGCACTTTATTTCTGGAAAAGTGAGCTCATTAAGTACACACAGGTATTATGAATAAGGTTTAGCAATTGAATACCTATGTGGAAGCAAGCCCAAGCCCAGGAGTAGTCTCTCCCTAAGTCTATGGGGCCTAAAAGGATGTAGTTAAAACAGTGGGAAGAGATTGCTCAGTGGTTAAGAGCACTGACTGCTCTGCCACAGGTCCTGAGTTCAATTCCCAGCAACTACATGGTGGCCCACAACCATCTGTAATGGGATTGATGCTCTCTTCTGTTGTATCTGAACACACATACAATGTACAGTATATAGATAAAATAATTGTAAGAAAAGACAACGGGATTCTGCTGGCCATGATGGCCCACATCTTTAATTCTGAGTTCAAAGCCAGCATGGTCTGCAGAGTTCCAGGAAGCCAGACTAAAAGAAACCCTGCCTAAAAAAAACAAAAACAAAAACAAAACTGTAGTGGGATTCAGTTCAGAGCCAAAGACAAGGGGCAATGCCTGCTTTTGGGAAGACAGAAAGCTTAGCTGTCAGTCAAATAGCAAGGAAAAAAAAATCCTGTGGAAGTGCCAAACAGCCAGGATTCAGAGCCCTGATGAAACAAGCCAGCACCCTTCTCAGAGGTAGCATTAACCACGCATAAGTATGTTCTTAGCAGGGCCTGGGCTACGTGGTAAAAACCTGTCTAGAGTAGGAGCTCTGCCAATCACTTTTCTGTACATCAGTGGTTGTTTTCCTGTATGAAGTCCAGGCTGGCCAATCCTCCAGCCTGGATGATTATACACAGCACACTTCCATTTTGCCTGTTACTTTATAAAAGTTTGAAAGATCAGTTTCATAAATGAATTTAATTGACTATAAACCACTTCATAACTACCAAGTGCCACATAAAATTTAATAACAATCACAGAGCACTCAAGGTTCAGCTGCCACACCTGAGGTCATGATCTGAACCAGGCACTTGGGACAACACAAGGAAGAACAGAAACTGGGAACCCAAAGCACAGAGCCCAGCCCCTCTCCTGCAAGCTCAAGCCTACATTCTCAGACTCCTGGCTCTACCACACATGTCACCAAGCCATGGCTCTGTCCAATAACCTAGTGGTCGAACTAAGAGCAGCCTAGACATTCATGACACAAAAGAAATGTTTCAAATTATAATCCAGGAACTCTAACTTTCAGCTGCCAAGTGTGACCCAAATCCTTTAGGCTGTCAAGTTTTTCACCCCAACCAAATGGTGAACTGTCTGGAGGTCAGAGCAAGATCATGGAAGGCCAAGCCCCATACATGCCCTCTAGCAAGAATCTGGGAAAAAAAACAAAACAAAACAAAACAAAAAAACCCCAAAAACCCAAAAAAACCCCAAAAAACAAAACAAACAAACAAACAAAACAAAAAATAAAAAACCAAACCACTACAGACAGAAATCCTCTACATCGTTAGGAACCTGAGTTCAATTTTGTAGACCAGGGAATCAGACTCAAAGACATGGAGGTTTCAACCAGACCAGAGGAGGAGTGACTAAGAAGAAACCATCAGATCCAGCACTCAGTGAAGGGCCTGTCTAACAAGCTTGAAGTCATGGATGCTGCCCTGAGTACCACACGCATCCAAAGAAACCAATGAAAGAAGCAGAGATTAGTGGAGGCTGGATACAGTCAAGTAAATGAAACAGAATCAAATTGGCCCAACTGTCCTGGTGGCACAGGCCTGGGATCCCAGTCACAGACACAGAATCTCAAATGAAGCCAGCCCCAGCAAGACTGTCAACAAAATAATAACCCAAAGTTAAAAGAAAAAAAAAGGGGTTGGGGATTTAGCTCAGAGGTAGAGCGCTTGCCTAGGAAGCGCAAGGCCCTGGGTTCGGTCCCCAGCTCTGAAAAAAAGAACAAAAAAAAAAAAAAAAAAAAAAAAAAAAGGTGTGTGTGAGTGTGAAGGATATATCTCGGCAATAGAGTATTTGTGCAATATGGACAAATCCCTAGGCTCCACCATGTCTATAATCTTAGTATTAAAGGCACACAAGCGGTAGACAGGAGCATCAGGAGTTCAAGGTCATCCTTGGTTAGGTGGGTAAATATGGAGACTCAGTCTCATAATTAAGTATGCCACGTGTGTTGGCACACCCCGTTATCCCCAGCACCGATGAGGCAGAGACAGGCAGATGGGAGTTCAGATTTTTGTGTGTTCATAACAGCTGGGTCTATATAGTGAGCTCACTAGTCTTCATTTATTTTTGGTGATTCATATAAACCACACACACACACACACACACACACACACACACACACACACACACACACACACTTCTAAGAAGACTGGGTGTGCTGAGCACACAGTGGTGGCACACACAGAGAGGCAGGTGGACCTCTGAGGCCAGAGTAGACAACAGCCAAGGCTACATAGAGAAACCCAGACTCACAAAACAAAAGGACTGGGTACATTAGCACCCACCTCCTATCCCAGTCAGGGCTACACATCACAAAAAGCCAACAAATACAACTCTCACCTTTCTTCCTGCCTTCCCTCCCTTCTGACTAGCCCTGCATAGGTTCTGATGATCCCCAACACTCCACACTTAGCTAAACCTTACAGCCTACACTCATCCTGAAGCTGGGGTTGCACACATACACAGAACCCAATGTAGATGATGCCCACCCTACCATGCAGCTGGGGGTTCGGGGGTGGGGGTGGGGTGGAGAGGAAGTTCGGATTATGCCTCTCCTGCAACTGGAGTGCTTGAGGTTGGAGCAGGGTGATCAGAAGTTCAAGGTCATGCTCATGCCTAGGTTACATACCGATCTCAGGCGAATCATTTTAAGAGGGGGTTGGGGGGGGGGCTGGGGATTTAGCTCAGTGGTAGAGCGCTTACCTAGGAAGCGCAAGGCCCTGGGTTCAGTCCCCAGCTCCGAAAAAAAGAACCAAAAAAAAAAAAAGAGGGGGTTGGGGAGGAGAAAGACTTGTCTATCAACAAGAGTAGGACCACCTCCCACTACTGATGGGTTGGAAACCTTGATACTAGACTGATTTCAGACATCATTGCATTTAGGGGACACTGTGTAAAGAGGCGTGTCAGCATCTGCAATTACAGACTGTTACTAAATTTCAAAATCCCAAGCATCTGGGATGGTGAGTCAAACCTTTAATCCAAGCACCAGGGAGGCAGAGGCAGGATCTGTCCGAGTTTGAGGTCTGTATCTACATAGTGAGTTTCAGAGCAGCCAAGGCCACACAGAGAAACTCTCAAAACAAAAAACAAAACCAAACAACACATTAACAACAAAAATCAACCAAATATATGTTCCATAGGAATACCCTGGGAAGAATCCATTCAGCTTACAGGAGTGTTCTGAATGCTAGCACTGAGAGGCCTGAGAACAGCCTCCTGGATGTCCTTCCTCAGGTGTCAACCACAGCAGCACACTCAAGATGACAGCCTGGTGCCTCTTTACTGTTTCTGAGACAAGTCCACACATCTTAGGCTGGCTTCTAGCTATTAGCTACATGGCAGAGGCCCTTGAGTTTCTGACACTTCTGCCCCTCCATCCCAAGTGCTGGGATTAGACACACACACCAGGTGATTTACCTGGTGCTGGGGATGGAACCTGGGCTTCATACATGCCAGGTGCACTCCTAAATGAGCTGCACCCCCAGCTCCCACACAAAAATTCCTTATCAGTTATTTGTAACTACTCATTTATGTCACTGATAATTACACTAATTATAAAGAAAATTCAAGGCCGGTGATGGAGCAGCTGGCTAAGAGCATTTGTTGCTCTTGCAGAGAACCAGGGCTCCATTTCAGCATCCACAGCTATCATAATGGGGTTCCAGGGAATTGAACACTTTCTTCTGATCTGACACCAGCACATGCACACACAGACAAGTCATTCCTAACACATAATCAATCTAGTGAGGCCCTGGGAAGGCAGAGCCATGCAGTATCTGTGAAATGTGTCTGTCTGTCTCAAGATGGCCATGGCCACAGAATGAGATCCTGTCAAGAAAGTAAAGCCTCCTGGAGACCAGGCTGGCTTCAAACTTAAGAGAGCTCCACCTGCCTATACCTCCCAAGCGCTGGGTTTAAAGGCATTTGCCACTTCCACCATGCCCAGCCAAGAAATTACATTTTTCCCTCTAGTCCTTATAGTCTGTTTTGGAGCCAGAGTCTAACCATGTTGTCCAAAGTCATCCTTTTAGTTCAGAATACAGAGCAGGGGTTGGGGATTTAGCTCAGTGGTAGAGTGCTTGCCTAGGAAGCACAAGGCCCTGGGTTCGGTCCCCAGCTCTGGAAAAAAAAAAAAAAAAAAAAAAAAAAGAATACAGAGCAGCTAGGATAGACAGCTCATGTCACCACATCAAGCCCAGGAATAAATACTTCAATTCGTACTTTCAACAATTTCTAGCAGACACATTTTCAACAATCTCAGTCCCTGAGGCTGACATTCGTTCCATCTAATTCTCCTGCTTGATGGCTTCCAATTAGGCGCCCAGAAGCCTTTGTTGCAGATGTAAAATGTTACGAAAATGTTTCAAATGTAAAACCATTTCTTGCATTTTATATGGTTAATGACCAACAAAACCAGAAACTCTGGGCTGGAGAGCTGAGAGGGTTATGAGCACCTCTTCCAGAGGACCTGGGTTTGATTCCAAGCAGTCACATTTGTCTGTGGTTTCAGCTGTAAGGGATCTGGTATCTTCTTTCTGGCCACTGTATGTACAAACATGATGCAGAGACATACACTTTCACAAGAATACTCACATACATGAAATTAAAAACCCAGACCCAGGGGTTGGGGATTTAGCTCAGTGGTAGAGTGCTTGCCTAGCAAGCGCAAGGCCCTGGGTTTGGTCCCCAGCTCCAAAAAAAAAAAAACAAACAAACAAAAGAAAAAAAAAAACCAAAAAACCCAGACCCAAACAACAAAATTGGGAGTTCCCAAAAGACAATTTAGGAGCCAGCCTGATGGTGCGCACCCACCATTCCTGGAAGCATGGCAGCACTGAAGAGCAAGAGGTAAGCCAGGGATCCACAGAACAAGACCAACCTGGATGTATTGTTGCCCACCTCTAATGTTAGCGCTGCTCCAGGAACAGGACTAAAAATACTGTCTCAAAAAACAAAACAAAACAACCCCATAAAACAAAGTCCATTTAAGAGTCAGTACAATCAACTCCCGAGGATTTGGAACTGTGTTTTGATTTGCTTGAGAACAATGCAGTTCCTGGCCCTTGGTCCAGGCTGAGGATGGATCCGCACATGGGTAGGCTTGAGGAGAAAGCCAAGTTCTTAGTCCTCACTTCCTGACAACTGCAGGACCACAACACATCTACAAAACAGGTTTGTGTCCTTCCAGAGAGGCATGTGACTAGAATCCCAGAAATTGGGAGGACAGAGACTGAGGCAAGAGCTCTGGAACATTGTAAAAAGTTTGAAGCCAACTAGGCCACACAATGAGATGATCTTGAGGCTTTAATAAAAGCTTTTGGAGAGGGGTTGGGGGTTTAGCTCAGTGGTAGAGTGCTTGCCTAGGAAGCGCAAGGCCCTGGGTTCGGTCCCCAGCTCCGGGGGGGGGGGGGGGGGGGGAGCTTTTGGAGAATATATAACTCCGAAAGCCAGGCTTAGGCCATAGCTATCGCCTCATGCTCTGGACCAGAGGAGAGGACCTCACACAAATGATTAAGAAGGGCCTCCCAATATGTGCTGAGGCACCTATAAGGTTTAAGTGCTGCACAGCACAAATGTAACTGCTGATAGAACATTACTAACACAGCAATTTAAAGATCAAAGATATCTAGTCACCTCTTCTACCATCCTGTACATCTCAGAGTGGAGAACAGGCCCTGGTTCAATATTCAGTTGAGCAGGTGAGGGGAACAAATGGCTACAAAACAAAAAATCCATGCAAAACAAGCCAGCAGAAGCGGATCTGCTCTTCTGTAAGACATAAAATACTCAGTAATAATCTTGTTTTCACTTGGAATCCTCCTGCCTCAGGCTCCAGAGAGACCATCTCAAAAAACAAACATCAGACATCCCCTCACACACAAGACAAAGAGAAAGGGAGCACCTGTGTGCTGAGCCTTGTAACCAAGCACCGAAAGGCAGGCAGAGTTAGTTCAAAGTCATCCTACCTAGTGAGTGTACCACAAGCTAGGCTACAAGAGACCCTACCTAAAACAGAACAGAAGAGGGGGCTGTGCACAGGGGGCACCGAGGAGGCAGGGGCAGGAGTATCTGAGTTCCCAGCCTGGTCTACACAGCAAGTTCCAAGACAGGCAGGATTATAAAGAAACTGAGATGGCGCAGCTCTTACCAAGAGCATCAGCTGTTCTACCAAAGTACCTAAGGGTGGTTCACAACTCATCTCAGACATGCCTCTTTAGACACCAGGAAAGGAGACACATGCGGGCAAAAGCCTCCTATCAATAAATGAGTGAGCAGTACAAAGTCACTGAGAAACATACTTCCACATGACAAGAAGCCAGCCAAAGGGCCTGGTACAGTGGTGCAGGCCTTTAAATCCAGTGCTTGAAGGTAGAGGCAGGCAAATCTGTTTTTCAAGGTCAGCCAGGGCTACCTACATAGTGAGATCCTATCCCCAAAAGAGAAACAGAACAAAGCCAGCTTGAAAATTTCAGTTCAAAGAGGTGTTAATAAGTAAAGGGACTTTCAAAACAGCTTTAAGGGATGCTTTAAGAGTGTTAAGACTCTCAAATTAGCTTTGAGAGAACATCTGAGAGGATGGCTAACATTTTCATCTGCCTGTAAGTATTTCAAATGAGTTGCATTTTGAGAGATTTGAATTTGTTTACTTCTGATGTTTTAAAATTATTCAAACGTCTCAACTGTGGCACGTGCTAAGTCAAAGGCAGTTTTCTTCCCCTTTGAGATTTAAAACTTGAGTTTCTCATGCCCCAACCTCTATAGCACTAGGATCTGGGGAGGAAAAAAGAACCCTTGAGTACATTTACTTTTTTCAAACTAGTAGAGAAAAACCAAACCAAACCAAACCCAACCCAACCCAAACTGAACAAGATGGCTCAGGCCTCTAATCCCACCACTGGGAAGGCAGAGGTGGGTTCAGCTCCAGGCCAGCCTGATCTACATGGTGTGTTCTAAGTTGGCCAGAATTACATACCCACTAAAGACCCTATCTTAAAAAAAAAAAAAAAAATTCCAACAGCAAGTTAGTACAAACCTATACCTAGAAAGCTATCCCCAAGGGCATTCATGGTAACACTTCACCTAACACCTATTTGTATTTTTATTAGCAAATAAAATGTGTGGCTCCACCTTACCCTGAACTTCTTCCTTAAGGAAGCATGAATAGTACCCAGTACACTACTGCAACCAAACAAGACGGTGACTCATTTTCAACCCCGGGTATTTAATGATGATCATTCTTCACCTAACAAAAGACACTTTGGGGGCAGCCACTTTGGAAACCTAACACCTCAGTAAAACTACAGGGATATTCTCTGGGCAAGTCACCTTTTCTGTAAAAAGGATAAAGGCCAAGTGTGTCCTTGAGAAATAAGACGCTTAAACTGACTGTCCCATAAAACTCCTATAAGCGTCTTTCTTTTCTTGAAGCAAGTGGCTGCCGCTTGTTTATTTCTATTGTTTGGCAGGAGACCGAACCCAAGACTTAGGACATGCTAGACAATCGCTCTATCACTGAGCCACAACCCCAGCTGGTAACGTGTTATTTAAAAGTGAACAAAATACCCGACGCTGGTTTTTTGGAATTATGCACCAAGAGCTTTCTATTCATCAGTAAAGGATTGGGGGAGGTTGGAGGATTGGTTTTAAAGTATGTTGTCTGTATCTGACCAGAATCAGAACGAAGCGAAAGCGATTCTCCAGGTCAGGGAAGAAACTAGGAAGAAATCAACAATTTCCGCCAGCAGACACGTAGTATCTGTCAATAAGGCATTCTAAACGCCAAGGAGGCTGAGAGAAAGAGACACGCACACTCCCCACTACGGTGTATTTGTTTTGGTTGAGGTCCGCGCTCCCTGTCTCTCTCGGTGGATCCGACGGTCCCAGGATCCAGACGCCAATTGGAAGGGAAATCACCCCTCTCGCGGCCCGCGGGCTTCACGTAGAAGCAACCCAGGGGCCCGGCCGAGCAGCAGGGACCCTGGAGAGGGACAGGCCGCCGCCGCCCGCTTCCGTGCTGCAGCCCAGCCCGGAGCGCGCTGAGGATAAAGCTGGACGCGGGCGCTGGTTTCCCCGGGAAACCCTCCGGCGTCGCTGCGGTCTAACTTTCGGAGCGAGGCCTCGCAATGTGCGGCGCTGGGGCCGGCGCGGAGCCGAGGGAGGGATGTGCGCCGCGAGCAAGCTAGAGCCCGGCAGCCTAACCGTCGCCAGCCGCTCCCGGAGCGCGCCATTTCCAGGCCTCTCCTCGGGCCTGGTCAGGCCGCTTCCCGCCGCCCGTCTCGAGTGAGCGCGGCAAGGCTGTCCCCTTCGAACCTCCCGACACTCCGCCCGGCGGAGCCGCCAGCCTGCCAAACCGCGCCCCGCCCGCCTCACCCTCTACCGCCGCCGAAGCTGCTGTAGGCCCGATCGTCGTAGGTATCGAAGTCCGCCATTTGCCGTCTCCGCTCCTTGAGGAACCAGCGGGCCAGCGAGGAAGGACCCCGCAATATAACTCCTCCTCCCCCCTCCCGCCCCGCTACCGGGGCTGTCCGCCGCGCTGCCTGATCGCAAATCGCACGCACGCATGCGCGCGCCGCCGCGCCCGGCCTTGGGCCGACGGGGCCCGCTGCTGGCCCCGGCGCGCTCTGCGGCCCACGTGGTGGGGCGGCCAGCCCCCGGAGCGCCGCGCGCACGCTCTGCCCTCCGAGGCCCATTGTGTGCTAGCTTGAAGGTTTCACGCGTGGTTGCCTCTTACTGTCCTTGCCCCGCCCTGCCCTGTGGTCACCTACCTCTCTGGCATTGTCTGTCACCCTGCACGCTGCTTTCTAATGATCACTAGATTCAGTTTGGGTTTTGTGGAGCCCATGCTGGGCCGGAGCTGGAGCGCTGGAGCTGAGGATGACCTTGAACCCCTGGTTTTTTGCTCTCTCCACTTCCCAAGGGCTAGGATGATAGTGTGCCATTATGTTGGGCTCTCTGGTATCACCTTAGATTTATTAAGGTGCTCTAGGTCTGCCCCACTTGGTCCCACTTGGACACAGTTCTTCAGGACAAATGTCGCTGGGTAAAGCTTAAACGAAGACAACGTGTTCTAGGTAGAGATCCCTAGATGACCAAGGGCAGAAGAAGGCTTGTAAGTGAAAACGTGTGTTTGTGTGTGTGTGTGTGTGTGTGTGTGTGTGTGTGTACAAGATGAGATGAAGGGAAATATCTTTGTTTTTTAGAACTGCTACAAACTGGACATGGTGGTAATCCCTATTCTAGGGAGACCCAGACTAGTAGATCAAGACTGTAATTAGAGGTCAATCTGGCCAAAATAATGATGGTGCACACCTTTAGTTCCTGTATTGAGGAGGCAGAGACAAGTGGATCTCTGAGTTCAAGGCCACCTTGATCACATATGGAATTTCAAGCCAGCCAGGGCTATGTGGAAATATCCTGTCTCACAAAACCAAAATAAAATAAATTTTAAAGACAAAACAAATTGTATTCTTTGTCTGGGTATTGGGGAGGGGTGGTGAAGATGAGGATATAGACTGTTTGCAGTTGAATGAATAAGAGATTAGATACATTTTATTTTTGCAGAAGTCTCTGTTCTGAAACTTTGAAGGTGTTCAGGGCAGCTCAGGGAGTGAGGATGTGTGATCCCCCGATTCACATGGTGGCAGGAGAGAACTGACTCCAAGTTGTCTTCCGACCTCAACACAAGAACTGGGGTGTGATCTCTCTCTTCATGTTTTGCTTGCACTGTCTTTTACATTTATAGCACACACACACACACACACACACACACACACACACACACACACACACACGCTAGTAAGGACTAGGTATTTAGACCCTATCTCAAAAAAAAAAAAAAAAAAAAAAAATCAACCAAGGTGGACAGCTCCAGAGAAATGACTCCTAACCCACGCAGTGTTAGCAACGGCCTTTAATCCCAGCATTCTGGAGGCAGAGGTAGGTGGATCTATGAGTCTGAGGCCAGCCTCCTCTACAGAGTGAGTTCCAGGACAGCCAGGGATACAGAGAAGCATTGTCTTGAAAAACCAAGGAGAAGGAGAACCTCTGAATGTTAACAAAACAAAACCCAGAGGCTGGAGAGGTTAAGAACATTGTCTACTGGGGTTGAGGATTTAGCTCAGTGATAGAGCGCTTGCCTAGCAAGCGCAAGGCCCTGGGTTCGGTCCTCGGCTCCGGAAAAAAAAAAAAAAACCTTAAAAAAAAGAACATTGTCTACTGTTCCAGAGGACTTCATTCCAATTCCTAGCACCCACCCAATCCCATTGCAGCCCCAAATGGTAACTCAGCTTCAGGGGGATCTGACAACCTCTTCTAGCCTCAGAGTATCAGGCACACATGAGGTACACAGACATACATGCAAGGAAGACATCCACACATACAAAATAAAATAACCACAAGAAGCCCAGCCACGGGCTGGAGGAATGGCTCAGCGGTTACGAGCACTGACTGCTCTTCCGGAGGTCCTGAGTTCAATTCCCAGCATCCACATGGTGACTCACAACCATCTGTAAAGAGATCTGATGTCCTCTTCTGGTGTGTCTGAAGACAGCTACAGTGTACTTAAAATAAATAAATAAATAATAATCAAAAAGCCCATCGAGAATCCTGATTTGCATTGCATCTTCTCAAAGTAGCAAGGATGGCCACCACGTGAGAATAAGTGATTCTAGGGCTTTCTGGGGTTTCTGATGGAGATTAAAATATTTTGGAGTGTTCCAAGGTATAGTAGTTGCAATTTAAAAGAACCCTGTAGGGTTAGGGATTTAGCTCAGTGGTAGAGTGCTTGCCTAGCAAGCGCAAGGCCCTGGGTTCGGTACCCAGCTCCGAAAAAAAAAAAAAAAGAAAAAAGAAAAAAAAGAAAAAAGAACCCTGTAGAAATCAAGGGTGGCATTAGGTTATCAATCAGGAGACTCGAAGGGCAATTGGTTTAGGTTTGAGGCCAGCCCGGACTACAGATTGAATTCCAGTCAGCCTGGGCTACAAAGGGAGCCCTGTCTTACCAAACTGAGGTAGATAAAGTAACAATTATAAATACCACGTGGATTTAATTTTCTGCATATAATTGCTTAGCGTACAGGGTAGGGCACTGGAGGGTAGCGCAGGTGTTCTGCTGGGGAGTAAACGCCTTGCAAGGCGCAGGAGCGGATTTTCTCTTTTTCCCATTTGGGACCCTGGGATCTGACTCAAGTCCCTTTGTACACTGAGCCACTCTGCTTGCCCTCAGAGAATTTTCTTTTCAAAGCCGTCAGTATTGAGTGTTGAACCAAGAACCTTAGACTTTGGGAACATTCTAGCCCGGAGGCACATCTTCAGGCTTTTATTGTCTTCTGCTGTTTTTATTGTTTGCTTGTTTGGACCTAGGGATGTAGACCTGGATTTTTTGGGGGGAAGAATTAGTTTTCAGAACAGGGTTTCTCTGTGTAGTCCTGGCTGTCCTGGAATTCACTCTAGACCAGGCTGGACTCAAATTCAGAGATCCATTTGCCTCTGCCTCCAGAGTGCTGGGATTAAAGGCATGCAGCCCCATTTCTGACTATTTATCTAATAAATTAATCCATTTATTGTGTGTGAGGGGAAGTAGTGCACATGTCAAAGTGTACGTATGGTTAGAGAACAATTTTCAGAACTCAGTTTTTTCTTCTTGTGGTATGGACCCTGGGGACTGAACTCAGGTCAGGCTTGGTGACAAGTGCTTTTCCCTGCTGAGACATCTTATTGGTCTTTGCTTCTAGTGTTGCTTGGTTTGTTTGTTTTGATACAGGGTTCTGTGTAGCCCTCGCTGACCTGAAACTCACTCTGTAGACCAGACTGGCCTCGAAGTTGAGATCTGCCTGCCGGCCTCCACCTCTGGAGTGCTGGGATTAACAGATTAACAGCATACAGCCTACACCACCACTGCCTGGCTTATTGTCTTAATGTTTTTTAAAAAATTACAATTTTTATTAGTTTTTAAAATTTACTGGTACATGTGTGTGTGTGTGGAGAGAGGGAGAGAGAGAGAGGGAGGGAACACAGAACAAGTCTGTCCTTTCACACTACAGAGTCAGGATCTCTCTCTCTCTCTCTCTCTCTCTCTCTCTCTCTCTCTCTCTCTCTCTCTCGCTGTTGCAAAGGCCTTCTCTGCCTCTCGTCTTACCACAGCGATGCTGGGATTACAGATTCGTGACACCTGCCATGTTACACGGATTCCAGGGATGGAACCCGGGTCATCCATCAGGTTTGGTGGAAAGCACCATTACCCAGTGAGTCATGTCTCGGGCCCTCAGGTATACTTTGCTTGTCAGTTGTTGTCTGGTGAAGCTAGCTACTCTAATCATTCACTGCACAGTGATGGGCCTGCCCACACTGAACCATGTAGCTGATTCCCAATGGTCCTATAGGCTTAGAACAAAGCCTGAAAAACTCCTATCACCTGAGGATGCTGTCCCTATGGTAACCGAACTCATGCCTCCTGTTTGTGGAGAGGCTGTAAGTGAACCAACCACGGTTCAAAAACCAAAGTGCTGTGTGTGGGGCTAGGATGTGGCTTGTTAGAGTGCTCATCTAGCATGCTAGGAGCCTTAGTGAGGTAGGACCATCTGAACTTGGAGATGTGGGCTATGTGTCAAAGAAAACAGTGTAACAAACTACTCTCGGATACATAGTAGCTCACAGATGAAGCCAAACTCCTGTCATTGGTCATTGTGTAGCTATTGCCTCTGAACTGAGGGAGGAAGAGAGGGGAGGAAGCCTTCGAAGATTCCCGGAAGCTCCTGAAACTTAGAACTTTTGCAAGCCCGCCCCACTGGCCAGATTATGTTCAGTTGCAACAGCAGTCGCAATTGCTAGGGAGAGAAGATTCTGGACAAGGTGAGCTGCCTGCGGGTTTTTCAGGAAGCTTCCATGATGTAGCTTTTGTGAGTCATCCATGCAGAGGAGGGAGTGACTTTTTGGTGATAGGCTGCCTTTGAGTCCCCTATGATCCATTAAGTAACCCTTCACTATAGCCAGTATTCTTGTTAACTTTATTTATTTATTTATTTATTTATTTATTTATTTATTTATTTATTTTGGAGCTGAGGACCGAACCCAGGGCCTTGTGCTCGCTAGGCAAGTGCTCTACCACTGAGCTAAATCCCCAGCCCCCTTTATTTTCTTTTTTTTATGTGTATGGGTATTTTGCCTGCATGGTACGTCTGTGTGTCATGTGGGTACAGTGACCTCAGAGGCCAGAAGAGGGTGTTGGATGCATTGGGACTGGAGTTACAGATGGTGGTGAGCTGCCATGGGCTCCTCTGGAAGAGCAGTCAGTGATTTTAACTGCCGAGCTATCTCTCCAGCTCCCTTCTTCAGCATTTTAAAACTTTCAGTAAAATTTGTTTGTGTATGGGAGAGGGGCAGATGCAAAGGTCAGACAAGGTCCCTCTGTCCTGCTCTGTCACTTTCTGGCTCATTCTCTCTCCTTTTTTTTCTTTTCTTTTTTTTTTTCCGGAGCTGGGGACCGAACCCAGGGCCTTGTGTTTGCTAGGCAAGCGCTCTACCACTGAGCTAAATCCCCAACCCCCTGGCTCATTTTCTTGAGACAGGCTCTTTCAGTTAACCTGGAGCTAGTCTGTCACTAGAGACCCTTCTGCCTCTGCTGCCCCTCGGCCCCCAATGGTAGAGCTACAGCATGCTCTGACATGCCTGGCCTTTTAGCCGGATGCAGACAATTTGAACATCAGTCAGATCCTCCTGACTGGGCAGCAAGAGTTCTTATCCACTGGGACCTTTCTCCAGCCCATTTTGTCCTAATTTTAGAGTGTGTATATAAACAGTTGTTTCCTGTGAAACGTGTCTTGGTGTTCGGCCAACAGCATTCTCATACATCTTGTTTACCAGGTCTCTCAATTGCATCTAGAGAATGAGCAATGCACACACCACTCAGCGTGTGTAAGAGCTCTCTGTGGAAGATGAGGACATTAACCAGGGTTTCTCAGACTGCACTGTGTGACTCTACCAGCTGGGTGACCCCACATTACTTTTTACATTACTTTTTAGTATTTCTGCTGGGTTTTTATTTGAAGTTACATTTTTGTGTGTGTGTGTGTGTGTGTGTGTGTGTGTGTGTGTGTGTGTGTGTGTGAGAGAGAGAGAGAGAGAGAGAGAGAGAGAGAGAGAGACCAGGGACAGGGACATGGACAGGGACAAGAAGAGGGACAGGGACAAGGGGAACTACAACATTCATATGGAGGTCAAAGGACAACTTGTGAGAGTTGGTTCTCTCTTTCCACCATGTGGGAACAAACTCAGGTCTTCAAGCTTGGTATCAACCATCTTTACCTGCTGAGCCTCTCACTGGCCCTTTGTGAATTTTTTTTTCTTTTCTTTTGTTTGGAGCTGGGGACCGAACCCAGGGCCTTGCACTTGTTAGGCAAGCGCTCTACCACTGAGCTAAATCATCAACCCCCCCTTTGTGTATTTCAAAATTCTGAAATGTTTGTATTTTGTTGCTATAGATGCTATTGTAACCTAAAACAATCTGAAATAGGATTTGCTTCATCTTCAAGACAGCCCCTTCTAAGACTCTAGTGATTCTAGCTGGGCAGTGGTGGCACACACCTTTAATCCCACTTGGGAGGCCAAGACAGTCGAATCTCTGAGTTTGAGGCCAGCCTGGTTTACAGATCATGTTTCAGGATGACCAGGGATACACAGAGGAACCCTGTAGCGTCCTCAACACTCCTGAGGTAGAAAGTAGAATTAGGAAGATCAGAAGATTCAAGATTATCCTTGGGGATGGAGAGATGGCTCAGTGGTTAGGAGCACTGACTGCTCTTCCAGAGGTCCTGAGTTCAAATCCCAGTAACCACATTATGGCTCACAACCATCTGTAACAGATTCTGGTGTATCTGAAGACAGCTACAATGTACTCATATACATTAAATAAATAAAATATTAAAAAAAGATTATCCTTGATTAGGAAGTAAGTTTGAGGCTAGCCTGGGCTACATCGAATCTGATTTTAAAAATCAAGTCAGGCGTGATAGCACATCCCTTAATCCCAGCACCTGGGAGGCAGAGCCATCAGGATCACTGAGGCCTGGCTGGTCTAACCTTGAACTTTGTCAGTACCTCAGGCTAGCTTCAAAAGTCCCTCTACTTCGGCCTTCCCAGTTCTGGAAGGTGTGCACAGCCAGCTATGCCCAGCCCTCAGCCTTCATGGGGTCACTGGGCCACTATGTGTAATGGTGGGGACCTCAGAGGCAACAATTAGGTCCAGGCTCCACCTTAGGGTGATTCTGTGAGGCTGTGGGCCAAGAAAACCACCTATGTGCCATATCTTTTTTTTTCTTTTCTTTTTTTCGGAGCTGGGGACCGAACCCAGGGCCTTGCACTTGTTAGGCAAGCGCTCTACCACTGAGCTAAATCCCCAACCCCCATGTGCCATATCTTAAGCTCTTTGACTATACACAACAAACAAACAACCCCCCCCAACAGCAATAAAAGTCACCCCAAAGTCCCCAAACATTAAAGTGCCTCCAAGCCTGACAACCTGAGTTGATCCTTGGAACCCATGTGGGAGAAAAGACATGACTTCAACAATTTATCCTCTGACTGCCACACGTGCACTGCGGCTTATGTGCTACCACACCCATAAACAGATAAGTGGTATGGGCTGGAGAGAGATGGCTCAGGGGTTAGGAGCACTGGCTGCTCTTCCTAGAGGTCCTGAGTTCAATTCCCAGCAACCACATGGTGGCCCATAACCATCTGTAATGTGATAGGGTTGGGGATTTAGCTCAGTGGTAGAGCGCTTGCCTAGGAAGCCCAAGGCCCTGGGTACGGTCCCCATCTCTGAAAAAAAAAAAAAAAAGAACCATCTATAATGTGATCTGATGCCCTCTTCTGGCCTGTGGGCATACATGCAGAGAGAACACTATACATGATAGATAGATAGATGATAGATAGATAGATAGATAGATAGATAGATAGATAGATAGATAATAGATAGATAGCTAAATCTTTAAAAATAATTGAAAGCATTACATTTTATTTATTTATTTATTTAATTTTATTTTTTTTGGAGCTGGGGACCGAACCCAGGGCCTTGCGCTTCCTAGGCAAGGGCTCTACCACTGAGCTAAATCCCCAACCCCACACATTTTATTTTTTTTTAAAGATTTATTCATTTATTATATATAAGTCCACTGTAACTGTCTTCAGACACACCAGAAGAGGGCATCAGATCCCATTACAGATGGTTGTGAGCCACCATGTGGTTGCTGGGAATTGAACTCAGGACCTCTGGAAGAGCAGACGGTGCTCTTAACCACTGAGCCATCTCTCCAGCCCCACACATTTTATTTTTAAGACTAGGTCTCTCTTTTATGTAGCCCTGGGTTGCCCTAAGACTCACTATGTAGATTGAGTTGGCCTCAGAACTCACAGAGATCCACCTGCCTCTACCTCCTGAGGTTAACCAGATCACAAAGTGTTTGCCTGGACAGCCTGAAGACCTGAGTTCCACCCCCTGATAAAAGGAGGAGCTTTGGGGCATGCGCTGTAAGCCCATCACTGGGGAGTCAGACAGGTGGGTCCCTGGGGGTTTGTCTGACCTACTTGGTAAGACCCAGGACAGTGAGAGATCTGGTCTCACAAGGTAAATGGGGGACTGGGGGAGATGGCACAGTGGTTATGAATGTCTCCTGCTCTTACAGAGGACTCAAATTGGGTGGTTCACAACAACCTGTAGCTCCAGGATATCCAGCGCCCTCTTCTGGCTTCTCCATATACCTGCACTCACATGGGCATACCCACAAAGAGACACATAAGTGAAAAAGAAATATTTTTTCTAATTAAAAAATATTTATTTACTTTATGTATACGAGAACTCTACCTGCATGTACATGTGCCTGCCAGAAGAGGGCATCAGACCCCAGTGTAGATGGTCGTGAGTTACCACGTGCTCGCTGGGAATTGAACTCAGGACCATCTGAAAGAGTATACAGTGCCCTGAACTGCTGAGCCATCTCTCCAGCCCAATTTTTAGAGATTCTTATCTGTTTTACCTGCACTTATGACTGTATTGGGGGTGTCAGATCCTAAGGAACTGGGTGGGAATTGAACCTGGGTCCACCAGCCAGTGCTTTTAACCACAGAGCCATCTCTCCAGTCCAAAATAAATCTTAGAAACTACAAAGGTGGACACTCCCTGAGGAAAGACACCTGAGGCCAACTTCTGATATCCACACACGTAAAGTCGCACACACACACAGGCACAAACTCAGTGGTCATTTATATCAATTAGACTCCATATTTATTTAGAGCAAGGAGTGATGGCTATTTCAGGTCATGGAATCGGTTCTGGGTGGGATGACCTGCATTCCAGCCCTGCCCTTTGCCAGCCTCACAGGTTCCTGCCGGAGGTCAAGGTGGCAGGATGTGGTGGCCTAGATTCCTTGGAACCCAAAGCTGCTGTCTGAGTGGGTTGGCTGGGCTGTACGACACACCCTACGGGAGCCTAGGGCTCTGTATTATGCCTAGAGGGCAGGGTCCACCCAGAAGGATCAATAACACTTAGACTGACAGGACTTCAGACTTTTCTTTTCTTTTTTTTTTTTTTTTGGTTCTTTTTTTTCGGAGCTGGGGACCGAACCCAGGGCCTTGCGCTTCCTAGACAAGCGCTCTACCACTGAGCTAAATCCCCAACCCCAGACTTTTCTTTTGGTCCACTTTCCACTCTGATCCTCTATTTCTGCCTTCCAGGTGCCTGTACCACCATTCCTGGCCTGACCCAGATATTTAAAAAAATTCTTATAACTTATTTATGTATACAAACATGTTTTACAGAGCACATGTGAAACGTAGAGAAAATACCTGAGGGAATTGGTTCTCTCCTTCCAGAGATTGAACTCAGGTCTCCAGGCACCTTTAACCACTGAGCCCTGTCTCCTGGGCCCTGATATAATTTACTTGCCATTAATTTCTCTCTGTCTCCCTCTCTCTGACCCTCTCTTCCTTTCTTTTTTTAAAAAACATTTATTTTATGTATATGAGTACACTGCAGCTGTCTTTAGACACACCAGAAGAGGACACTAGATCTCATTAATTAATTAAAATTATTTTTTAATTTTGAACAGGATACCAAGTAGCCCAGCTGGCTTTGAACTCCTTATCTCCCTGCCTCTATCTCCTAAATGCTGGACACTTATTTATTTATTTATTTATTTATTTATTTATTTATTTTTCTTTTTTCTTTTTTTCGGAGCTGGGGACTAAACCCAGGGCCTTGCGCTTGCTGGGCAAGCGCTCTACCACTAAGCTAAATCCCCAACCCCTGGGCATTTATTTATTATATATAAATACACTGTAGCCGTTTTCAGACACACCAGAAGAGGGCATCAGATCCCATTACAGATGGTTGTGAGCCACCATGTAGTTGCTGGGAATTGAACTCAGGACCTCTGGAAGAGCAGTCAGTGCTCCTAACCACTGAGCCATCTCTCCAGCCCTTTCATTATGTTTTACTGATGGGCTTCAAACTTCTATACTGCAAGTATGGCCTTCTGAGCAGCCATTGCTCTTGAGAGGGCTTCCTAGACTCTGGTGACCTGTTCCAAGCTGGGATGTAGTGCCCTCGCTGGCTCCTAGTGGAGGTTTGGCAGTGAGTCCTGTAAACATCACGAGGAGTCCAGGGTTGGGGAGGGACAGTAGGAGGATGCAGAGGCAGTGTTCTAAGAACCAAACATAAGAAAACAGCAGCACAGACAAGCAGTGTCTAGAGGAGTTTTGTAAGTTGCATGTCTAGAGACCCAGCTACGAGGGAGGTGGAAGGAAGAGGATTGAACATTTGAGGCAGTGAAACTCTAGCTCAAAAACCGAGTTGGGGTCCCCGTATTAGCAAAATGA
This sequence comes from Rattus norvegicus, assembly GCF_021556685.1. Classification (NCBI taxonomy): domain Eukaryota; kingdom Metazoa; phylum Chordata; class Mammalia; order Rodentia; family Muridae; genus Rattus; species Rattus norvegicus. Next base: position 29,079,106 of record NC_141545.1, on the reverse strand, counting down.
AGGTGGTCCTGCAATAAAAGCTATTAAGAAGGAAAAAAAAACAAACAAACAAAAAAAAAAAAACAAAAAAAAAAAAAACCGAGTTGGGATATAGCACAATGGCAGAGCCCCTGCCTAGCCCAGGGAGGGGCTGGGGGCGTGGCTCAGTGGTAGAGCCCCTGCCTAGAATTCCCCAGTGAGGGACTGGGGTGTGGCACAAGTTATAGAGCACTTGCCTAAAAAAATCCCTGTTATAGGTTTGGAGACATGCCTTAGTGGTAGAGTGCTTAGGAGGAAGAGGGAGGGAAGAAGGGAGAGAGAGAGAGAGAGAGAGAGAGAGAGAGAGAGAGAGAGAGAGAGAGAGAGAGAGGGAGGGAGGGAGGGAGGGAGAGAGAGAGAGAGAGAGAGAGAGAGAGAGAGAGAGAGAGAGAAAATGAGTAAGAGAGGGATTAAAACAATTTAAATTCCATCATTCTCCCTAGGAGCTACTACAAAATTTTCTTTGTTTTGTTTTCCTGAGACAGTGTTTCACTGTGTAGCCCTGGCTGTCCTAGAACTCACTCTGTATCTTGGGATCAAGAGATGATGGTTTAGTAGTTGAGAGCAATTGTTGCTCTTTTGTATCTTTAAATTTATCTGTATCTCTTTTTGCCTGCACGAACCAAAGAGTCCAGGTTAGGGTGTCAGACCTCCTGAAACTAAAAATGGTCTTAGGCCAGCAGGTGGGTGCTGGGATTCGAACCTGGATCCTCTGGAAGATCAGCCAGCGCTCTCTCCAACCCTGAAACTGTTGCTCCTGCAGAGACTCTTGGCTTGATTCCCAGTACCCGTATGATGGAACCACCATCCACAATTCTAGTTCTAGGGGACCTGATGCCTTCTTCTAACCTCCTCAGGCACCAAATACACACACATAGTACATATACATACCTGCATACACTTGTGCACGAAACATGAAATTATTAATTTTTTGTGTGTATGTGCATCTGTTGTGTAGGTTCATGTGTATGTGCAGGAGGCTGTGC